>NC_142160.1:17450000-17766875 GCF_024610735.1 Ursus americanus | reverse complement strand
GATAGACAGAAAAACAATGGAAGGGATCAATGAAACCACAAACTGGTTCTTTGATAGAATCAACAAAAATAACAAAGAAAAAAAGAGAGAAGACTTCAACTGTCTGAAGAAACAATCCGATTAAGACTTCTATCAAATAAAGAGACTGAATTAGTAATCAAAAAACTTACCAGAAATAAAAATCAAATCCAAATGGCTTCACTGGTGAGTTTTATCAAATGTTTAAAGAAAAATTAATGTAATCCTCCACAAACTCCTCCCAAAAAATGAAGAGAAGGGAACACATTCTCATCATTCTATGAGGACAGTATTACCCTAATACCAAAACCAGGCAAAGACATCACAAAAAAACTACAGACCAATGTCCCTTGTGAATACATATGCAAAAACAAACTCAATAAAATGTTAGTAAACTAAATCTAGCAGCACATAAAAAGGATTATATACTATGACCAAGTGGGATTTGTTCCAGATATGCAATGTTGGTTCAACATATGAAAATCAATTAATGTAATATACTATATTAATAAAACAACAGAAAAAACAAACAATGCCAATTTAATTAATACAGGAAAAGCATTTGACAAAACCCAACATCCTTTCATGATATAGGCACTCAAATGCAAAACAGAAAGGAACTTCTTCAACCTGATAAAGGATATCTACGAAAAAAAGCAATGGCTGTTATCGTAACTAATGGTTTAAGACTGAAAGCTTTCTCCCTAAAATCAGGAGCAAGACAGGCATGACTGCTTTTGGTACTTCTATTCAACACTGTCCTAGAGGTCTAGCCAAGGTAATTAAGCAAGAAGAAGAAACAAATGGCATTTAGATTGGAAAGGAAGAACTAAAACTACTTTTATTTTTAGATGGCATGATTTTATATATACAAAACCTTAAGGAATCCAACTATTAGAGCTAACAAGTTTGGTAAGGTTGCAGAATAAAAGTTAAATATACAAAAACTAGTATTTCTATATACTAGCGATACACAATCCAAAAATGAAATTAAAACATTTCCATTTATAAAAAACTAAAAATAATACTTTGGAATAAATTGAAGACATGAATACTGAAAACTATAAAACATAATTGAAAAAAATTAAAGACCCAAATTAATGGAAAATGAATCCATTTTCATTCATTGGGAGACTTAATATTGTTAAGATGGCAATAATCTCCAAACTGATCTTAATTCAATACAATCACTATTCAAAATTCCCACTGTCCTTTTTTGCAGAAATTAACTGATCCTAAAATTCATATGATAATTCAAATGACTCAGAGAACATCTAAACAATCTTAAAAAAGTAGAACAAAGTCAGAGGACTCACACTTACGGATTTCAAAGCTTACTGCACAGCTACAGAAATCAAAACAATGTGTATTGGATACAGATCAATAGGATAGAATGGAGAATCTAGAAAAAAACTGAATAGTCACTTGATTTTGGAAAAGAGCGTGAAGACCATTCAGTAGGGAAAATGCAGTCCTTTCAACAAATGGTGCTGGGACAACTAGATTTGCACATGCAAAAGAATGAGTATGGATCCAACCTCTCCAAACTCTCATCACATACCAGATTTAAAAATTAAAATGAATCAAAGACCTGAACTTAAGAGCTAAAACTGTAACTTAGTTTTAGATGTAAATCTTCATGACATTAGAGTAAGTAATGCTTTCTTAGGTATGACAGCAAAAGCACAAGCAACCAAAGAAGATAAAAATAAGTCAAACTTCATCAAAAGGCACTAGGAAAGAGCTAAAAGACAATACACAAATAGGAGAAAATGGCATCTGGTTTCCAGAATATATAAAGAACTCTTACAATTCAACAATGAAAAGACAATCAGCCCAACTGAAAAACACAGAAGGATCTGAACAGACATTTTGCCAGGAAAGATACATAAATGACCATTAAGCAAAATGAAATGAATGCTCTACATCATTAAGAAATGCAACTCAAAGCCACACTGAGGTATTACTTCACCCTCTAGACTAGCTATTAAAAAATAGCAAAATGGAAAATAACTAGTACTGGAGAGGATGTAGAGAGATTAGAACCTTCTACGTTTTTGGTAAGGATATAAAACAATGCAGCTGTGTGTAGAACAGTCGGGCAATTCTTCAGAAAGTTAGACACTGAGGTTACCAAACCGACCAAGCAGAGCAGTTCTAAAGAAAAACTGATGAGAACTGAAAGCCTATGTCCACATAAAAACTTAAACATTGTTTTTAGCATCATTGTTCATAACAAAGAGTAAAAAACAACCTAAATACCCGTCAGCTAATAAATAGATAACCAAAGGTCGTCTACCCATCGAATGGAAAATTATTTAGCCATAAAAAGGAGTGAAGGTCTCACTTATGCTACAACATGGATGAACCTTGAAAACATCATAATGCTAGAGAAGGCCACACATTATATGATCCCATTTATTTGAAACATCCAGAATAGGTAAATCTACAAACAGAAAGTAGAACAGTAGTTGCTACTGGCTGAGAGAAAGAGACATGGTGAGTAACTGCTGACGAGCACAGGGTTTTCTCTGGGGTGAAAATGTTCTGGAATTAAGAGAGTGCTAGTAGTTGTACGATCTCGTGAATGCTAGAAACTACAAAATGCACTTTAAAACAGCAATTTCTTATAGTATGTGAATTCTATCTCAATTATAAATAGACTATATTAAGGTGTTTAAAGGAGCATTAAAGATTTCAGGGGTCTGTGGGAGGGAGGTAGATGAGTTGTGAAAGGGTAATGCCAACTATTAGTGTGGTGCTGGAACTGTTTAGTATCCAGACTGGTGGATACGTGAAAGTGACGAAATTGCATGGGATGAGAGCATACACATGCCAATGAGTGCAAGTCCAAGTGGGGAAATCTGAATAAATTTGACAGAATGCATCAACATCAATAACCTGGTTGTGATATTACACTAGGGTTATGCAAAATGTTACTAGTCTGAAATCAGAGCAAAATCTATGTAGTGGTCTCAATGGTGATTCTTGAAGAAATCAGGCTAGATCTCTGAACTTCTGAATGTCATTTTATATGGTAAAGTCTCTGAGAATGTGACTAACTGAAGGACTCTGATTTGAGGTGATAATCCTGGATTATCTGGGTGGGCCCTAAAAGCCACCACAAGTGTCCTCATAGGAGAGACGTGGAGAAAGACCAGGCCTACAGAGAAGACGGTGATGTGAATGAAGGCAGAGCTTGGAATCACGTGGCCACAAGCCACCAGAAGCAGGAGGAGGCAAGGTGCAAATTCGACCCTCCCGAGGGACTGCAGCCTTGCTGCCACCCTGATTTCTGACTTCTTCACAGTCCATCTTTAATAGCTCTTAGTCTTATTTTTATTAAAAATGTTTTACTTTGCCCTTAATCCTTAAAGGTAATGCAGCTCAGTACAGATTGTTAAGTTTAGAAAAATGGAAGGCTATTTTAGCAACTCTGGGCATATACTTGCATAGCTCTCTCTAGATCTTATATTACTTATGTTTCAGTTTTGAGCTTCTCTGATGACTACAAGTAAACAAATTCTATTTGTGAATTTAAAGTTACATGTAGAAGAGACTGAACCTTTTTCCCCCATCTTAACTCTAAATTACAAAACTGAAAACACCCAATTATAGTAAGCAGTATGAGACACTGACTTAAGGGAAGCAGCTCATATGATGACATTACTTATCTCTATAAAGCAGGCAGGAAGTAATATATTAGGGTGATGTCCACCCACCTAGCTTTCTAAGTTAGGTCTCATTAGCATGAATTTAATCAACTGTTGTATGTGTTACAAATCTCCACAGCAGAGATAACAATAGTGCAAATATCAAATTTCAGTTCTAAACTAAATTTAACTTGGAGGAAGAGAGAGCATGTTTTAAAATTATCTGCACAAATGAAGAGAAATAGAGGAAATGGATGTAATAGTTTCATAACAAAGAAGATCATAAAGGGAAGGGGAACACAAGCTGAGTTTGAACCAGGAATACAAAATGCCATTCTTTATTTCTTAATTATATTTGCTAATTTTATAAATCATGGGTGTGTGTGTATGTGTGTGTGTGTGTATATATATAGCATTATATTAATATATACAGATAGCATTACATATATATATATATATATATAGTATTATATATATGGCATTATATTATAATAATGTACTTATAATAAGTAAAAGCTTGCTTAACTTGCCAAGCCTTTCCTGCCAAGGTTCCTGGGAATGAATGAGCAATAATAGGAGACCTCTGTAAACTTGAAATGATACAAAGGAAACAACTTAAAAGGGAATTAAGAAGATAATATGTAACTTGCCATATTATAAGGTTCATAACTTAGGGTTTTGAGCCAAACCACCAATTTATTTTATTTCTCATAGTTTAAGCATTTTACTCATATCTTCCACCAAAGAGAACTTACCTTTTTATTCCCTGAAATGTACTGCTGGCCATGTCTATGATGCCTCCAGTTGGCCTTGCCACTGCTCCAACTAAACCTTTCCCAACACCTTTGAAGAAACCAGCTGCTCCTTCTTTTTGAGCTCCTAGAAAGAAAAAAAGACAAAGGTTTAGGCAAGTGGATCAAGAACGAAAACAGAATCAATCTGTGAAAGACCCGGTAATATACATTACCCAAAGGAATATACTTGCCTTTTATTGGTTTTGTAACAATTCCTGTTATGCCACTTACAAAACCCTAGAGGAAAAGCACAATCAAAAATGTATAATACTTTCTTTTAATAATATTTTTTATTATATTATGTTAGTCACCATACAGTACATCCCTAAGTTTTTGATGTAAAGTTCCATGATTCATTACTTGCATATAACACCCAGTGCACCATGCAATACATGCCCTCCTTAATACCCATCACCAGCCTATCCCATTCCCCCACCCCCCCCCTCCCCTCTGAAGCCCTCAGTTTGTTTCCCAGAGTCCATAGTCTCTCATGGTTCATTCCCCCTTCTGTCTACCACCCCCTTCTTCCTCCTTTTCTTCTCCTACCAATCTTCTTATGTTCCTACTTCTTATGTTCCATAAATGAGTGAAACCTTTCAACATGATGCTTTAAAGAACCAAGTCTGGCTTACAAAAAAATAGAGAGCTCTGCTTTCTAAATACCATGAGAATCTAGAAAGCACTGAAACAGAACTACATCTAGAAATACATTACCTAAGTACCTTAAACAGAATGCTTTTAGAGGCTACTGACATATTTTATATAGGACACAACTCACTGCTCCTCCAATATCTAAATAATGCTTGAAGGAGTGCAAGTTAAATGTCTATTTTCTTATTCACAGAGTGTGGCTTTAAAAGATATTCCTTGAGGGGCGCCTGGGTGGCTCAGTCGGTTAAGCGTCTGCCTTCGACTCAGATCCTGGGATTGAGCCCTGAGTGGAGTGGGGCTCCCTGCTCAGCACGGAGTCTGCTTGTCCCTCTCCCTCTGCCCCTCCCTCCTGCTCATACACTCGCTCTCTCAAATAAATAAAATCGTTAAAAAAAAAAAAAAAAAAAAAGATAATCCCTGATGGGTTCACAACCCTGGGGGAATTTCTTACAGAAACTAAGCCTTTTCCTCCACGAGTGATGCCTTCTCTAAGACCAGCTGGTTGCTTATTCATGGCTTCCCTTCTCTTCTGTTGGTAGTCTTCATCCATAGTCATAGCTGCCACCCCTTTAGCCATAGCATTGGTGATTTTGGAGGCAGCACCAGCTAATCCACCTAGCAGAAATGATAATTACTTTTAGTAAAAGCAAAGGTATCATTGCTTTCTAGCATAATCATACCTGGTAGGCATCGTCTTTCTTACCAACAGCTCCACCAACTAGCGCCTTCAGTCCTAGTGCCATCCCCTCCACAAACTCTTCTGGACCCTGGATGGCTCCCTAAAGGGTCAAATAACAACAACAAAGGTTACATTTTCTTTTAAGGTGAACTTATTGATATAAATGAAGACGTAGTGACAAAAATAAAAATATCCTAGAGGAAGTGACAGCAGCAAAAAACTTCACAAAATTCTCAGAGATATTTCACGACACTGAAAGTACAAAGAATAAGTTGACCCAAACTCAGGAATAGGACTATTCACCAATGTGTACAAAATCCTGTACTATAAGTTACAGGATGAGAACGTAAGCACCAACTACTCTGGATAATTTTTGTAAAAGAAATAACTGCACTTTAATTCTTAACATTTCTTATATTTTAAATTATACTGCACAATACGAATAAAAGTTTTACTTTTTCATTATCTTCTACATTTAAAAGTCAAGGTAGGAGAGTTTTGAATGTTTTAACAGAATATGTTAAGGGACACAAAATAATCACAGTTTTTGCCACAGATTAAGACTGCTTTGCACAGTGTCTGTCTGCAGTTATTTTTACTGTCCCACACAACTGTGCAAAGCAAGACTGTCTGCCCATGGTGATCTTACTTCTACTACCGACAAAGTTTATCCACCTTTAATATTCTAACAGAATACTTAAAATTCAGTGTATCTTAGTAAAGTTGTAAGTTTAAATTTTGAGGGAAAGGGTTAAAATTTCCCTCCAAATTTCTCAAAATTTCCCTCAAATTTGCATTCTCTGCTGCAAATTAAGTTCTTTCGTTGTGTTTTCCAAAATCTATTTACACTTACACTACTTAGTAATTGGGAATGCGTTATTTATTCAAAAGTATTAGTGATATATTACACAATGCAAGAATAAGTATTTTATTACCTGGTAAGGTTCATAAAAAAATGCTTCCACACCTTCAGAAAATTCTCTAATCAAGCCAAAGGGATTTCCCAAAACTTCAAGTCCAAGAATGAGTACGTACATTTGCTTAATGGCCTAAAAATGAAATACAAACATAAATCAATTCAATCAGAAAAAAATTTTAATATTCAGTACACACACTCAGTTTTTGTTTAGGCTAACACCCTGATCACCAATTTAAGCACCTACACCCTAACACCCTATTTATCACTAGTTTTGTTTTTAAAAAGTGATTTGGTGTTAGAGTATTAGAAATCATATGCCATATTTACATAAAGCTTTAGAATACTCAAAATGCTTTCACTTTTACAACTATGTGTGACAGTTGCTATTACCACCATCATTTTACAGACTGGAGAAACATACAGGTCAAATGATGCCCAGGCTCACACAGGAGGTAAATAGCAAAACTGGAATCCAAACCCAGACATCTTGAATCAGGCTTAGTGTTCTGACCACTATAGAGCAGCTGTCTCAGATGCTCTATAAGTTATAGCGTAAGATACTGGAGTCTTTCTAAAGGTGGAAAAAATCCATTAAAATAACACATCTGGGGTGCCTGGGTGGCTCAGTTGTTAAGCATCTGCCTTCGGCTCAGATCATGATCCCAGAGTCCTGGGATTGAGCTCCGCGTCAGGCTCCCTGCTCAGCAGGAAGCCTGCTTCTCCCACTCCCATTCCCCCTGCTTATGTTCCCTCGCTTGCTGGCTGTCTTTCTCTCTGTCAAATAAATAAATAAAATCTTTTAAAAAAATAATAAAAAATAAAATACAATATCTGACTCAACAACACAATTATGTTAAAAACAGCCTGTATTCAGTTAGTTATTAATAGTTTCCCTTGAAACTATTTTTTTAAGTTTGGTGAATTAGTTAATATTTTCTTTACAGATATTTGTTTAAGTCCACACTTATCCAGAAAAGATTTCTGTCAGTGGCTAAAAAACACAAAGGTAAAAACTGAAATGGTGGCACAGCTCCATTTCTTCCTCAATTCTGAGAAAAAAAAAGTTTTAAGATTTTGAAAATAGCTATTCACTTCCTTGTCAAATCTACATTACACGTGTACAGACACAAACAGTTTCACTATATCAATCTGTCCCTTTATAAAACAATCTCAGACAAACCTGTTTCGAATAGTGTCTTATTACTTCAGACTGTAGTTCAGATGCTGTATGGAACTGATAATTCAGTTCAAAAAATGCAAGCCTGAAAAACATATATAAATATGTATGAGGGTGTGTGTAGGAGAGGAAGAGGCAAAGAGGGGGAAGAGAATGTTTTCAACATTTACAAGTGGTTTCATTTTCTTTACAATTTTTCTCTCTTTCCTTTCCGTACCTTTCCCATGCCAATCAAGAAAACCTGCTCTTTCACACATGCACCTTCTGGTCAAAGAACCCTCTAAGAATCTCATGAAAGCTATGGATCTTATCCTCAAGAAAGTCACCAATAAATACATATTTTCACATCCTTTAGGGGATTCAGAGACCCTCTGGATCCCACTCTCAGACATGGACCATACTTCTCAGCTCTGCCCTGTCATGGCCCACACAGAAAATGTCTGACATGCTGAGATGAACAGAAGAGGATGCTCAAGAATGGCCAGGCTTCAGTTGCTGCGGATCCGGTCTCGTCAGCTGACAGCTGAGAATCCGAGGTCGGCTGACTGCTAACCTAGTCACAGTATATACAGATCTACTGCTTCGGAAGCACTCTGTTAGCTGGTAAGACAGAAGCTGGATGAGAAATCTCATTCTATTCCCAACGTTCTCAAACCTATGTTCTTTAATTTGACTGTTACCTAACTTTATCTAGATTTAGAGTTACAACCTACTGGACTCATTGATTCTTACTACGGTTCTTAATAACATTTCTGGGTGCTACCTAAAAAGGTCATTCTCATCTGAAGTCTCCACTCAGACCTTTTTGAGTTTCTTTGGTCAGATACTCTAATAGACTCCATTATGACTCACATTAAAATGTAATATTCGTGGCTGTAACATTTAAATGAATCCCTTCATTTCCCCTATCATGGCATTCATTTTGTTCAAGTCACAAATGCTTTGAAGAATCTTGATCCTAGAAGACTTGAAGCCACATGGTTTAAGTGCCATACCTTTGGGCACAGACAGCTTCTTAGGAATCCTTCCGTAGGCCAGAAAGGACTTATGGATGCACAAACTTGTATGGTCTCTGTCCCTCTTTCTTAAGGAAATTATTTAATAATTATTCTGTTCCTTGATAGTGAAGGCTTAGCAGGTTAAATGTTACTTAAATCATATTCCATTTAACAGCAAAACCCATATTTATCTATGATCTCCAATGTCCTTTATATACTTTTTCACTTGTAAAGCTTTTAGGTAAATGTAAAATGGACTTTTCATCAGTTTATAGATTTGAATATTGAACATACTTAAAAACTACATCTTGTACATCTGTAAGGGTAGCACCAATACTCTTCAGCAAGAGATTTAAAGAACGAACAGCCATCAGTCCTTCCTGTTGTTCTGAATCTTTAGCTTCTTCTCTGCCCGAACTCAGTGAAACACTTAAATGCAACTAAAGAGACAAAGAGGTAAGTATTTAAAGCACTATCTTCAAAAGGACAATTTTAACATTTAAAATTTAATCTTATTTTAAATTTACTACACCATAAGATTTCAAAGTTACCTGGATTATGTTGAAATTATTAAGTGAAAAGTTAAAAGGAATTTAAAATTGAATACAGATCTTTTTAAATTTTAACATCAGCAATATAAACTAATATGGTATTTAGGTTCAATCCAATTCTTTTGGTAAAGCTATGAAAATAATAATTTTTATATATTTTAAAATAATAATAATCTAGAAGTTGAAGTATACTCAATAACTCAAATAGTGTTTCAACTATTAGAATTAAGTTAGCATGTTGAAATCAGTTAACACTTTCATACTGCATGCATTTATATATATATAAATATATAGCTATACAATAATTTCTTCAAGTGTTCAATAATTTTCTTCAAGTAATTCAGAACTCTGTGTGAGGAACTTATATTTAGTTCTATTCAGTCTTCAGTTCTTAAATCAAGGTTACTTCATGGATTAATTTGAAATTTACAGACTATAGTTATATTGTAGTGTGCTACTTGAAAGTTGCTAGGAGAGTAAATAAATCTTAAAAGTTCTTATCATAAGAAAAAAAATTTTTTTTAACACTGTATGGTGATGGATGGTAACTAACTTACTGTGGTGATCATTTCACAGTGTACGCAAATATCAAATCATTACCTTATACACCTGAAGCTAATGTATATGTCAATCATACCTCAATAAACACACATACACACCCCCGCCACACACAAAATTTTAAAAACTGTCATTAAACACATGAACAGAAAACTAAGGTAACAAAATGTTAGGTCAAGATATAAATATATATAGGTGGCTCCAATATTATTTCCATATAGTGAAGAACTGTTAGAAGCATAAATAAAAATTTCAAAGGATTATTCCTGCTACTTTATTTACAGAATTTATATACTATTAGAGAATTATAATTTATATGCTCATCTCCCCAAACGGATCAAGCCAATTTGTCATTACCTAGATTATCAAGAATAATAAAAATGACTTCTATTCCCCTACCTTGATAGGAGATATATGGAAGTATTCATAGAGACTGACTTGTGATGAATCTACTAATGAAGCTGTTTTATATTCTTCTTGGAAAGCTTCTATATCTTTATGAAAAAGTTCGACCTATAAAGAAACAAAGTATTAAAAACTTAAAGGATCTATCTGTATGAGGCACTTCAGTCAATAATTCAGACACTGTAGAACACTCCTCTGTAACCTCCATATTCAACACTGTTCATGACTATAAAGTTATTGCATTCACATTTTGACCTACCATCAACAATATCAAAATGATAGCCTTATTAAAAGTATAGTATCTGGAAATTGACTTCTGGGATGACAGTGTGAAGGGCTCTTCAGACCATTTCTCCAGTGAAACTGGTGAAATTAAAAAAAAAAACCAAAAAAACCAAAAAAACCAAAAAACATTTGGGGTGCCTGGGTGGCTCAGGTGGTTAAGCATCTGACTCTTGGTATTGGCTCAGGTCATGATCTCGGGGTCATGGGATCGAGCCCTGCATCAGGGTCCACACTCAGCGGAGAGTCTGCTTGAGATTCTCTCCCTCCCCCTTCAAAGCCCCCCCCCCAATGCATGCTTTCTCTAAAATAAATATTTGAAAAAAAAATCCAAATATTTAAAGGCCTCTATGAATGAACCTAACAGTATAAGCAAATAAAACACCTTTTCAAGAAAATCTACGAAAATTTGGTAAGAAAAGTCAATATGTAGTATTTGAACAAGTCCCACTCTCCCAGATTCCCCTCCTAGTTCAACAAGCCATAACTCCACTCTAGACTGCTACACCCAAGAACACAACGTTCCCTCTCCACCCAGTCTCTAACTGGAATACTTTCTTCCTGGGAGGCAAAACACGTCAGCATTTCTCATCCTGCCTCCAATTACTAGCTGCTAATGGTACATTATGGGGGATGTGGGAGCCTCCATCCAGTTGCCCAGCCTCTACTCACGAACAAAAAGCTCTAACTGGGTGGGATACCACTGAGAATACTGGGTTCTGACCACTCCTGTTCCACCCCCCCACCCCCCCTTGTGAAACTCTGGTTCAGGTATTTTTGCCTGGAGGACAAGGAAACTTTAAAATAACTCCAAGTCTTTTCCCAAAGAAACTGCCTTCAAGGGCAGGAGAATGCGAAGAAGTTCAAGCCTGAGCTTTAGGAAACAGTGAATGTCATAGGGAAAGGTAACTAGAAGGAAAATCAATGATTCAGTGGAGATGCAGGCTAAACTGTAGGCCTCTTAGTTTTCAGGAGTGAAATGGGGAAACAGTTTAAAGGGGTCCCCCTGGGGTCAGAACAAATATCAAACACTGATCTCCGATCAATTCCTTCAAAAAAAAAAAAAAAGCCCAAGTTTTATTAGTTTGCAGAACAATTTATGGCCTAAGGTACTGTGGAAAAAAAAAATAAAGCAATCAGCCCGCAATTAGTGGAGCTCAATAGTTAGGTGTGGTTGTGAAAAGATAAGAAGAGGGCCGGCCCCAAAACCAGTTATTCCACGGAAAGGGTGGGTATCCCAGATCTTCACCTCTCTGAGGAGCAACACGAAAAGCTGAACAATGCAGGAAAAGTCAGGGGTATGGGTAGGATAGACTTCAATAAAAAAAATCTAACTAACCAGTCACAGAATGAACAAATAAGCTAATAACAATAAGCTTTGGGGAGAGAGGGACTAGTAGCCAGTTTTTATAATGTATCATCTAAAATGTCTAATTCCCAACCAAAAATTATGATATATGCAAAGACATAGGAATGTATGACTCATACACTGGGAAAAAACTAGGCAAAAGAAACTGAATGTGAGATGTGACTAGACTGGATTAAAAGAAAAATACTTCCAAGTAACCACTGTAAATATGTTCAAAGAACTAAAGAAAACCTGGGGGCCTGGGTGGCTGAGGTGGTTAAGCATCTGCCTTCAGCTCAGGTCATGATCCCAGGGTCTGGGATTGAGCCTGGCATAGGGCTCCCTGCACAGCAGGGACCTGGCCTCTCCCTCTCCCTCTGCTGCTCCCCCTGCTTGTGTTCTCTCATGTTCTCTATCAAATAAATAAATAAAATCCTAAAAAAAAAATAACTAAAGAAAATCATATTTAGAAAAATAAAAGAAATTATGATGACCATGTCTTATCAAACAGAATAATATACACAGAGGGAGAAAAATTATATATTAAAAACCTATTAGAAATTCTGGAATTGAAAACTGTACATTTCTGTAACAGAAATGTAAGATTCACTAGAAGGACCTAACAGTGTATTTGAGCTGACAGAAGATCATTATAGCTAAATTAAACGCATTGTTTCATCATGAACTTGAAGATAAAGTGTTAAAGATTATGCAATCTGAAGAACAGAGGAAAAAGAGTGAAGAAAAATCAACAGTCTCAGAGAAATGTGGTACATCATTAAGCATACTAACATACACAATATACGAGTATCAGAAGGAGAAAAGAGAGAAAAAGCAGAAAAATATGTGAAGAAAAATAGCTGAACGCTTTCTAAATTCAATGAAAAACAATAAGCAACATATCCAGGAAGTTAAATGAACTCCTAGCATACAAATGGAAAGAGGTTCACAACAGACACACAACAGTAAAATTGCTGAAAGTCAAAGACAAGGAGAAAATTTTAAAAACAAGAAAAGCAACTTATTACCTACAAGAGGACTCTGATAAGATTAATAGTTTGGATGCCCGGGGGACACAGTTGGTTAAGCGTCCCTCTCTCGGTTTTGGCTCAGACTGTGATCAGAGGGTCCTGACACAGAGCCCTATGTCAGGCTCTGCATTCAGGGCAGAGTATGCTTGACTTTCTCTCTCCCTCCACACCTCCCCAACCTGCACATGCGCTCTCTAATAAATAAATCTTCTAAAATAAAGATGAATAGTTGACTTCTTAGCAGAAAGGAGGCAAGAAGAGAGTGGCATAACATACTCAAAGTACTCAAGAAAAAAAACTGCCAACCAAGAATCCCATATATCCAGTATAGTTTCCTTTCAAAATGAAGGGACATGAAGACTTTTTCAGACAAACAAAAACTCAAAAACAGAGAAATTTATTGCTCACAGGTGTGTCATACAAGAAATACTAACGGAAGTTCCTCAGGCTGAAAGCAAGTGACCCCAAATGGTAATTAAAATCCAAATGAAAAAAGAAAAAAAAAAAAAAAACGGAAGAAAATGAACTGGAAAAGACAATTATGTAAAATGGTATAAATACATAATCTTTTCCTTTTCTTCTCTTAACTAATTTAAAGAGCAACTGTATATATGTATAAAAAATATAGTGCTCGCCCTATAATAACAGACCAATATCCCATGAATATGAACACAAAGATCCTGAACAAAATACTAACCCAAATCCAGTAAAATATGAAAAAAATTATACACATGACCAAGTGGGCTGTTTTAACATCCAATGTAATAAAATCAACAGAACAAAAACCACATGACCATCCCAACAGATGCAGAAAAAGCATTTGACAAAATTCGACATACTTTCATGATAAAAAACACTCAACAAACTGGGAATATTAGAGACCTCAACTTAATGTACGTTATCTACAAAAAATCTACTGTTGATATCATAATTAATGGTAAAAGACTGAAAGCTTTCCCTTTAGATCAGAAACAAGGCAAGGATGTCTGTTCTTGGCACTTCTATTCAATGTTTCACTGCTGTACTAAAGATTCTAGCAGGGTAATTAGGCAAGAAGAAACAAGTCATCCAGAGTAGATCAGAAAGGAAGAAGTAAAACTATTTTCAGATGGCATGATCTTATATATAGAATCTATAAAACTATTAGAGCTAATAAATGAGTTCAGTAAGGTTGCAGAATACATCAATATAAAAAATCAATTATATTTCTGTACACTTGCAATGAACAAACCAAAATAAGAAAAATTTTGAAATTTTATTTTTAAGGGGATCAAAACCATTTTAATACCTTTAAAAATTTATAATTTTTTTTAGTCCTCCTTGCTCCCTGACCCTTCCCGTCAGTGCTATCATTCTAAATCTTACCTCGGTTTTTTCAGTCACTTCGGCTTCTGTCATAAGTTCTGCTAAAGCATAGACAAACCCAAGATCTAACCTGAGGTCCATTTCTTGGATCAACACCTTGAAATATCTATAATACAAAGTAGAAAACATTTAAAAGCCATCAATTAAGTGCATTAAGAAAACCAGATAAGAAAAAAAGCATTAGATAACTATTAGAATGTTGAAATTTAGGATTTCCTAGATGAACAAATAAAAATATCATGGCAACATTGTTCCTAATAGCAATAAACTCAAAAGGTGAAAATGCCTCTGAAGAGAAAACTGGTAAGTAAACTGTAGTATACAGTCATACAGCAGAATATTATACATCAGTGATAATAAACTCAAGCTACACACAGCAAAAATAATAAATTTTAGTAAAAAGCTGAATGAAAAAATCCAGTAAGTATATGTTGAGTTTAACAAAAAAAAAAAAAAAAAGGAAAAAAAGGAAAACAAGAAGCATAATATTTAGATACATATGTACAATAAAACTATTTTAAAACGTAAGGGATGAAGTTAGTGTTTATTACGGTTGATAGCGTGGAGAAAACAAGAAATAGGGGAGTAATATATCAATGGATGTTTCTGTCAATATTCTATTTCTTAGACTGGGTGGTATAAGAATTTTAAAGTATCATTTTTTTTCTTATTTCTAAAACAATATGCAGTAATTATAGAAAACGTAAATGAGAAAATAAATATAAGTACATTTCATTCAGAGCCTTCTGACTCGTCAAGATTATAAAACAGATTTTCCTAATGATCTTCATAATATTTTGCACTTAAACCTTTGACTCACCTAAAATTGATTTTTTAAAGAGTATAATTAATCCACATATTCAAATCAAAACATTAAATAAACACACAGAAAGATATTAAGACACTTACTTAATACGTGATATCTGGGAATGCCCTGCAGATCTCATGACAATACTGACATCTGTAAAGGGCTTTGGAGCTACAAAAGTTAATAAATATGATTAATCCCCTGATGCTTTAAGCAAAAGATAAGCATTTTCTTGTGATTTAACACACATTATAATGGAGAACTAAATGATTTACTTAACCATGAGTATCAATTAAAATTACTATTTGCAAGATTGATTACAGTCTTAATTTCAGACCCCAGGATTTTTTTTAATTATCTATATTCACTTTAAGGATAACTAATCCTTTAAATTAGTGATTTTAAAACAGAAGTATGCACTAGAATCACCAGGGAAACTGTGAAACACAGATTTCAGGGGCTTGTCCTGGACTTCCAGGTAGAGGGTCTTGGGCATATACAATGGTCAAAAGCTTCCAAGCAGATGATCAATACTGCCTTAGATAGTTCAGAGCCAGTGGTGTGGAGGTGGGGGCAGGACGCAAGGGGAGGAGGGAGAAAAGAGAAAAGGGAAGAGGGATAGCAAAGAAAGAAGGAATCTCAAGGGGAAGCAGAGGATGGAAGAAAAGACTTGTCACTACACTCATCTGGAGAATACGGGACATTTTCCATGGTTAGAAACCACTCTGAATTTGATTTTCTTCACAATTTATTCAAAGGTCCTAGTGGCTTTTAAATCAGGGATTTACAAATCAATAATATTTCTAAAAATTTAAATATAAATTTTTTTCTGTATCTTGTCTTGCCGAAACCTTTTTTATTATAATAATTTTTCTGTGCATTTTTTAATAATATTTTTTATTATATTATGTTAGTCACCATACAGTACATCCCTAATTTTTGATGTAAAGTTCCATGATTCATTAGTTGCATATAACACCCAGTGCACCATGCAATACATGCCCTCCTTACTACGCATCACCAGCCTATCCCATTCCAATACCCCCCTCCCCTCTGAAGCCCTCAGTTTGTTTCTCTATCTTTTCCTCAGAATTCAGTCAATGTGTTGTTGATCTTAGTTGAGTACTTGTTCTTTACAAGCGGTTCAATTTTCTAATGATCCCACTGAAACTAAACTTGAGAATGGTTTCATTTCGTGTTTTTATCGTAAAGTAAACCATACAGCCGATACAAACATTTTTATGGCAATCTAAAAATACAAACAAACCTGAATCCATGCTGACCGACTTGGGAGGTTTAATTGGATAAAACACAAATGGAAATATAGCACCATGTATCTGGTTTTGGATCTAAGAAAATAAAAAACAGGTCAGTATATTAATATGTTAATTACAGAACCCTACTAGAATAACAGGATTTAATAAGTAGAAGGAATCAAGCAGTCTAGTTCAACACTGAAATTGAAGTACTAGGTAAGAGAGACCACGGGAATACATTTGGTTTATTGCTATGTTCCTTATGAATACAATTTGACAATCTTTTCAGACTCACCTGTATTCTGTAAACTTGAATTCTAAATGCTGACTGATGCGCGGATGTGCTATATTCTACTTTTAATGCTGGAAGATAATTTCTTCTTATAGCTATTACATGTGGCTGCAGAATTTTCATGTTAGTACCACTAGGTGTGAAGCGAACCTGAAAAATACACCCCAAAACATTGACTTTCTCTGTATTCATAATTGTTTAAAATTAGAAATTTGTATCTAAAACTTCAAAGATAATGTTAATTAAAACAGTAGGCTAAATAGCTGATTAGACTGGATCTTTACAATTTGACTGGGTTTAGACCAGATCTTTCCAATACAACTCACAAAAATGTTCATATAATCTTTATAGCTTAGTTGTATAACTTTTTATATTAATTTACTAAAAGAAAATAAAGTGATAAAAGAAAAAATAATTTTAAAAGTAAAATAAGTAAAACAACATATTGACTTCTTGTTAACTAAGGAGTAGATCATTAGCTTCTTAAGAGAAAGTCTGAGTTACTAATACAGACAACTATCCCTTTAAAGTATTTTATATAAAGTATATATGATAGAATCATTGTTTTGTAAGGAAACCAGACTTTCCTTAAAAGTTCACTAGTGATTCATCTAATTACAACAGGCAAAAATTAAAATTTCACATCAGTACTTAAAAATATTACCGGAACGTTAGTGTCCAATTCAATAACCTTATCTTCTGAAGGTGAAGATTCAGTATATTCCTTAAATTCTTTCTCTAACTTCTCAGTGTGCTTTACACTCATTGGCTTCCATCTTGCCTTCTTCTTGGGCTTTGTCTCCCAAACCACATCAGAACTTACAAATGAAAGCAAAAATCATGGTGCTAATTTATAAACATTTTCATTTTACCTGGTTTATTACATGAATTGCAAAACCTTCAGTAAAATTTTACCATATCCTCAGTCACATGCAAGCATACTACAGATTTAAAAATATGAATTCATTCAATCAATACTTAGACTTTTACTCAGACACTATTTTAGGTGGTAAGGATATTATCAGTAAACATCTTCACCATCCTAGAGCTTTATTTTAGCTGAGTGACAGACCATAAATAGTAAATATAATAATTTGTATATTTTATAGACTAAGAGGTGAAAACGGTTTTGAAAAGAGAAAAAGTAAGACAGGGTGAGGTAGATCTGGAATACTGAGATATGCCAAGTGATGGGGCTTGCAGTATTAAAATAGAGTGGTCAGCCAGGGTGTCACTGAGAAGATGAGACTTCAGCAACCTCAGGAGATAAGGGAGCTACCCAGCAGACAATAAGAGAAAAGCATTTCTGGGACAAAGACAAGCTAGAACAAAGACTCAAAAGCAGAGCCTGCCTGTAGTGTACAAAGAAGAGCAAGGAGGCAGGCATGCCTGGAACATACTAAGAGTACAAGATGAAGACAGATAGTGGGAAGCCAGATAATGTAAAGCCTTATAGAATACTGTAAAGACTTTGCGTTTTATTGTGAAATGAGGAATCACTGAAAGATGATGAGATCATCAGTGTGATCTGACTCAAGCTTTGTAAAGAATACACTGTGTGCTGGGATAGAGGGGAAGGGGTGGGGGTGAAGGTCAGAAGCAGGAAAACTTGTTAAGTTTAATGGAGTAAGCCAGGAGAAAAATGGTGATGGCTCTGCCTAGGGTAGAACAGTGAGGCAGTAAAAAATGGTCAGACCCTGTTTCTATCTTGAAGGCAGGGTCAGCAGAGAACTTCTAGATGGATTAGATGTGGGGTGTGAGATAAAGAGAGGAATCAAAGATAATTCCAAAGCTTTTCACCTGAGCAACCAGAAGGAGGACGCTGTCATTAACTCCAATGGGGAAGCAGGTTTTGAAGAAGGACATAAGGAATTAGTTCAATTCCTAATTAAAAATTAATTCCTAATTAATATGAAGTTTAAGAAGTCTCTTAGATATAAGAGTAGATATTTTGCATAGATGGTAGATATACAAGTGTGGAGTTGGGGACAAAGTTCTGGTTAAAGAAACATTGCTAAATTTTTTGGCATATATGTGGTATTTGAAACAGAGAAGAGGACTCATGTCTGAGGGCCCCAGGGCATCCAATATTAAGCAGTTGAGATGAAGACAAGGAACCAACACATGAAATGGAGAGTTCTGAGATAGAAAGAAAAACCAAGATGGTGAGGTATCCTGAAAGTCAAGGTAAAGAAAAACTATCAAGAAGGGATCTGTGTTCAATGTTATAAACTTAAGCAACATGAGGGCTGGTCTCTGGTGATCTTGACAAGACCAACGTCATGGTGTGTTGACAGCAAAATCCTGGTGGGGATGGTTAAAGAAAGAATGGGTAAAATAATTGGATATAGTAAGTATATTAAGCCCTTCTGTAATTGGTAACACTTTTGAGGAGTTTGGCTAAAAAGGGAAGCTAAAAAGTGGGCATATGGGTAGCAGGGAAAGTAGGCTCAAGAGAATTTTTTTTTCAGTTGAGATAAATAATACTGATGGGCATAACCCAAAAGAGAGCCAAAAATTACTGATGTAGGAGAGAGAAAGAAGAGAATTGTGGGATCAATGTCTCAAGAAGGCAAGAGGAAATGGAACAGAATGCGAAGTTGAAGAATATTTTTAAATAGGAGCACATGTATCTATAACTGTGGAGAAGATGCTGGCACAGTATGTAGGTAAAAAATGCTCATAGGTAGAAAGTTGTGATTTGGGCGAGTGGGTCTTTGGAAATTCCCTTTTGACTGCTTCCATTTTCTCACTGAAATGGGATACAAGGCAGTGAGGTGTGAGAGAAAATGCGGGTTTAAAATGAGACAAAGTGTGAAATAGTAATCTAACAGGGGATGAAACAAATCTCATTACTGAAAAATTGCTGAAAGACTTACATACAGAATAAAAACATCCAACCACATTCTAAAATTACTCCGCTTACATATGTTAAGTATTCTATTTATTAATTCCCTCTAAAATTTATATTCACTTAATAAACAGAGAGCCAGGAAGTGTGTATTATTCCTCTTTGCACTCACATCATTTAGCATAGCACTTAGCAAATAAGAAACACATTTCTTGAGAATAAAAATTTGTAAGAAAATAGTTTTTAATATTCCTTTTTAAATGGCATGGATTTCATTCAATGAAAAATCAAGGGCATTTCTAGATGAATTTATATAGAAAACAAATTTAAACCTATACTACATACCTTTAACATATATGTTTGACAGCTTAAACTCAAGGGTTAAAACTATATTATCCTGGTTATACAAACTGGAATCTAGAAATGCTCTCAAATTAGGCACTAATATATACAAATTAATTTCACCTTAAGCATTTATGAATAGGAATATTAAAGGCATAAAGAAAAGAGTTTTACTGGTGATGACTTACACGAGGGAATGATATATTTCATATTACCTTATTGTATCTTAAGAGCGTCAAGCTCAAATTAAAGAATGTATCGGCTTTATTCCTCCAACAACTATATATGGAGCATCTACACTGTATCCTATACTGTGGTGGTAGTAATAGAAAATTAAATATTTCCTTACGACATGTTAAATAAAGTATACTTCTGATAAGCTGAACAAATCTTTTTCGAAAGCTGAGAGAATCAACATAAGACAGGATTTATAAATTTGATTTTTGACATATCTTTATCTCAAAAGGCAAAAAAAAATATCAAAAGCATTTTTAAATCAGCATTACCTTAGTATAATAGTCAAAACACAAAATTTAAACTACATTATTTTAGATTTTATTATCACCGTTCTTAATGATTAAGAACTAATCATTTAAATTTAAATGTATCTAACCTTGTAATGCCAATATAGGCTACTTCTTGCTTTGTGTAATTGTTGACGAGAGAAATTCCAACATCTTGTAAGGCCAACACAATTTCTTGCTCCGCTAACTCTGCTTTCTCACTTTCATATGTTACTTTAAATACCCTTGGATCTTCAGTGAATAAAATAATGCGTTGCAAGCCTTCAAAGAATGAAACTAAATAAATGGTCTTTTTCCCCAAATTTATAGGTGTCATCATATCCTAAAACAAAACCATCAAAAAATAAAAAATTAGAGTCTTATTAACCAACAGGAAATCTATAATCCACATTTGAAAATGAAAATTATAATGGTAAGTCCTTCAAAGGGTTGGACAAACTAAATGAATTAATATTTGTATAACATTCAGAAATTTACATAATTAAAATCAGTTGATGTTAGCTTCTGCCATTTTTATTATGCAGTTATTAATCAGAAAGACAGGTCAATTGTTATTGTTCTTTCTACATCTTAATAAAATCTAACTCGTCTTTTGTAGGCTAATCAGTAACACAAACTATTATTTTCTCTGCTTTAGTCTAAGACTAACCAATGTGTTATATATTAAAAGTTGTTCAGTCAGAAATTTATATTTCCTTACAGAGCTGAATTAAATAGGATAAAAGATATCTGACACTTCAGTTGCATGCTCTGTAAAGCACAGATATTCACCACATGGTTAATTCTGCAGGAAGCCCTTATTTATAAGCACTGTGTTAATATCAGGGTCTTGAAGTTCAATGACAATAGCAAATTCTAATAATAGCCATGAATTTTTGGTCAATATTCTAGTGAATATTCTGATCAATAGGAAATTTTAATATACAGTAGTCCCCCTTCTCCATGGTTTTGCATTCCATAGTTTCAGCTACTTTTGGTCAACCACGTTCCAGAAGCAGATGATCCTCCTTCTGACATATGGTCAGAAGGTCAATAGTAGTCCAATTCTACATCCCAGTGTCTACAACTTTCATCTCACTTCATCTCACCACGTATGCATTTTATCATCTCACATCATCATCAAAAGAAGGGTGAGTACAAAATGTTTTGAGAGAGAGAGCACATTTACAGGACTTTTATTACAGTAAATAATTGTTCCATTTTATTATTAGTTTTTGTTTTTAATCTCTCACTGTGCCTAATTTACAAATTAAACTTTATCATAGGTATGTATGCATAGGAAAAACATGGTTTATATAGGGCTTGGTAGGGGCACCTGGGTGGCTCAGCCGTTAAGCGTCTGCCTTCGGCTCAGGTCATGATCCCAGGGTCCTGGGATCAAGCCCCGCATCGGGCTCCTTGCTCGGCGGGAAGCCTGCTTCTCCCTCTCCCACTCCCCTTGCTTGTGTTCCCTCTCTCACTGTCTCTGTCAAATAAATAAATAAATAAAATCTTAAAAAAAAAAAAGTATTATATAGGGCTTGGTACTATCAGTGGTTTTGAGCATCCACTGGGGGTCTGAGATGGCAGGGAGCGGGGAGGACACATTGTATCATACACATTCATATTATAATGCAGTGAATTTAAAAAGTGGAGTTGCTACCATAAAGTCAGTACTTAGAAAGAGCTAAGCTATTTATAAGACTTTCTAAAATAAAATACATAGCACTAAAACTACATTGAAAAATAAGACAACTAATTTATTTCCAAATAATTCTGAAGTCCTAATATTTTGAAGTGGATTTCAGATTTATCTTTATAAAGTTTATTATTATGATATAAATATGCAAAAGTACTAATCAATAGATCAAATACGATTATTTAAATAAAAATAAAATTATTTTTCCTGAATAAATTCTAATAGCCAAGAATTAAAAAATTAAAATTAGGCTTCTCAAATATATAAAAAGACAAAAAAAACCTATACTGGACTCCACAATAGCAAAACTAGAAGACAATGGAAAAATATATCCATATGCTGAGAAAATGACACTCAACCCAAAACTCCTTACTCAGCAAAAATATCCTTCAGAGAGTAGAAAATAAAGTTGCCTAAAGACAAAAACTACTAAATTTTACCATCAACAAGGACTGTCACTCAAGGAAATTCTACATGAGGAATTAAATACTGACACAAAGTGATTCAAGATGGATGTTTGCAAGAAAAAAATGTTATGCAAATAAAATAGCACCTATTTGGGAGAAAACATTTTCTAAAATTCAATATCCAATCATAATAAAACCTTTGGCAAACAAAGAGTAGATGAGTTGTTTTTTTTTTTTAAAACCTCTTATCAAATTGTCCTCTCAAGAAAATACCAAACTTTGGCAAAGATCATATTTAAAGACAAAATGTTGAAGGTATATAATTTAAGATCAGATATAAGGCAAAAATATTCGCAAACACCACTTTCACTCAATAGTATATTAAAGATCCTAGCCAGTCCAGTAAGGCAAAAAGAAATTAAAGATGAAAGGACCGAAAAGGAGAAAACAAAACTCTCATTATTTGAGTCATGACTGCCCATACAGAAAAATAAAAAACAAGTAATATTAATTAGAGAATTCAGCGAGTTTTCTGCATACAAAATCAATACACAAAATGCCATGACACTCCCATATGCTAACAAGTTTAATTTTGAAAATATACCATGATTTACTGCTCTAGCAGTTGATGAGTAGGTAGTCTTTGGACCAACCCTCTTGCTAAAAACAAGAACTTTTGCTAGACAAAATATAAAAAGGATAATGGTCTGAAAAGACAGTAAGGCTACTAAGGCAGTGAGGATTAATGAAGCCAAGATCTGAGTGAGAAGGAAAGCCAATACAAGTGAATTTCATATTTGTAGTTGCTTTCTCAAAAAGTCAACTGCCAATTCTAAAAGTAGAAGCAGACACCGAGAAGTTAAGAAAATCAGAAAAATATTGTGTAGTCTCATGGAAATGGAAAGATTAAAACTGGAATATATGGCATACCAAAAAGAAGGGGTCAACAGCTTAGGCTTTTAGTTGAGCCCCCAAAGATTAAAACTGGAATATATGGCATACCAAAAAGAAGGGGTCAACAGCTTAGGCTTTTAGTTGAGCCCCCAAAGGTAGTTGAGCTACCTATACTCTAGGTAGCAGGGTTCTTACAAGGACTAAAGACTAGATTCAAATCATTAAAATCCCCCTTTAGATTAAGGCAATCTCTCCCTAGACCAGCTGCCTGAGAAAGGCAGAACGATTTCTTCTCAAGAAAAAGGGACACTATACAAAGCCTAAACTGTCGCTAAAACTTTTCATATATTATGTCCAGCACACAGTCAAAATTAAACATGCATTTAAGGAATAGATGTGAGTGAAAACTAAGAAATAAAAGAGAAAATGTAGCAGTATCCACAAGAGATCTAGATATTAGAATTATCAGATAGGCTTTAAGGTAGCTATGATTAACATATTCAAGGAATTATGTAACAAGATAGAGAATTTTGAAACAAAAACTTCTAAAACAGAAATCCTAGAACTGGTCATTTCAATAATTAAAGTTAAGAACTCAATGGATGACATTAAGAGATTAGATACTGCAAGAGAAGTATAGTGCAAGGTCAGAAAAAAATATTCATACTGAAGGTCAGAGAGAAAAGGATGAAACAATAGAGTATCACATGAAAATCACAAGGGACATGGTGAAAAGGTCTAACATTTACATAATACTGGAGTCCTAAGGTGAAGGAAAAAGGTAAGTGCCAGCTCTGAAATTTGACATACAGCATAAATATCCTACCAAGAAAAAAGACAAAATAAAGACATTTCTAGACAAATGAAACTGAATGAGAATTTGTCAGCTGTTGACCTGCATTAGAAAAATACTGAAGAGAAAAAAATTTAACACAAATGGAAACATGAAGATGCAGGTTGGAAGGAAAAAACGGAAGAAAGAAAACACGTGAGTTAACACTATTAGTCGCAGAAAGCAGTATCAATACTTCTTATGGGATTTAATATATATTTAGAAATAACACACACAACAACAGTACATAAGATGAAAGGGGATAAATGGAGTAAGAGTTCTAAAGTCCTCATATTATTGGGAAAGTGGTATCAGTACTAATTTACAGCAGGTTTTAGTAAGTCAAGAATGAGTGTTGTAATATTGCTAAAAACTATTGATTTCTTTTAGTGCAATGATGTCTGTACATTCCTTGCAGAACACCTATAAGCTATGGTCGTGGGTTGTTACAAGAGATATGTGCTACTGTGGAATAGGGCTTGTAGGTCAAAGTGGCTCATAACACACCCAAGTGAGCCTTGTTCCATCAATAAAACCGTCATTGCAGGTGACCAAAGAGAATGCTTCCTTAACTGCCAGGCAAAATGTCCGATGCTCCCGGCTGGCATGCTTTGTTCCCTGGCCTGTATCTTTCTGAGTAGGCAGTTGCAAACTGCAGCCTATGATAGTTTTGAGAGTCTAAACGTTTAAATCTAAAAAAGATACAATGGTGGGCATTGTACTATTATATACTAATGATGCATGACTAAATACTAAAATGATCAACCTAACAGGAAGATACAGCAACTCTAAATTTTATTAACCTAATCACACAGTCTCAAAATATATAAGCCAAAATTAATGAAACTAAAAGATGGAAGTATATTATCTACAGGAGATTTTAAATACAATGGTACAAGCAAACATATGCACAAAAAACCTAATGAGCTAGAAGATTTAAACAATATAATAAACTTAAACAAACTGACATATACAGAACACTGTAACCAACAACTACAGAACACGTATTCTTTTCAAATATGTGTGAAATATGCACAAAATGACTACACAAAATCTGGCCCATAATATCTATCTCAATAAATTTCAGGACCAAATCAGAGTATGTTCTCAAATCACAGTGGAATTAAGTTAGAAATCAACAAACATAATTGGAAAATTCCCTTATTTTTGAAAATTAAGCAATGACCTAAGGAGCCATGAAACCAAAATATTAAAAAAAAATCACAAAATATAAAAATATGTAAAATATTAAAAACAAAGCAATATATATATATATGGAATACAAAAAAAATAAAAATGAAATTTAGGAAATGTTTTGTTTAAAGATTTTATTTATTTGATAGAGAGAGACAGCCAGTGAGAGAGGGAACACAAGCAGGGGAGTAGGAGAGGAAGAAGCAGGCTCCTAGCGGAGAAGCCTAATGTGGAGCTTGATCCCAGAACACCAGGATCACTCCCTGAGCCGAAGGCAGACGCCTAACGAATGCGCCACCCAGGCACCCCAAAATTTAGGAAATATTTTGAACAAAAGGATAATAAATATAAAATATATCAAAATTTGTGAGATAAAACTAATGCTGTTTTCAGAGGGAAATTTGTGCCTTTAAGTGACTTCATATAAGAAGAAAATCTGAAAACCACTGATCTCAGTATCTGCTATTAACTGAATTGTGTCCCCTCACTCCCCCCAAAGTCATATGTTGAAGCTCCAATGTGACTCTTTTGTACACAGGGCCTTTATGGAGGTAGTTAAGATTAAATGACATCATAAAGGAGGGGTTAGGGCTCTGATCCAACAGGATTAGTATCCTGCTAAGAGACATCAGAGAGCTC
Source organism: Ursus americanus (assembly GCF_024610735.1). Classification (NCBI taxonomy): domain Eukaryota; kingdom Metazoa; phylum Chordata; class Mammalia; order Carnivora; family Ursidae; genus Ursus; species Ursus americanus. Next base: position 17,740,729 of record NC_142160.1, on the reverse strand, counting down.
ACTCCTTCTCTTTCCACCACGTGAAGACATAGTAAGAGGGTGGTCGACTGCAAGTCAAGAAGAGTCCTCACCAGGTTCACCAGAACCTGACCATGCTGGCCCTTTGATCTTGGGCTTCCAACTCTCAAACTCTGAGAAATAAATTTGTGTTGTTTAAGCCACCCAGTCTAAGGTATTTCATCATGGCAGCCCAAGCAGACTAACACAGTATCTATCTCAAGAAATTTTTAAGATTTTGTTTATTTGTCAAAAAGAAAGAGAGAGAGAGCGTGCACAAGCAGGGGGAGTGGCAGGCAGAGGGAGAAGCAGGCTCCCTGCTGAGCAAAGAACCCAATGAGGGACTCAATCCCAGGACCCTGGGATCATGACCTGAGCAGAAGGCAGACACTTAACCGACTGAGACACCAGGCGCCCCAACTAATAACATTTTAATAAAAATTTCTCAAAGTCATTCCAAATGTTACTGGAAAATACTTATATATAACTTAATCATTATAATAAACCACTCAAAAATGAATTCTTTAGTGGGTCCCTAAATGATCCTCACAGAAGCCACATTGACCTAAAATGGCTGTCAGTGCAGAGACTCTGTTATGAGACAAATGCTGAAAGCACCTACCTAAGCCTAGTGTACCTTTTAAAATGTAAGAGCAGCGAATAATGATGTAGCCATAAAATAGGACCCCATCTGGTTTTAAATGTTTTTGGCTAAAGTCTGAATACTGCTTTTAAAATCTTTGACATTTTTTTTTAAACAATATTTGGTTCTAATACATGAGCATGGAATATTTTTCTACTTCTGTGTGTCATCGTCACTTTCTTTGATAGATGTACAGATCTTTTACTTTTACCTCTTTGGTTAGATTTATTCCTAGGTATCTTATGGTTTTGATGCAATTACAAATGGGATTGATTCCTTGATTCCTCTTTCTGCTGCTGAGAGACTACTTTGCTTAGCGAAATAAGTCAGAGAAAGACAAATACCATGTGATTTCACTCACATGTAGAATTTAAGAAATAAAACAAATGAAGATAAGGGGGAAAGAAAAGAGGCAAACCATAAAATAGACTCTTAACTACAGAGAACAAAGTGAGGGTGGCTAGAGGGGAGTGGGTTAGATGGGTGATGGGGATTAAGGAGGGCACTGGTAATGATGAACACTGGGTGTTACATGTGAGGGATGAATCACTCAATTCTACTCCTGAAACTTAAAAAAAAAATCTTTGGCAGTTGTATAAAGTACAGACACAAAACAGGCCTTATAACTAGCAAAGCAGGAAGAGAATACCTTAACAAAACAACAACAACAAAAAAAGCATGCTTAGAACATAGTAATACTTAACCCCATACGTACATCCTTTTGTGTTACTTCACCATGGCTTTTTCCACATCTCCACTTCAGCTTTCTAGAGCCCACTGGATCAGCCCATGTATAAAATACTGCTTTTCCAGGAGGGAGGGAATCTTCTATTTCACTGAGAGAACTATCATAAATAGTAAAAATATGCATTAAATCAAGTGCAAGCATATGAATATACAAAGAATCTAAAATAACACTTAGATTCTGAGTCCACTCACTGAGATTTGTGGCAGTTCTGATTAAGAGTAGATTGAAATTTATTTTCCTTATACAATGAAAAAGAGGTTTTCTTTTCTTTTCTTTTTTTTTTAAAGATTTTATTTATTTGACAGAGAGAGACACAGCGAGAGAGGGAACACCAGCAGAGAGAATGGGAGAGGGAGAAGCAGGCTTCCCGCTGAGCAGGGAGCCTGATGCGGGGCTCGATCCCAGGACCCTGGGATCATGACCTGAGCCGAAGGCAGATGCTTAACGACTGAGTCAACTAGGTGCCCCTGAAAAAGAGGTTTTCTAAGAAAATGAGAATATTTCAAGGGAAATATCTGTCCCACTTAGAAGATAAAGAGTTTCATGTTTGAAACTTTTTATTTATTTATTTTAAAGATTTTTTTATTTATTCATTCGACAGAGAGAGAGACAGCCAGCGAGAGAGGGAACACAAGCAGGGGGAGTGGGAGAGGAAGAAGCAGGCTCCCAGCGGAGAAGCCTGACGTGGGGCTCGATCCCAGAACACCAGGAACATGCCCTGAGCCAAAGGCAGATGCTTAACGACTGAGCCACCCAGGCGCCCCTGAAACTTTTTTTTTAAAGATTTTATTTATTTATTTATTTGAGAGAGAGCACGAGCAGGGGGAGCGGCAGGCAGAAGGAGAGGCAGGCTCTCTGCTGAGCAACGAGCCTGATACAGGGCTTGATCCCAGGACCCTGGGATCATGACCTAAGCAGACACTTAACAGATTGAGCCGCCCAGCCATCCCTGTTTTTGAAACCTCTTTGTGAACTTCTGTTTTAATACAAATGAATTGTGGAAGAAAACTATTCCAACTATTATATATACTAAATCTAAGAGAATTTTTTTGAGAACTCTTTCCTAAGTATTGGTCTTATTCTGGCAAAAACAAGACAGCTATTTTTTTTTTAACCTTAAGACAAAGGCATATAAATCTAATTAATTCAATCAACTCACAAAATAATTCCCAGAAAAACAAAAAATTGGAGAAGATACGAACCAAAGAAATAATAGAATATAACTTTTTTGACTGAACCAGCAGCAGACTCCGGAGGTTCAATGGCAGGGCATTACACAAAATTAATATAAATGGGTATCATCCTAGACATATCTTTGTAAAAAGTTTAAGTTTTAAAGAAAATATAGGGAAATCTGCCCATAAACATGTAGGAAAATCACAGTTTACCCACAACGGAATAAAAATAAGACTGGTCTCACATTTTTTTGTAATATTGAATGCCAGAAAACAATGGAGCAATGTCTACACAATTTTAAGAGGTTAGGACTTAAAATTTTATGTCAAATTGTCATTAATTGCAAGAGTAAGATTCTCAAACAAGCAATAACATATTATCCACAAACCCTTACTGAAAAAGTAACTCAAAGTCTTTTTCCAACCAAGCCAGAGGCACCTGACTGGCTCACTTTAAAGATGGTCTGGCTCTTGACCTCAGAGTCCTGAGTTCGAGCCTCACATCAGGTGTAGCCATTACTTAAATAAAACTTTTTAAAAAATTGGGATATAAAAATATTAAGAAACTAAACTAGTCAAATCAACTTGTCAAATGCCAAAAAAAGCCTTGAATAAACAGTTTTGAAAAGCTAACCATCTTATATTAATTTGAGCCAAAAATTTCAAATTATATTCATAAGAAACTGGGAATTTGGAAAGAGAAGCTGAAAATGTGAACGTGTTCCATTTTTTCACCATGGGTCAATTAGCAGATTCTGTTTCATTCTAAATTTAAAATGCATCTAAATCTTCAAGAACAAAAAAGTAATTATCTACAACAAACACAGAATTTATATTTTCCAAATCATCATTAGAAAAAAATAATCCATATTACCAAAAAAAGGCAAGGAATCTTAAGTTAGTTAATAGAAGGGCTACAAATGGGTTAAAGATCTTTCTTAAAAGAAATGGATTCTAACATTACACAATTAGACAATAACCATAATTCTCAAGAATATTTATAGTGCATCTAAATGATGGGTCATCAAACATTTATTAAAAATTATTTAAGGGTAAATTTACATGCTCACAATAGCTATTAAAAACAAGAGATTCAGAAATATAGATAGCAACAGTAAAACAGTGTGATAAGAAATGCAACAAAATGTTGACAGTGTTAAAAAAAATGTTGACAGTGTTGGGATTTCAGGATTATGGTTTTCTTTTCACAATTTTTCTATGGAATTAAGAAAATTGACAGCTATACTTTTTATATGCAGGAAACAATGAACAACCATATTAACAACAACAAAGCCAAGGAAGGAAAAGCAGAGGTGAAAATAGCCCTATGGGCATTGTTTATTCCATGAAAAAAATATCAGATGTAAATGTAAAACAGATAAATTGGTTTACAAATATTGATATTGAGAAATGCTTTTAATTCATATAAATTGTAATCTGTTTAACTCACTGCAGAATATTTCTTACAAAGAAAATTCATCTCAATATTTCTCAGATAGGCAATGGGAATTCAAAGAAAATAAAACTGGAGTCCTCAAAATGCCAACTATACATGCGTACAGTCTTAAACTCACAAGACAATGACAATGAAATGTGACAAATGCTTTAATCTACATACGCAAAGGTACAACTGAAAACTGGTGCACAGATTAAGGTAGTGGGGAAGGGATCACAGGCCGTAGAAGCTTTTCTGGCAGAAAGGAGCACCAAAAAGGTGAAAACACATGGAAGGACAGAAAGCATTCAGGAAACCAAGACTTGAGCTTGTCTTAAGTATAGGGAAAGAGAAATTGTTGAGAAAAGTAGCTGAGAAACATATTTTATTTGAACAGAAATGGAAAGTCACTAAAAAACTCTAAACAAGACACAGACAAGATTAGATTTAGTATTTCTGGAAACCTACCTCTGGTGGCAAATGGAGGATTAAGTAGAGACATGAGCTACAGAGATGCAGATTAAAAAATCTACTCAAACAAGAAATTTGGGAGCCTGAACTAGGATAATTACAGGAAAGACTTGACAAGCGGAGATTTTTAAAAAATAGTTTAACTATGTGATTGAGTATGTGATACTATTACTTATCAGAACATTACAACTATTAATTATGTGATAATGAGGAGGAGGTAGCAGCCTGAAGCTCAAGAGAAGTGGTCTATGTTGGAATACAGTTTTTGCGATCACTGGCATACATGACTCTGGAATTAATGAATGAATGAATTTGTTTGTTTGTTTGATAGAGGGGGTGGAAAAAGAAGAGAGAGAATCCCAAGCACATTTTGTGCTGAGCGGGGAGCTGGACTCATGACCCTGGGATCATGACCAGAGCCGAAACCAAGAGTCAGACACATAACCGACTGTGCCGCCCAGGAGCCCCTCAATATTCTTTTAAACCACAATTTCAGGTTCTTGATTTAACAACTACAAATAATTTTAAACCTAAATCTAGTGTTCATTACTACAGATTGTTAATTTTATAAATTTCCATTAAGATCGCAATTTTTTTAGGTTTTAGAATTTCAATATAAGATCACATTCCAGTTTCTCCCCTATCTATTACTTTTACAATTTTAACAGTGGAGTAGTTAAGATTTCTAAACACTTTATATCTGAACTGTATAGATAACTGTAAGGTCAAGGCCACAGATGAGACTGAGAAGTCTCTAGTTCAGCTTCAGCCAAGCTCAACCAGTTGTCAGAGAAACTACGGTGCCCTCCATCATTCATAGTATATAAGGAATTAACTTAGCTCCTCAGTGTGGCTCTAGAACATTACCAGCCATACACTATCCTTGAGTGAACGGAAAAAAGAGTTACTCGAGTCATTCTCTGTAGGTCTTAATTCTGAACACTATGAGAAAGGCTACTTGGGGTACGTGGATTGAAGGGCAAATAAACTCTTTATTTTCATCGGTTATGACCAATCAACTCATTATTTTTGTAAGAAGGATAATCATAGAACACAGGCTTTCCTGTTTCTCAACATCTTCCACAAATGAGAAAACTGATAGGGCAGGAGGAGTTCTAGATACTTGCTAGTCCAGCCTTAGGGTCCTTACTCAATGTTTATTTGATCTTAACCAGTGGTTAGAAGTGTACATTTAGCAGTGGAAGGAAAGCATAAATGAACTCATGAATATAGGCTTACTGACAAGTGACAGATGAAAACAAAAAGAGCAAAGTAAATTCAGGAGAGCCTGGGACCAAGTAAGAAGAGGAACAGAAAGTTACATAAACTGTCACAGTACTAGGAGGATATGATATCACAGCAAATTAAAACAAACGATGTTGAGAGTAATCCTGGAAAATCAAGATTTAGATATAGTCTTTAGGGAAGCTTAAAAATGTAGCAGTCCTTTCCACCCACACCCATCACAGCAAGAAGAGGGTATCTACTGCTTGAAAAAAACCTAAAGTTTCAAAATTTACATTATGTTCATTAAAAATATGAAAAATGTAAAAAACAGACCAAGTTCTTATGATAAACCCTGACATTTCTTCACCAGATTCTACAATGATCAAGCTTTTGCCATACTTGCTTCAGTTCTTCCATTTTTCTTTTTAAAAGTAATGAATGCCACTAATCATCAGAGAAATGCAAATCAAAATCACAATGAGGTATCACCTCACACCTACTAGAATGGCTATTTTCAAAAAAGACAAGAAAAGAAGTGTTGATGAGGATGACTGCTGGTGGGGATGTAAACTGGTGCAGCCAATGTGGAAAAGAGAAAACAGACGTTCCTCAAAAAATTGAAAATACAACTACCATTTGATCAAGCAATTCCACCTCTGGATATTTATCCAAAGGAAATAAAAACACTAACTCAAAAAGAAATCTGCACCCCCACGTCACTTCAGCCATTATTTAAAATAGCCAAGACATGAAAATAACGGAAGTGTCCATCGACGGATGAATGGATAAAGAAAATGTGGTGTATATATACAATAGATTGCTATTCACCCACAAAGAACAAAGCTTTGCCATTTGTGACAACATGGATGGACCTCAAGCGCATTACGCTAAGTGAAATAAGTCAGACAGAAAAAGACCAACACTGTATGATCTGTATGTATTTATAAAAGGGGTCTAAAAAGCCAAAAACACCAAAGGAAAACAATGAAAAACTCCAAACACATAGATTGAAAAAAAAAAAAAAAAGTGGTGATGGTTGTTAGAGGTGGGAGGTGGGGATAGGGTGTGAAGTGGGTGAAGGGGTCAAAAGGTACAAACTTCCAGTGAAAAAATAAATAAATCATGGGGCTGTAATGTACAGCATGGTGGCTACAGTTAATACTACTGTATTGCATATTTGAAAGTTGACAACAGAATTTTAGTTGTCATCGCAAGAAAAAAAATTTGTAACTACGTGTGGTGATGGGTGTTAACTAGACTTACTGTGGTGATCAATGTGCAATATATACAAATAAATCATTATGCTGTATTTGTGAAACTAATATAAGGTTATGTCAATTACATCACAATTTTTAAAAAGTAAAGTACAGATATTAATGTCAGTTTTACCCCTACATACTTCAGTACACCTTCTTTAAAAAATTGTCTTTAATGTCATTATCAGTGATTTATTTTTAAAGGTTTTATATATTTGAGAGAGAGACAGAGCTCACGCGCATGTGCGCATGATTTGAGCGAGCATGAGCAGGGGGGAGGAGCAGAGGGAGAGGGATGCTCCCTGTTGAGTATAGAGCCGGACATGGGGCTGAATCCCAGGATCCTGAGATCATGACCTGAGTCGAGGTCAGACACTTAACCAACTGAGCCACCCAGGCACCCCGTCAGTGTTATATTCTTAAGAAATCATCATAAAGTCAATGGCCCATGACCTAGACTCTGCTAAAATCAGGGGGATACTGTATTTGTGATAATCTTCTTACCTTTGATTGTACTGAACAATGTCACTCTTGGTGTGATTTATTAATAGGAATGGAGCTGCTCCATCATGATAATCTGAAAATGTAATAACTGTAGAATGCTCAGCCAAATTAACTTCTGCTATAATACCTCCAAGCTAGGAAAAAAAAAAAAAAGGAAAAAAGACAAATATTCTCTTACGTGATCATTTTTCAAAGAATATTAACTAATAACATTCAATAAGACTATTCATAACTTAATACATTTTTTGATGATTAAGAAAGCAAGTCAGGATTTTCTACTGCATATCCGGGAAACCATGAATCTCAATTAGTGTATACAGATGGGTCAAATTCCGTATGTTCTAGTATTCTAGGCATTCTAACTTTCTGTTAAACAATTAAATTGTTTTATGTCTCTGTTTCTGTTTAGTACTTTTTCCCTTTACATAAAGAAATGTTTGTTCCTTTTTGGTAAAAGGGAAAAAAATCAAAGATACAAACAAAATTACGAGTAAGTATATAATAGCTTCTCTAATCATACACACACACACACACACACACACACACACACACACACATCACCCACCTCATTATCCAGACGCAATAAAATGCAATTTGCTTGCTTGTTAAAATGTATCTTTTTGGGAGGGCCTTGATTTCTTTCAACTTGAATAAGAAGTGCATTAGAAGCATCCTCGGGCCAAAAGGGGATACACTAAAACACATATTACACACATTTATTTTTTTTAAATTTCATCATCAAAATTTTATCATTTTAATAAACCCATCAGGATAGACTTAAAATAAATGTCTTTCAACACTGCTCTAGTTATTCGGTTGCTTGGCTAAAAAGCTACAAACTGCCAACTTAGAGCTGGGACACCACCTGTGGGCACTGTGAGTACAGGCAGTGCTGGGTGGGAAGTTGAGGAGCTGTGGTAAGCGGAGTGCTGGTGAAGAGATTTCAATGTGGTCCAGAGATCTAGAGGAGGGATGAAAAATCAGCATATAAAAGCTGAGCCCAGAAGCAAGTGATCAGTTTAAAACAAGGGTACATTCAGTTCCTAAAAATCACAGTCAGGTTGTGGGTATCATTTGGTAATTAAACAACAGCCAAAGTACATGCAAATGTTCAATCAGGTCATGGGTGAATCTAGAGTCCTGGAAGTCCAACAATGGTAAAAAAAAAAAAAAAAAAAGTAAAAGTAGTATCTAAAGTTCAGAGTAGGAAACAGGCTCAAAACCTTAAGGAACAACATGAGCATCAGTGATCTGGAATCCAAACTAGTAAAACAAGAAACAGTCAACTCCCTGAGAGAGACAAGTTCAGACAACAGGAGCAGAAACAAAGGAAAGAACTAGGAGAAGAGGAAAGGAGAAGCAGCGTGGTCTGTAAGCTATTCTGTACACCCTGCCTTACTGTGACAGGCCCCCACCAGACCGATGACTTCACATACTTCAGTGAAACTGTTCATGTGGGATACCCACCAGCACGACATGACCTGGAGCAATGGAGGAGGAACCTGGATCCTAAAGTCAAGTGCCTTAGCTTGTTAAAGCCAGCCTATTCAACCTTAAGAGGTAACTAATGGAACTAGACAGGAGACACGGTTAAGGCTGTAAGAGGCTTAGAATCTCCCACTCAGGGCTTCTTGCAACCTAGCAGGAACTTAAATGGGAGAGTCAAAGGAGCAGCAATACTAACTGAAGCGTCATACTTCCCATGAGGAACGGAGAAGACTAACAATGATGTGCTCTCTGGATATTCCCAAGCCTGCTACTCCCTGGTAGCCTTGGTTTAAAAATGTATGCTATGTTTAGCAATATACACTGTATTGTTTTAAAGAGTTATGTGCTCAAAATTTTGCAACTAGAGAAAGTGCTAATGTACTTGTCTTCTGTAATGGGAAAAGAGAGATCTAAGTAAGTTTAACAAACAACATAGGCAATAATCACAAGTACACATCTTAAGGTTGACCACTATATGCCAAAATTGAAATGTAAAAATTTTAAACTAGCACAAGAAAATTTATCTTAAGAAAAGCTGAAATTGAAAACAAAAAGAAACAGAGAAAGTAAAATAAAAAATAAGTTATGCAGTTGTAATTGCACTTCATGTAAACAAACTGTTCAAAGACAGAGGCTGTAAGTCAGGTTTTTAAAAAGCTAAGGCCCAACAATGTTATCTGCAATAGACATACAAATCAAGACACAGAGCTGCTCTAAGTATGGAAGAAGATACACCTAGAAAAATAATTAAAGCAAAACAAAGATGGAGTTGGTAATCTTAGCATCTGGACACAGAGAGCTCTACATCCAACAAACCAAGAACCCTAGACCTAATGAGCACACGTGGAACACTTGCAAAAATAAAGTATATATTCATTCAGTAAATATTTATTGAGAACCTACTAATCACTGTTCGAAACCATCTAACAGCTCTTCACTTCATGCAGAGCAAAAGCTAGAATCGTTGCAATGGCTCCCAAAGTTCTGCATGATTACTCTTCATCACTGTTATGCCTTGTTCTCCATTACTTTCCTGTCTCCAGTAATACCGGCCTCTTTTGCTATCCCCCAAACATGCCAAAGTCCTTCCACTTCAGGGCATCTACCCTGGATGATCCTTCTGCCTCTAATGCTCTTTCCCCAGGTATCCACATGGCTGAGGATTCCAGCTCCTGGCTAAAAACCTATGTGTATTTTTTTCACATCACACCACAGGCAAGTACAAAGGCCTTATCCGGCAGGCCTCACAGGGCTAAGCTGCCCCCCTCACAGCAGACTAGGTGCACAGTCAGCATACAACAGTCTCAAGGACCCAGCCCTCACTTCCAGCCATGCATTTACACGTATCTGAATTCCTACCTGAGGTACCTTCATTCCGAGGCCTCTCTATCATGGCCCATGGCAGAGGCCTCTTTGAGGAACCTCCCGGCCAGACCTCTTTAAAAGGAGAGAGGGAGAACCTTGAAGATGCTTTTTCTCCCCTCTCAGTGTTCAGTACTTTTCTACTCCTAGCTCTTCCCCCTTGTTATTGTTCATCTCCTAAGCCCAGAAAACTGGAAGAGCCTTTTGTTCAAGGCTCCCTTGACAGTGACACAACCTCCAAGTCTGTGCTGATCCACATGATCCCTGACCAGTGCTCTTCCACAGGGAAAGTAGAATAGGGTGGGGAGAGCTGGCGCTTTCTCCAGTTTAGTCTCTTGCTTATACTATGGCAGTAAGTGACTAAAGGCTTGACTGTTACTTTCATTTTGAGTTGCTGTCCTAATAGCTACTCCAAACACATGGCAGCTCACTGAGCTATCGGCAACTGCTACCTCCCATATTTCCTACAAGTCTGCTCAAATATGACCTCAATGAGTCCTATCCTTGACCACCTTATATAAAATTATAGCCCACCCTGAGCTTGCTAGAACTCTTTAATACTTCAAACCCGTCTTATTTGCATTTCCCCAATTAGACTTTTCACCTTTAACCATATTATACATTTTACTAAGTATGATATTATTAATGTTTCCACACACCCCACCCCATGAAACGTAAACTACACAAGCACAGGAACTTGTGGTTCTTTTAATAGATGTTATCACAAGGCACCCAAGGAATACACACAACTATTCATTAATAAATGAACAGGCAGATTTTAAAAAGGTAGAACTTCTGAAAATAAGAAATATAATTATTCAAATAAAAAACTCAACTGAAGGCTTAATAGCAATTTAGACAGAGTAAAAGTAAAAATTTATTAAAGATATACATGTAGAATTTATCCAGAATGCAGGAAAGAGAGCTATATAGATGGAAAATACTTTAAAAAATGTTAAGAGACATGGAAGATAGAATATGGAGGTCTAGAGTATATCTGATTAAAGGCCAACTGAGGCAAATGAAAGGACGAAGAAGAGACAATATTTAAAGAGACAATAGCTGCAAATTATACAGCAAGTATGAAACAGATCGATTCACAAATCTCAGAGCATAGCATCTCAAGTAGGATATATAAAAAGAACCCACATGTAGACAAACAGTAGTACGGCTACAGAACATCAAAGACAAAGATCATGAAGACAATTAGGAAGAAAAATGACCTCTAAAGGAATGACAGAATCACAGAATTCAACTAAAGTGGAAGCCAGAAAACAGAGTAAAATCTACAAATATTGAGGAAAAAAACAGAGAAGATAAGCAAGAGAAATTATCATAAAAGAACCATGACAAAAACTTTTATGGATAAACACAAACTGATGGCATTTCCCTCCAAAATGAGCTCTGAAGGAAAATCTAAAGAATGTCAAGAAGAATAATCCCAGCAGGATGGTTTAAAAGCAAGAAGGAACAGTGAACAAAAACAGCAAACACTTCTCTTATAATTTTAACGTATTTAGAATATAATTTCTTCAAAAGTAAAATATTCCATCAACCTCAGACAATCCTTTAGAAAGCTCTTACCCAGAGGTCTAATAGCTAAACATGGAGTAGAATCAAAATTTCATTCCTAAGCCACTACCGTCTTAAAATAATTGGCTTAACTTATTCCACAAAGGCATTCCTAACAGCTTCACAGAAAGAGTAAATCATTTCCTACTCCTGATAGCATTTATACCTTATCTAGTCATCTACTGCTGTATTTAGCCTGCTTGGTTACTAGTTGTTAAATATCTATTTCCCTTATCAAGCAATGCATTCCTAAACGACAAGCCTTGGTTTTTAAAAATTAAATCTAGAGCCTGATACAAATAAAGGGGGGGGGGCAATTAAAAACTTACATAGTGGTTTCAAGTAGTTAACTTCAAGGAAAAATGAAAATCCAAAGAGGTGCATTTTTGAAATACATCTACCCACCTGCTCCAAATCAAGAGAGAGCCATTTGTCATTTCCCTGTTCAGCTACTGATATATGGTATTTGCTTTTGTTTTCAATCATATAAAAAGGGGTAAATGTCACAATTCTGGTAATGTTAAAACTGCTGAGGTCTATAGTGACACCAACCTAAAAGGAAAAAAATTAGCATTTCAAAAACTGTTACATTATTACAACATCCTTATAAAAATTAAGTAGTCAGTACACACAGTTTAAAATACAAGTTTCTCCATGAGCGAAGAATGAACTCACTTGATAGTCCATTTTCAGGCCTTTACATTTAACAGCTCCATGACTACCAACAGTATCAATTGAAAACTGATCCGACAATTCACTATCAGTTACCATAAGCTGAACCTAGGAAAAAGTATTCCAAATACATTACAATTTAGGTACCTTTAAAAATTCCTACCTCAACTGATAAATTTTTTGCTTTTTGTATAAATATTATATTACTAATGCACTAAACATTTTCCCATACTAAATTCTAATGTTTTTGACCTCAAATATTTAAATGTTATTTCTACCTGTTTCATAATATTCTTCAAGACTCAAAAATTAAAGGAGTGAAAAGTAGCTAAAGGAGAATGAAAGTTTTCAAAAACTTACATACCTTATTATTATTAAAAAAGTGCTTTGGTTGAAAAGAAAATAGAACTGGCTTTTTATAATTAGGTGGATGCTTCCGATGAATTCCATCTGCTTTATACTGTAACATTCGACTGGTTTTATTGACCATCCAATAAGGACTATGAAATGCCACAACTGTCTGGCCAGTATTATAAGTCACATGGATAGCAATATCTAAATCAGTCTTTTCTATTTCTGTAACACAGGTAAAATTGATGAAACTAATATCTTGCTGATTAGGTTTTATATGATATTCACTTTTCCAATCATGATTAAGATAGTCAAGTAATTTTAAATGTAGTCTGGCTTTATCCAACTGCACAGTACAAATATGGGCTGAATGTCCTTCATTTAGAGTATAAACTTTATGTTCAATCCCCTGCAATAAAAAAAATACAGTCAAATGTTAAACATGTCAGAATAATATGCCAAAAAATTCTATTTAATGATTCCAGATGTCATACACATAAGGCTTTTGAAACACCTCTGCCAGAACAAGTCAAAAGACTTATATTTGAGTTCTAACTCTGCCAACTGTGTAAACTTCTATAAATTGAGATTTGAATTACTGTGTTTATAAAATGGAATAAATGCTCTACTTCAAAGGACTACTGTGAGGATAAAATTAAATAACACAAAGTAAAACTATGCTGGAACTAATCAACATTATGAAACAATGTAATTAGTAAAATACTTAAATAAATGTTATCCATTAGTGATTTTAGTTTTTAAAACTACAAGACGAAAAATGAAAAAAATGACAGTAATTCAAAATAAGCAACCCCTACTAATTCCTGTTCTTGCTTTTTAACAATCCCTCATCATCCATTTCCAATCACTGTCTATACTACATCTTCTGTATGTCTCAAAACTGTACCCTTATTAGTTCATGTCACTGTGACCTCTCACTTTAAGAGTCTCCTAACTGCTCTTGTCCCTTATGACCCTCTCTCCATTCCACGGCTGAACTGTCTTCCTAAAAATTTAAAATATCCTTTGGAAACTAGCAAACAAAATGTGATCTCTAAAAGTATCAAATTAAAAGTTCAATAAGAATGGGACATAGATAGATAGTACATCACCAGTTTTTCCATTATCTCTAACCTGATTCCTTCCTGTTGTTAGAACACAGGAATTTCTTAAGATTTTAAATTACTTAAAGCAAAAATTATATAAATTATTGATGCCTGACATGTTAAGTAATATTTCACAAAATAAGAATAGCAGTGGTTGGTGGTGATATGAGAGAGGAAATAATTGGCAACCATGCGCCTGAGAGGCACTATGCAAAGTCCTTTACATGTATTATCTGATTTGATTTTCCCCATATCGCAATCATGCAAGTTTTATTACTATTCCTATTTTATAGACTAGGACAAATGATTTAAAAAGATAATACGACTTGCTTAAAGACATAAAGCTAATAAATGATAGAACCAGGATTCAATCTCAAATCTGATAGCAAAGTACAAATTGTTATGGTATCTGGTATCAGATACTATGGTATCTGCCAACCATACAGAAAATTGATAACCTTAAACCATAGATATGTTACCTTCCTCCCCTGAATTTATCAGACAAGTATACACATAGTAAATCCCAATTATTAATAGGCAATAAAAACTAGTAATTAATAGACTACAATAAGGAGCTACTCTTATATTTGAAAAGCATGGCAAATGGAACATTTACATAAAATCTTAAGATGAAAAGATCCCTGTTATAACAAACGGAAGGAATGAGATGTAATCTATTAAAACAAAAACCACTTAAAAGAAAAAACATCTTTACAGGGAATTAAAATCCTTTTTCAAAAACTAGCATGAGAATAATATAATGTAGGGTGCTTTTTCTATCTATTTAAGTCTAGTATTTGAATATTAAGACTAATTCTCATACTTGTTTCAGAAGTTAGTGTCCATCTTTTAAATATATATTAAATGAGATGTACATGCACAGAATAGATTTTAAAAATATATACAGGCATACCTCAGAGATACTGAGGGTTCAGTTCCAGACCACAACAATAAACCAAGTATCACAATAAAGCAAGTCGAGTGAATTTCTTGGTGCCCAATGCATATAAACATCACATTTACACTACACTGTAGTCTAGTAAGTATGCAATAGCATTATGCCTAGAAATCAATGCATACACCTTAATAGTTTATTGCTAATAACGTTAACCATCATCTGAGCTTTTAGCAAGCCATAATCACTGATCACAAATCATAACGATTAAGAATGAAACGTTTGAAATATTGTGAGAATTACCAAAATATGATACAAAAACACAACGTGAGCAAACACTGTTGGAAAAACAGTGCTGGCAGACTTGCTTGACACAGGGTAGCCATAAACCTTAAATTTGTAAAACACAGAGTTTCTCTGAGAAGTGTGATGAAGGGAGATAAGCCTGTATCCTAAACCTGAGATGCTATCTTCATCTGAACATGCGACTTTCAGATGAAGTAATTATAGGCAATTTTTATTAGCCCTATTTTCTAAATTTTCCCATAGAAATATATATCATTTTCATAAATGATTTAAAAAATGGAGTATCACTTTTGTGCACGTAGTTTATATTCAATTTAGTAGCCATAATTCTATGGTAAATCAGTGGAAAAAAATTTTTTTTAAAAACCCTTTTTTTATAACGATGGAAACATTTTTTTTCCATGTGAAAAACATCTGCACTACCCATTCACCAGTACTATCATTTTTATGAGAACATTAAAACATTGTTTTATTGTTCATAATTTTGAATAACGAAAGCTACAAAATCAAAGACAGGAAGGCATTAAAAAAAATTCTAGAATACCTCTATATAATAAGCAATTTTATAAGGAAGAAGATTTCGTAGCAGGATAGGTGGCCACAAATGCATTATGTATGGTAAGTCCCAACCATCTTCTGAATACACTGACAGAGAAGCCAAATTATCTTTTTCTGGGACAATATGAATGATAAATGGTTTCTTAGCAGTGTTTTTAGATCTACATTTCTTCTTTAGAAAAGTGCCATCATTTTTTATAATTTCTTCAAAGTCAATTCTTTCACATGTTTGATAGTCCTCATCTTCTGGCTTCAGAGAAAGGGGTGATCTGTGTAAAGGTTGAAACAATAAGTCTTAAAATGCTTTAAAAGAAAACATAAATTAGGTGATTACTACTTTGGAACAATGAAATTACATCATTCCCCACTCTTGTAATACGTTTTTTATAGGTTCGCATTCTTCTTGAGATAGCAGATAGACTGGTAAATAGATACTTAACTATCTGGAAAACTAATCAAGTTATTTGTCTCTTAAGAGGAGAATATTTTTCTTACAAACGTACTATCTTAGAAGTTTATAAGATAATAACTGGTTTCCTACAGAAAATATGTAATTTTATAGATCACATATGCAAAGCAAACATACACAACTATCTGTTGGTTTGCACATTTAACTTAAAAATGTTGGCTTTCCTGAATAAGTGGTCCTCACAGGAAGTACATGTCATGACTGAATTCATAAACTAAAAACACATTTCCATTAAAAAAAAATCATCAGCTTTTCAGTGTAAATCAAACAAAAGCTTTCAATAGATATTTAACTGCTGAAACACTGGGCACAGTTGCAGAGGTGGTTGCAAGAAGATAGTGATAAAATCATGTAGGATTAATTCTTATATTTAAATATCACACTCTCTGTTTACATTTCAATTATATTTTAATCATTTTTCAAACCTAACATGTCCAAATATAAACACTTAAATATTTTTATACTTGTAAAACCAATCTTCTATGATTGTGACACTATCCCTTACAAATGAACTGTCCATACTATCTCCAGCCAAGATTTTGTCCTCAGCCCTAGTCCTAAAACTTTAAATATCCACTACACACTTCTATAATGATGTCCGACAGTGACTTAAATTTGCTAAATTGAACTTTAAACAGTCCATGCCCGTTTCTCTGTGTGTCCCTTTTCAGGAACTTTCAAGTACTAGCACTCTGAACTATGAAAGAATATTCGACTTTTCCATTTCCACTGACATATACATAAATCTAATCATAGATCAAATCAGTTATCAGATTTAACCTATTTTGTCTTTACATTCTCTCTCTAATTTTCATTCTCTTTTCCAGTCTAATACTTAAAAACTTATTTTTCTCCAAATTAAACTAATGTCAATAAATTCATCCTGATTATCAAAACATTTATTGGGCCCATTATTTAACAATGAGAAGGTAAAACTGGAAATGAACAAATGAGTAAGTCCTTCTTTACACTGTATTACAGAGATCCCAATTAGGTGGAGGAAGCAATGTTAAAAGAGAACTAATGCACTGTGATAGGTACAAAAAAACATATGTACACGGCAGACTGACGGCAAGAGAGTGTGGTGAAGTCTTTCTAGACAGCTGCAGAGCTTTTTGCAGAGGTAACAATTTTTCCAAAAAGCTTTATTCTGAAGAGAACACCTGAATTCGAGAAATATGCAAGGTTAAAGTTAAAGGAAAGTTTAAGAAATGAGTATGAAGAAAACGTGAGAGAAAGATGGTCAATGGCAAGAGGTTCTGAATGAGAAGAGCTATTAGAATGAAAGGTCTTAAAATAGACACCAAACGTTCTGAGAGAAGAAAGAAGAAAAAGAGCATATTCAACATACAGGTAAAATTAACATAAATGGGGGCATGAAAATGAGGGAGCAAGTACCTTAGTATGAATTTAAACTGTTTCAAATGCACACTACACTCTAATCATGCCGCAACTATTTTTTATAGACACATATAAACCCTGTGCTTGCAGGCCTCCTAACCCTCGTTCATGCAATTCCTTCCACTCAAGACTGCCCTTCCCTGCTATTCCGCACATTATTATGTTTGACCTTTAATTCATGTATCTCTCCCAGGAGTTAATCATTAATACCTGCTTTGTTTTCTGTGGTTTCCTGCAACTCTACCTCTTCTGTAATTCCCTCCCTACAACCCCACTGTTCTTTTCCTTCTGTATTTACATAATGTATCAATCTCTCAAAGGTCGCAGCCATGAATAATCGATCTTGGCATCCCAAAGTAGTGTCTTATACACAGAATATCTGACAAATATTTGTTAAATGAATTAAATTTAAAGATCAATATATTTAAATTCTCCAGGGAAAGGTAGCCATTTAACTTAAGACCTCATATCTTAAATGCAAGCATACCTATCTATATCTAAGAACTGGATTAGAAACATATCTAACGTGAAATATAAGCTGGCTCATCGTTAATAATTCTAATTAAGATTAATTAATTTCCATTTGACAAATTAATATTTAGCCTTGAACAAGAAAGTGTAAAGATACTGTAAGTTTTCTCTTCTATGGACAGAGTCACAAAACATGTAACGATAATTTGTTAAAAATAAAGCAAAATGCCATTAACTTTTCTCATTCAAGGATGAAATAAGTTTCAATTTCTTCACAGAAGTTTTTAAACATATCCTAATCTAGTCTTGTAACCTTTAAACATATCTTTAATCTAGTCTTGTAACCCACCAAAAATCCTTCCTAGAATAAGGTCAGATATTATGAACAACTACATGGATGTTGTTCTCGCAACAACAGAATTCTTTCCCCAGCAAATTTGAACTACGCAATAAAACACTCATTAGGGTTAGAAGGTATATGTAGTACAGCACTCCTTGGAACTAGCAGGTCTACTAACTCAAAGAATGTGCCTATAACTGCTAGACTGCTCTCTAAGCATGAGGGAGCCAATGTGGAACTCCGGGCAGGGACGAGAGGAGAGGCAGAGGGTATCTCAGAATGGCTTGCAGTTCTGCCTCCTTCTGCAGCACTGGTCTGGGCCCAGGGCTAGTGTGTGTGTGCTGAAATGGTACTTAGACAAACTATAGTGCTTATTCTCAGGAAGACAGTATTTTCCAATAGAATTCATTATCCCTGTAAGAGATTATTTTCAACTCCTAATATCCAGAATCCCTGTTCATTATGATATTAATCCCATAATTTTAAGACCAGCCCATCATTAGCATTTTCTAAGAATTTTAAATATAAGAATTTATATCAAGTTTAACCTTATTTTTACTATTTAAAATTGATATATGTCATAATTTACAGTGTAATTCTATCACTGAACAATTAATAAATATGTAGATAAAAGATAAAATATTATGTTTTCTAAAGGGATTTTTTTAAAAATTCTATCGTAAAACATTTGAAAAGTAAAAAATCACTTCATAAGAGTTGCATATAAGTCCAGAAGCTACCAATCATGCTTAATTCAACATTTTCTAAAAATCATATATAAATGATTATAGTTATGGCAGCTATACTGTAAGCATGTAATAATTGTATTTACTAGTAAAAGCATAAGTAATTTATATAGTATAAATTAAATACATTAAATATTTTTTAAAAACCAAAAAAAGTTTTAGCGTGCTTGGAAGGTTAAGTTAGACAAATTATTAACAAAACAGATTTGATTAAACTTTGATCACTTAAAGACAGATATCCCTACAAAATCAGAAACTTAAAATTCTATAAGACACTTTAGAGCAAATAAAAAGGTAAGGAAAAGCAATCACCGGTAAGATGTTAACGGTATGTTGAATTCACTTCCAGGTGAAGCCGTTCCCAATAAAGTGTTCCCTTCATAAACACAAAGTGGGATTGAAAAATGATTTTTAATCTGAGAAAGAAAAATAAATCATATTTAGCACCATTAAGACTCTAAAGACATTTTTTTTAAATCCCATCAAAATATCCCAATAAAGAAACTCGCAGGCAGTATTTACCTTATGTAATTTAGAAAAGAAACAAACACGCTATTATTTATCCCCAAAAATGCAAGGAAGGCCAGCAGTTTTATAGAAAAGGTGTGTGAAAAACAAAAACTTTAAAAATCCTAGAAGGAACTAAGTATGTTTTTGACCTTGAGATAAGTATTAACTTCTTCAGACAAAAATAGAAGAATTCATGGGAAAAAATATTATATCAAAATTTGAGATGTCTGTATGACAAAAGTGGAAAAAAGGCCACAGGCTGGGAAATGAGTGCCTTTGTACTTCACTGTTGTATGCTGCTCATGGAATGAGATACTCTCCATGCACTTTGGAGAATATCTCCTCCATCCCACGAGCAGCATACAAAAATGATATAAATGGTAACATTGCTTTGATTAATATATATTATTAGATAAACTTCCAAACACATTTACCTTTGAGATGGATAAAAACAAATCGGTTAATAAAACCACTTTCATATTCTAATCTTTCTCTTAGTAAAATCTTATTTAAAAAAAATCATACCAAAATGGAAAACATGCTGAGAACTAAGAACTGAAACATGGATAACCCTAACTAAACTCTATCTCTAGATAAACTGTTTGCTCTATTTGAAGAAATAGGAATACATTTAAGTTTCTATAAAAAATACCTAAAAGAAATTTAAAATTAATACATAACTATTTAAAAAATAAAAAAAAAAATCAACAATAGAGAAGTAGGCCCAACAGTCATCTTTTAAAACAGTTATCTACAGATAAAAAAATTGAAAGGGAAGAATTTCTGCTTTCAGCCATGATGGAATAATAGAGACCAGATAAACCTTCCCAATGTAGACAACTAAAACACAGGGGAAAAAGAACCCACATTAAACGATGGATTTCAGAAATTGGGCAGCATACAGCCCAGGAAAGAAAAAAAATTAAAAAGAAACCACAAAGATAAGTCCTCAGATTGCCCCAGTTGCTGCCTCAAGTTTCTAGAATACTGTGTAGGAGAAAAAGAGAAGTCAAACAGAGCCCAGTCTGCTGGAGTCAAAGAAACAGATATAAGAATTTGGGGAAGCCAGTGTTTCTTAAACTCACAGCACACTGAGGAGCGAGGTACGTGGAGAGAGAAGAGTTACAGATTTAAGAGTGTCCCCTGTTGTCAAAATTTCACATTGGTACTGACTGGAATATGCACATGAGTAAACAATCAAAGGCTCAGTAAAGACCCGATGACCAACCTGCCCTCAATAGGAGTTCTCCAGAGCAGCTCATGTCTCCTCCCTCCCACAGTGGACCTGAGCAAAACCTTATCACCGTGCACCTACTTCCATGTTCTCCTGCAACAGGAGTCATTCAAAGTGGTGTCATTATCCTTGCAGTGTGTAAGGAGACCCTACAGTAGCCAGCATCACTTCAGAGTGACTGGTGTGACCAGGAGAGGGGAAATAACCAGACACACCAGTTCAACTACAGCCTCAGCAGTGGGCTGGGGGCAGACAACTGATCTGAATGTGGGCCTTGCCCACCAACAAAAGCTTCCTGGGGACAAAACAGGGAGAGTACCCTACAGTTCAGTGTGACTACAGCTCTGGCAAAAGCGTGGTCTGAACCGACTCAACTTCAAGGTGGCCCCAGACTGGCCCACTAACAACACAGGGACTAAACCCTACCCACAACAGGCAAAGAGTCATTGCACACAACTGAACTGAAGGCAAATGCAGCTCAGCCACAACAGCAGGGCACACATAACACACATAGGACACACCTCTGAAGTGCCACATTCTGGGTACCAGGGGATATTACATTGGAGGACACTACAGGACTTCTTCTTCGTAAGGCCACTACTTTCAAGATCAGGAGACATAGCTGACTTTCTTAACACACAGAAACAGACACAGAGAATTAGACAAAATGAGGAGACAGGGGAATAGGTTAAATGAAAGAACATGACAATCACAGAAAGAGAGCTAAATAAAATGGAGACAATAAGCCTGATGGAGAATTTAAAGTAATGGTCATAAGGATACTCACTGAACTTGAGGAAAGAGAGGAGGGTCTCAGTCAGACCCTAAACGAAGTGACAGAAAACATTAAAAAGAACCAGAGATGAATAACTCAGCAAATGAAATTAAAAATATACTAGAAGGAATAAATAGTATATCAGAGGAAGCAGAAGAACAGATCAGTGATCTGGAAGACAAAGCAATGGAAAGCACCGAAGCTGAACAGGAGAGAGAAAAAGAATATTAAAAATGAGAATAGGTTAAGGGAACTCACTGACAAGGTCAAGCACAATAACATATGCATTACAGGGATCCCAGAAGAAAAGAGAGAAAATAGGACAAAAATTTATTTTAAGAAATAAGAGCTGAAAACTTCCTGAATCCAGGGAAGGAAACAGATATGCAGATCCAGAAGGTACAGAAAGCCCCCAGTAAAATCAACTCAAGGAGGTCCACATCAAGACACACAGTAATTTAAATGGGAAAAATAGTGATAAAAAGAACATCTTAAAAGCAGCAAGAGAAAACAGTTACATACATAAGCCTATCAGCTGATTTTTCAGCAGACACTTTGCAGACCACAGAGAATGGCACGATATATTCAAATGCTGAAAGAAAAAAAACCTGCAACTAAGAATACTTTATGCAGCAAGGCTATCATTCAGAATAGGAGAGATAATTTCCCAAACAAAAATTAAATGAATTCATCACTGGTAACCCAGCCTTATAAGAAATGTTAAAGGGGACTCTTTAAGTGTGAAGGAAATACCATAAGGAAGAGTAAGAGAAGACCAAAGACAGTAAAACTAAGTATATCTATAAAAATAAGTCAAGTGATTCACAATGTAGAAGAACATAAAGTATGAAACCACATACTTAAAATGTAGGGAGGAGAGGAGTAAACATTTAGTGCTTTTAAAAAAGGTTAAAAAAATGGGTTCAAACTTAAGAGACAATCAACCTAATATAGACTGTTACAAGCATAAGATGTTACATATAAACCTAATGGTAGCCACAGATCAAACACTTGTAATAGGCGAAAAATAAAAGAGAAAGGATTCCAAGTGTATCATTAAAGAA
This sequence comes from Ursus americanus, assembly GCF_024610735.1. Taxonomy (NCBI): domain Eukaryota; kingdom Metazoa; phylum Chordata; class Mammalia; order Carnivora; family Ursidae; genus Ursus; species Ursus americanus. The sequence continues at coordinate 17,717,953 of NC_142160.1, read as the reverse complement.
AGTCAGCAAACAGAGAAAAGTCCAAGAGAAGAAAGGAATCGAGAACTACAAAAACAACCGTAAAACAAGTAAAAAATGGTGATAAGTACATACCTATTTAAGGACTTTGCATGTAGGAGACTAGATGCTCCAACCAAAAGACACTGGGCAACGGAATGTATAAAAAGCAAGAACCATCCATATGCTGCCTACAACAGAAGCATTTCAGACCTAAAGACTTATGCAGAATGAACACGAAAGGATGGAAAAGCATTTATCATGCAAATGGAAGTGAAAAGAAAGCCGGGATAGCAACATTTACATCAGACAGACAGACTTTAAAGCAAAGACTGTAACAAGAGACAAAGAAGGACACTACATAATCATAAATGGAAAAAGCCAACAAGAAGATTTAACAACTGTAAATAGTTATGCACCCAACATGGGAGCACCCAAATACATAAAGCAGCTATTAACAAATATAAAGTAAGTAACTGATAGTAATACAATACTGGGGGACCTTAACACCCAACTTACATCAATGGATACATCATCCAAACAGAAAATCAACAAGAAAACAGGAGCTTTGAATGACACATTGGAATAGATAGATCTAACAGATATATTCAGAACATCCCATCATAAAACAGCGGAATACACATTCTTTTCAAGTGCACATGAAACACTGTCCAGAACAGATCACAGACTGCCATAAAACAAGTCTCAATAAATTCAAATATTGAAATCATACCATGCATCTTTTCTGACCACAGTAACACGGAACTAATCAACCACAAGAAAAAAATCTGGAAAGAACACCAATACACGGAGGTTAAATAATATACTACTAAGAACAATGAACAGGTCAACCAAGAAATCAAAAATTACATGGAGACAAGTGAAAATGAAAATACAAAGGTCCAAAATCTTTGGGATGCAGCAAAAGCTGTTCTAAGAGGGAATTTTACAGCAATACAGGCCTACCTCAAGAGGCAAGAAAAATCTCAAAAAAAAAAAAAAAAAAAAAACATAACCTGGGTGCCTGGGTGGCTCAGTGGGTTAAGTGTCTGCCTTCAGGTCAGGTCATGATCCTGGGATCAAGCCCCACATCGGGCTCCCTGCTCAGTGGGGAGTCTGCTTCTCCTTCTCCTTCTCCTTCTCCTCCTCCCCTTGCTCGTGCACACACTCTCTCTCAAATAAAATCTTTTTTAAAAAATGCTTAAAAAAAAAAACCATAACCTTACATCTAAAAAAGCTAGAAAATGGACAAAAACCAAAACCAGTGAAGGAAGGAAATAATAAAGATTAGAGAATAAAGAAAACAGAAATTTAAAAAAATAGATCAATGAAACCAAGAGCTGGTTCTTTGAAAATATCAACAAAACTGATCAATCATTAGCCAGACTTGTTAAAGGAGACAGAGCACTCTCACACAAACAAAATCTGAAATGAAAGAGGAAAAATAATAACCAACACATTACAAGAGAATATTATGAAACATTATATGCCAACAAACTGGACAACCTAGAAGAAATGTAGACATTCCTAGAAACATATAACCTACCAAAACTGAAGCAGAAAGAAATAGAAAATTTGAACAGATTAATTACCATCAATGAAATTGAACCAGTAATTAAAAACATCCTAACAAACACAAGTACAAGATCAGACAGCTTCACAGGTGAATTCTACCAAACATTTAAAGAAGAGTTAATACCAGTTCTTCTCGAACTATTTCAAAAAATTAAAGATGAAGGTAAGCTTCCAAATTCATTCTATTAGGCCAGCATCACCCTGATACCAAAACCAGATAAAGACACTACAAAAAAGAGAACTACAGGCCAATATCTCTGAAGAACATAGATGCAAAAGTCCTCAACAAAATATTAGCAAACTGAATTCAACAATGAATCACACAAAATCATTCACCATGATCAAGTGGGATTCATTCCTGTGATGCAAAGGTGGTTTAATATTCACAAACCAATCAAAGAGACATATCACATCACCAAAAGGAAGGATAAAAACCATATGATCATTTCAATACATGCAGAAAAAGCATTTGACAAAGTACAACATCCATTCCTGATAAAAACCCTCAGCAAAACAGGTTTAGAGAGAACATACATCAACATAATAAAGGCCATAAATGAGAAACCCACAGCTAACATTATCTCAATAGTGAAAAACTGAAAGCTTTCCCCCAACACCAGGCACGGGACAAGGATGTCCACACTCACTACTTTTAATTCAGCATAGTACTGGAAGTCCTAGCCACAGCAAGCAGACAAGAAAAAGAAATATAAGGCATCCAAACCAGTAAGGAAGAAGTAAAACTTTCATTATTTGTGGATGACATGATGCTATATATAAAAAACCCTAAAGACTCCATCCAAAAACTACTAGAATTGATAAATGAATTCAGTTAGATCACAGGATACAAAATCAATATACAGACATCTATTGCATTTGTACACAATAATAACAAAGTAGCAGAAAGAGAAATTAAGAAAACAATTCCATTTATAATTGCACTAAGAACAGTAAAATGCCTAGGATAAACTTAATCAAGGAAATGAAAGGCCTGTATTCTGAAAACTCTAAAACACTGACAAAAGAAACTGAAGATGACACAAACAAATGGAAAGATATTCCATGCTCATGAATTGGGAGAACAAATATTGTTAAAATGTTGATACTACCTAAAGCAATCTACAGATCTAATGCAAGCTGTATCAAAATAGTAACAATAGGGGCACCTGGGTGGCTCAGTCGTTAAGCATCTGCCTTCGGCTCAGGTCATGATCCCAGGGTCCTGGGATTGAGCCCCGCATTGGGCTCCCTGCTCAGTGGGAAGCCTGCTTCTCCCTCTCCCACTCCCCCTGCTTGTGTTCCCTCTCTCACTGTGTCTCTCCGTCAAATAAATAAATCTTAAAAAAAAAAAAAGCAACAATATTTTTCATAGAACTAGATTAATCCTAAAATTAACATGGAAACAAAAAAGATCCCAAATAGCCAAAGCAATCTTGACAAAGAACAAAACTGCAGCTATCACAATCCCAGATTTCAAGATATACCAAAGCCATAGTAATCAATAACAGTATGGTACTGGCACAAAAATAGACACATAGATCAATGGAACAGAACAGAAAGCCCAGAAATAAACCCACAGTTATATGGTCAATTAATCTACGACAAAGGAGGCAATAATATGCAACGGGGAAAAGACAGTCTCTTCAACAAATGGTGTTAGGAAAACTGAACAGCTACTTGAAAAAGAATGGAACTGGACCATTTTCTTACATCATACACAAAAATGAACTCAAAATGGATTAAAGACCTAAATGTGAGACCTGAAACCATAAAAATCCCAGAAAAGAGCACAGGTGATAATTTCTCCGACACTGGCAGCAGCAACAATTTTCAAGACATGTCTCCTAAGGCAAGGGAAACAAAAGCAAAACTAAACTAGTGAGACTATGGCAAAATTAAAAACCTTCTCTACAGCAAAGGGAATAGTCAACAGAATTAAAAAACCTACTGAATGGGAGAAGATATTAGCAAATTACATATCCAGTAACGGGTTAGTATCTAAAATATACGAAGAACTTACACATATTAACACCAGAAAAAAACAAACAATCCAATGAAAAACTGGGCTAAAGAGATGAACAGATTACGAAGAAGACATACAGATGACTAACAGACACAGGAAAAGATGCTCAACATCACTAATCATCAGGGAAATGCTAATCAAAACCATTGAGATATTGCCTGACACCTCAGAATGGCTAAAATCAGAAACACAAAAAACAAGTGCTGGCCAGGATGTGGAGAAAAAAGAAACCTTCATGCACTATTTAGTGGGAATGCAAACTTATGTACCCACTGCGGAAAACAGTGTGGAGGTTCCTCAAAAAATGAAAAGTAGAATTACTGTATGATCCAGTAAATGCACTATTGTGTATTTACCCAAGAATACAAAAACACTAATGTTTATTGCAGCATTATTTACAATAGCCAAATTATGGAAGCAACTCAAATGTCCACCAATAGACGAATGGACAAAGAAGATGTGGTGTATACAAACAATGTAATATTATCCATAAAAAATAATGAAATCTTGCCATTTGCAATGACATGGATGGATCTACAGAGTATAATACTAAGTGAAGTAAGTCAGAGAAAGACAAATACCATATGATTCACTCTTACGTGGATTTAAGAAACAAAGAAAAAAAGACCAAAAAAAGAGATTCAAGTATAGAGAACAAACTGGTGGTTAACAAATGGGGGTGGGTGGTAGGATGGATGAAATACATGAAGGATAGTAAGAGTACACATATCACGATGAGCAATGAGTAACGTACAGAACTGCTGAATCATACACTGTACACCTGAATAACACTGTACTTAATTATGCTGGAATTTAAAAACTAATTTAAAAAATTAAAAATCAACTGTCATTGAATACAGCAATTACAAATCAATGTAACTCACTCACCACATTAATAAATTATTTTTTTAAATCCTTTCAATAAACAGAAAACCGTTTGACAAAATCCAGCAACCGTTTCTGATAAAAACTCAGTAAACTAGAAAAAGAAGGGAGCATTTTCAACCTAAGAAAGGTCATCTACAAAAAAACTACAAGTCAAAACATACTTAATGATGAAAGAGTGAATCCGTTAACTGCTAAGATTGAGAACAAGGCAAAAACACCTGGTTTCAGAACACCTATTCGTGTTGTATTGGAGGTTCTAGCCAGTGCAACAGTCAAGTAAAAGTAAAATAAAATAATACACATCCAGATTTGAAAGGAAAAGGTAAAAAATTTTATCTGCAGATATCAAAACTGTATCTATGAAAAAGCTACTAGAACAAATAAGTGCACCCAGTAAAGTTGCACAATACAGGTTAATATAAAACTCAGCTGTTATTCTACTAGCAATGAAAAATCAGAAATATGTAAAAATGCCAATTTAATCATAGTGTTGTAAGAAACACTGAATATCTGGGGCGCCTGGGTGGCACAGCGGTTGGGCATCTGCCTTCGGCTCAGGGCATGATCCCGGCGTTGTGGGATCGAGCCCCACATCAGGCTCTTCCGCTATGAACCTGCTTCTTCCTCTCCCACTGCCCTCTCTCGCTGGCTGTCTCTATCTCTGTCGAATAAATAAATAAAATCTTTAAAAAAAAAAAAACTGAATATCTAAGTCTAAAATTTAAATGCAAATAGAATGGACTTGGAAGAGCCAAAACAACTTTGAAAATGAACAAGGAAGTATTACCTGATTTCAAGACTCATGATAAAACAGTAATGAAGACAATGTGGTACTAGCATAAAGAGATCAATGAAACAGAAAAAGAGAGTTCTGAAATAAATCCACTTTGGGGGGGAGGGGACACAAAATGTCAAGGCAATTTAATGGGAAAAGGATAATGTTGGCTGGCACAACTGAATAGCCACATGGAAAAACATAAACCTCAACCCTTACCTTCATAGCATATATGAAACATTCATTCAAAATAGTATTTGGTATATCCATTTAATAGATACTAATCAACAACATGTAACTACACACAATATTAATACACAAAAGTTGATACATGTAAAATGACACTGAGTGAAAGAAGCCATACTCCTTTTTGTACTTCATTTACCTAAAATTCTATACTGTGCAACTAATATACAATAAGAACATGTAAGTGGCTATCTAAGAATGGAGTAGGAAGAGAGGGAACTTTCTGGGGTGATATGTTTAGCATGTACACTGTAATGAAGGTTTCACAGGTCTGTTTTTGTGTCCAAAATCATCAACTTTAAATATATGCAGTTTATTGTACATCAGTTTGACCTCAATAAAGACATAAATATTTTTCATATTTTCTAATTAAAATCAAAGGATATGCATTATACCACAAAGACCTAAAAACAAAATATTGATGAGGTATTTTAGAATAGTCCAAAAAGAGTTTATAGAAAGAGTCCTATAGGGGCGCCTGGGTGGCACAGTGGTTAAGCGTCTGCCTTAGGCTCAGGGCGTGATCCTGGCATTATGGGATCGAGCCCCACATCAGGCTCCTCCGCTATGAGCCTGCTTCTTCCTCTCCCACTCCCCCTGCTTGTGTTCCCTCTCTCGCTGGCTGTCTCTATCTCTGTCAAAAAAATAAATAAAATCTTTAAAAAAAAAAGGGGGGGGGGCGCCTGGGTGGCACAGCGGTTAAGCGTCTGCCTTCGGCTCAGGGCGTGATCCCGGCGATCTGGGATCGAGCCCCACATCAGGCTCTTCTGCTATGAGCCTGCTTCTTCCTCTCCCACTCCCCCTGCTTGTGTTCCCTCTCTCGCTGGTTGTCTCTATCTCTGTCGAATAAATAAATAAAATCTTGAAGAAAAAAAAAAAGAGTCCTATAAAAAGTTACAAGAAATATTAAACAAAATCCTACCACTGTTTATTCCAGAGTAGTATAATTACTGGTAATGATTCTTCTTTTTTATATTAATTGTATTTCTATTACAGTTTACATTCTTTTGGTAGTAATTAGCTTTCTTTTTTTTTTTTATTGACACACAAATATGTATAATATGACCCCACAAATAAAAAAAAAAATTATTTTGTACCTGCACTGGGGAGCGAATTGTTATCTTCTTACTTCCTTCCACTCCATCAACTTGACAAACAATAGATCTTTCAACTCCAGACACTCTGTGTCTTACTGTGTATAGTCGTCGACCCACTTTTGTTAAAGGGATTTTATCAGCAGTAGAGTGGTTAGCAGGTGCTAAATGGAATATATATGTTGGAAAGTTTTTATTATTAATCATATATTAATCTTAATTAGATGTTAAATGCTAGACATATCAGATAATTTCTTAAACTTGTAAATAACAGTCACTAAAGTTTTTAGACATAAGACTATAAAAAAAAGGGCTATTTCTTTGTATAATCTATACAAAGGGATATATTAAGAAGCCACAATACATTCCCAGGCATTCATCTAAAACCTTCAAAGCACTTAACAAAAAAAAATTTTTAATTAAAAAAAATTTTCATTCAGTAGTTTAACCTAAGTGCAATATATGTTTTGAAACTAACAAGAGAAATTATTATAAAATATAAGAACACTGATCTTTGGTTTGCTGTCTTAATAACCAGAGCCTAATACCTGCTGGCACTCACTGGCAATTACCAAAGTAGCTGCAAAATTTCAGTTTTTCATTATTCCAACAACCTGTGATACCTTATGGTTTCTAAGACCTGATTAAACAAAATTTTATACACATTTAATATACATATTGCATTTTATTGGGGGGTGTGAATTATTTATTTACATATACCCCTCCCCAAACTCCATCAAAATGTTAGTTCAAAAACAAGTCAGGTAAAATTGACGAGAGCAATTCACTGAGAATGCCGGCACAACACCTGAAACCTAGCCATTGCTAAGCAACATTTCCTGCCTAGGAGAAAGCACAAGGTATCAGTTTTAGCACCCCTCCCCTCTGTCTAGTAATCTTTCAAATTCCCTCCCTTCTAATTATTTAAATATCAGAGTATCAGAAAGGGATGTGGGTGAGGCTTTGGGACTAGGTAACTTCACAATGAATAAATATTATGACAATTAAGAATTTTTTACTTTCATTTCTCATGAAAACAAAACACTCCTGAGAATCACAAAGGACAAAAGAATAACCTTCCACCTCAACAGGCAGAAAATAAAAACCATTTACGAACCCAGAAACCAATGGAGTGTGCCATTTTCATGACTTCAAACTTTATTTTGAATTCACGTGGCTGTAAAACTAGGGGAATATTACTGAATTATACAAAATGTGGTTAAAACAACAAAAAGCTGAGTAAGGACAGGATCAAATCTTTCTCCTCCCAAAAATATGAAATGGTGAACTACCATGCCCTAGATAACGCAGTGGATAAAGTCACAATTTGGAATATAAAAATACAGTGACAACGAGCAACCAAAGCCCTGCAAAAGAAAAAGCAAAGTTCTTGACCTATTTGGAAGGAGATTTAAAAACCTGTAAGATACTACATACAAGTAAAATGCAATGAAAAAAATGTAACTTAAAAGAAATTAAAGCCCCAGGAAAATAATTTAACACTTACTGAGAAGAATGAAGAAGAGTTTACTGCTTAGGCTGGTCATTGCATTGAAATGATCATTGTCTTTAGTTCCCACATAGTCCATACTTAAACTCTCCGCATTTTTCAATACGTATGATTTTGCCAATGGAACGTTAAGTACGCTAAAAGAATCACTTGGTGAAACAGAGACAGTAAGTCCGAGAGAATTTAAAATCATAAATGGTGCTAGATCCCGTATGAAGCCAGTTGAAGCTCCAGTGGCAGCTTCTGTAAATGCCTAATAAGGAAGAGTTATTGTAAATAAAATGAAAACTAAATGACAATAACACTAAGGGATGTATGACAAATAAGTTAATAAAAAACTTTTTATTCAATTAAAAAAAAAAGGCTTAGGCTCAGACTAGTATACCAACACTTAAGTTTTCAAATTTCTTTTCTTACCTTGGCTAAATTATTTAACATTACAAGACCACATTTGGATAATGTAATGTTTAGTTGGTCTTTTGAATGGAAACTGATAACAGTTTTGTATTCTGGCACTTTATAATTTTCTTCTTCAGTATCTGACTCAACAATGGCCTTTTTTGCTTTCTTTTTCATCTAAAACGACACATAAATTACAGAAATATAAGGAAAATTTGTTCCTAGGAACACGTTATTCATTTTGCAAAGAAAAAACAAACTAGACAAATCCCAATAATAACATTAGAGACAACAATAAGTTTTATCAGTTCCACTGCCTTACTGGAATTGCTTGGATATCTGCCAGCTAAGGTCACACAGGACAGGGGCAATATTAGAGGAAAAAATACTTCTTATCCTCAGTGATACTAAAATGGCAAACACAATTCAAAAGGAAAAATAAACCCTAAACCTAAAATCACTAAATGCATGTAGCATTTGAATGAAAATTTAAAAGCACACACTTGATAGCTCATGGACATTCAGAACAAGAAAAATCATTTGGTTTATTAGTTAGGTTTATTGGCTATGGAATAAATAAAGAATAGAAACCAAGGGACTTAAAAAGTCCAAAAACAGTTGCAGAACAGTGCCACTAGAACCTACGACTCCGGAGCATCAACACCATCTACCAGTTTTTTACGATTCACAGATCCACTGCCCAGGTAGATTCTGACCTAAAAAACACCCAAGAAGTTTCTTTATCCAATCCTTTATCTGAAATATGTACGAAGTACGTGTAGTAATCTAATACAAAAAAGTTGGACAAGCAAGTAACCTTTGTTGTTATATTAACCGGCTTTCAACCACTGAAAATGTGTCTGCAGGTGACTGAATCATTATTTAGAGAGGAGACATGCTAGCAATTCTTCAGTTTCCAGCTCTGAAGCACAATTTCATCCATCTAAGGGTCCTGACTCTTATGATTACATAAATTTACAATCCATCTGAGAAACAAGTAACAGTATACTTTCTTCTGTATGTACACCCTTCTAAGGACAAAGGAAACTCAGGGTAGACAGCAACCGACAAGAAGATGCTAGAGGCATTTAACACGGTGGTTCTGAGCGGGGCTCTGCAGCCGGAACTGCAAGCCACCTCTTCCACTCTGAAGGTACTGCTTTAGGGAAGGCTCTAAAGCTCTCTTGTCTCAGTTCCTTTACATGTTAAAAACTCTGACTTCAAAGGGGTGCTGTAAGGGTTCAAGCAAAACTACATTACTTAAAACAGTGTCTAGAACACAATAAATGTTACACGATTACTTGCATTAGCATAGGAGGCACTGGTCTTGGGTCTGAAAATTACATTCACAGGCCACACAGGGAAGTACGCGGCAAGGCTCACAATGAGAAAACCTGAACTTTGTTATTAAAATTGAACTGTTTTGTGTGGTATGGACATTTACAGTTTTTGAAAAACAATTTTCAGACTTCAAATATACCTTGATTCCAAGATTCCACGGCCTAAAATCCTCAGTCTGATCAATTTCTAAGGGTTCCAGCAAAGGCTCCCATACACCAAACATTTCATTGTAATAATGCACCTAGAGAGAGAGAATTAAATTTTGAAATAAGACAGCCTTTCCTTTCTAAAAGGATCTTCCATGCTGTTTCCCACCACTATTTCCTTTGGCTCTGCTATTTCTTTATATGAAAACTGTTCTCTGAGACTTTCCTTAGTTCTTATACACACTCCCTCAGCACTTTTCTCACCTGGCTAACTTCATAGTCTAGTCTTCACAATTTAATCCAGATAAAACCCCCCTTTAAGCATTTTTCCTTGACTTCCAGACTGGGCTAAAAATCAAAAACTGTGTCCATTTATCATGTATTATTGAGGTTTTTAAACAGATCTGCCTATCTGCACTGATTTTTTGAAACCTCTTGATGATGAATTACAATTCAGTAAGTGCTTATTTACTTGAACTCTCAGAATCTCTTGGACATCCTAGACCATATCCTCTGCAAAATATACAGAATCTAGCCAGAATTTCAAAATCTGAAATCCAGTCAGTCAGTTCTACCTCTATTAGTGTATATTTCTGTATCAACACACAAATAATTTATCAGCTCACAAATTTTTGTATTTATTAATATAAATTAGTAGAATATCCAATTAGTTTCCACTACACATAAACTCATAAATTAAACCAAAATATTTTTGGGGATAATTCTATGTAGATAAATTCCGAAGCAAAATGTATGTTGGTTCAAAAGAAGTATCTTCCTTATAATTAAAGTACTCTCACAAAAATGTGAAAGATCTTTGTAGATACTCACTAAAGTTAATGCACTGTATAAAAGTATGAGGCATATCCTTCTAATTCTTTCTACTACTCTTTTAGAAGAGATTCAGAAATAGTCTATTATCCTTCTAAAGGAAAAAAGATATTCCATTCTTAAAAATAAGAATTCTGAATCTAATCAATACTTTATTAATGTATCATCTTTAAGTTGATAAAATCAATTGATATATCCAAGTTAAGTTTATGTTACAATAATATACACATAAAAACAACTATACCAAGGGCATAAATTTGTATACTTTCTTCCAAAAGTACCATGAGCCAACATTCATATTTACAATAAACTTAATTAAAATACTTACGTAAGATACCAAAAATACTCCATGTGTAGCATTATTTGTAATAAACTCCGGAAAAATACTGCATGTACTTACTTCTAGTTCAAGCTGACAGTAGAGATTTATCAAGGAACTCCAGTTTTTGCCTTCCCCTGAAAACCGTGATTTTGCCAAGAGCATAGGCACTGTTCTATGACCAATTCCAGCCTCAAGAACTATAAAAATAGAATCAATGTTCACTCTTATCATCTCTCCTTTGAGTATCAATTCAGTGGTGGGAGCTTTGTTTTCAACTTCATTTGGTTCTTCAAGAAACCACATTTTTAAATTCTTTGTATCCTTCTTTTCCCATAAATGTGCTGTAGAAGAAGTAGTTTCTTGGGGGATGGTATCCTTGGATGTATAAAGTGCTGATGTTATGGTAATCACAGTATTTATGATAACTGGTGAAACCTAAGGGGAAAAATTAAAACTAATAAAAAATCTACCCATACCACTTTCAAAAATTAGGTACTTCAAAAATATTAAATATATTTGTTGAAAGATCATGAAGCATTAATATTAAACTAATATCACTACCATCAAATAGTAGATACAGTTTATTGCCTATGAAAATTTTATAACTAATTTCAATTTTTAAAAAAGATGTATTTATTTATCTTGAGAGAGAAAGAGTGTGCACATGTGCACAAGTTGGGGAAAGGGCAGAGGGAGAGAGAGAATCTGGACCAGAGTCCCTGCTGAGTGCGAAGCCTGATGTGGCGCTCAATCCCATGACCCCAAGATCATGCATGACCTGAGTCGAAGAGTCGGATGTTCAATCGACTGAACCACCCAGGTGCCCCTAACTAATTTCAATTTCTAAAATATTAACCTGAATCTTACAGATATTAGATTGATCAAGTGTAAGTTCAAACATGTATATCATAGGAATGTTAGATGTTAACTACAGAAGAAGTCAAACACCAATAATAAATAACATTCAAATGTGTATTAAATAATACACTGTAATAATGTGTCACATAAAAATACTTTAAAAAACACAGCTGCTCTATTTTTTGCTTATTTAACAATTAAAGACTTGATATAATAATTGCTTATTTTTAGGTTTTACTACTTTTTTAAAAAGGTGCCCTAAAGATATGAATAACTGATTACATTTTAACTTACCTTTAGTGTGAGGGACTTTACTGATATATCAATCACTTGTGGATCTGTACCTATTTGAGTAGCTTGATAGAACAAGTCACAGGGCTGCAAAACCTAGGAGAGAAAAATTCAATACCACCAAATTAACATTGTTCTAAAAGTTTTATTTAAAGACATTCCTAGTAATTGTTACGTTAAATAAACAAGTAACTTTTAAAAAACACAAGTGACTCAATAACACAATTATCTTTTATACTTGTCTTTTCTAATAGAAAGTATTAACAATAATAGCAACAATATTAATAAAACATAGTTAAGTCAAGGAGCTTAAATATGCTTAAATACATGAAAACCCCATAAAGCTTGTATTATATATTTTATTTTACTTAATATAATACAATTTTCTCCATTATAAAGTTGAAACAAAATAATCTATACAGGAAAAGCTACAAAAGATGAGGAAAAAATTATAAATACATTAGATTTACTAAATAACTCTTAACATAACCATAAATTAACTTAAGTTTTCTCTAACTGTGGCAGAATTCTGCCCTCTAGCCCCTGAAAGAATCACGTTGCTCTCAAGCACAAAACATATTCACTCACCTCCTAAGGCTTCTAATAGCCTCATCCCATTATAGCCCAAAGTCTAAAATCTCATCATCTAAAATCTCAATCAGGCACAGGTGCTAATGAAGTAACTATGTGTAATCTATTAAGTACAGCTGCTGGGGCACAACTTCCCTTCTGTGGATCTGTGAAAGGAACGGAAGTTATCTGCTCCCATCCTCCCAATACAGAATGGCGGGGCAGACATAGGATAACAATTACAGACATTCCAGTTTAAAAGGGGGAAAATGGAAGGTAAAAAGAAGTCACTAGCCCAAAGTAACCTGAAATCCAGCCAGGTACAAGAGTTTCTTGATAAGGTTTCAAAGATTGTCTGTGGCTCTCACCTCTATCCTCTGAATCATCCTTCCTTTTCTAGAAAGGGTAGCACAGATTTGTAACCACACAGTTTTATCATCCTGCTTCCTGCCAGTAGAATTTTGGGGGTCCAAAGAGTCTCTCTTCATTTTCTACTCCTTGTCCCTCCCAGTCCATGCTGGCAGTGTTTCTGCTAAAATCACTTTCTCAAGAACCTTGAAGGCCTTCTGTAAATTTTACAAAGTTTTACTCCATTAGACAAAAGCAACACCCACCGATCTTTTTGAGATAATCATGGTCTCTCCTCCCGCTGCGACAGCTAAAGGATGACACCTTTATGATTCCTAGACTGCTCTCAGTGTGATGAGAAGATCTGTGAATCACATACTAGTCTCTTGAAAGGGCCCTCTGTGTGTCTGAACACTATGATTTTTTGACCTAAGATGTAGCAGAAGTTCATACAATCACACGGTCTTCTCTCTATGCTACACTTTTGGCAGCCATTTCTGACTTTTAGCATCTTCTGCCATTTGGAAAGCTAAGAAATATCAAATTCATAAAGTCCTGGTTCTCTGGTTCTTTTTGTTTAACTGTTCTTTCTCAATTCATCTCTCTGCTCTATCATTTTACTATAAACAATAAGAAATCAGACAACATTTTCAAATCCGGCAGCTTAGAAATCTCCTTAGCTATATATCCATGTTTGTCACTTATGAGTTCTGCTTTCCAAACAACTACAAGACACAGTTTTGCAAAGCTCTTTGTGACTACATTTCAGGCCATCCCTTTAATTTCCAATAACACGTCTTTTACCTTCCTTGTAGGCCCCCTTTGCAGCAGCATCAAAGACCATATTCTTACCAAGAGTCTATTCAACACAACTGAGGCTTTGTCTATCAATCTCCATAAAATTCCTCCAGATTCTGCATACTGCCCATTCCAAAGCTGCTCCCACGTTCGAAATAACTGCTACAAGAGCATCTTACTACTGCTACAAACCTCTGTATTTGTTTCCTATTACTGCATAACAAATTATTACAAACCTACTAACTTAAGACAAATTTATTATTTCCCTGTTTTCATGGGTCAAGAATCTTTCAGGTGTCAGCCACCTGGTTGTCCTCATCTGAAGGTCTGACTAGGGAAAGATCTTCTCCTGAGCTCCTTCAGGTTGTTGGTACAATTCATTTCTTTGTGGCCTGAAGACTGAGCTCTCCATTTGCTTGCTAGCTGTTGGCCAGAGACTGCTTTCTATTTCTACTAGTCATTCACAGGTTCTTGCCTTCTCCCCAGTTTGCTCCTTCAAGATCAGCAGGAAAGCATTTTGGTGTCTCACCATTTTAAAAATTAGGTTAGGCCCACCCAGAATCTTTGATTAACTCAAAGTTAACTAATTAGTGACTTAATTATATTTATTGATCCTGTACACATTCAAGAGAAGACTATATTGGGCACATGCAACAGGGAACAGAAATCTTGGGGGCCATCTATTAGAGTTCTGCTTATACTGACAATGAAGAATAAATCGGGGGGGGAAATGACATCCAAACCCATTCCCCAAAGAAATCACATTACAATCTACCAGTATTCTAATAACATTAGCAAGATCAACTGGTACATAACTTAAATATTCAGTATATCATTTCTTTAAACTTCAAGGACAGAAAATTATAACCACTTTACAATACATGATCCGAGATTTTCAACCTAAAATTTGTTATCTCTTCATCTTACAGAAGACAAAACCAAACCAACAAATAGTATCATACATATAAAAGTTTTTCTATAACCTGAAAACTTTTCATAGTAGCCCCTTCCCAAAATGAATACAAAGGTATATGTTGATCCTTACCCAATTCCTTTATTTTCAAGTCTAGTTATTGAAGATTAGAAATGTAGCTAGTCATTAACAGTAAATGTGTTTATGCCAAAACTACATTACAGTCAAGTTGTAACGAAGTCCATATAGATCGATTCAATGATGTAAAATCATTTCTTAAAATGGAACTGTTTTCCTATTATTATTAGTCTTCAACAGCAGCAATTGTGATTTCAATGCTATTTCTATCATTCTTTCTCCTTCCTACTCTCTCACCTAACTGCTCCCAGTCTTATGTGATTTTCACTACCCATGCATTCCTTTCCTGCAGCTACGCTTCCCCTTCAAAGAAGCAATCTTAGGCTATAGACAATATTTACAGAAACCTACAAGAGCTCACTATAAATTCCCCCCTTAGCTACTCTTACAGGAGAGTTAGTCTTCTATTATAGAATCCCCAAAGGTACTTTCAACAAAATACAGAAGAAATTAAAATAGTCTCCAATTTAGGGTATTTTACCCATAAATGTAAGGCTCATATGCCATGGGAAAAACTATTAATGTAATTTAAGAATACTAAAAATATTACACTTCTTTCAATAGATGGTAGTAAGCACTCAATAAAATTGCACATTTACTCATGATTAAGATTCTTTCAAAATTAGATAGGGAAAATTTCTCAACATACTAAAGGTTTTATATATAAATTCATAAGCAAATATTAAGATCATACTAATATGACCTAATGTGAATACAATGAGGATGAATCATTACTGGCATTCAATGAACAAACAATGTTACTTCTGCAGGTGATTTTTAGAAAATATAACATCATTAAAAAATATTGGTATAGGTAACAAGTTTAGGAAAATTATAGAATAAGATAAATTCATTTAAAAAGCTGACAGCCCAGGGGCACCTGGGTGGCTCAAGTGGTTAAGTGTCTGCCTTCGGCTCAGGTCATGATCCTGGTTTCCAGAGATCCAGCCTGGCACTGGGTTCTCTGCTCAGTGGGGAGTCTCCTCCCTCTGCCCCTCACCCAGTTCATGCTCTCTCTCTCTCTCAAATAAATAAATAAAATCTTTTAAAAAAACAAAAAGCTGACAGCCCAGCCATCAAAAAGAATGAAATATTGCCATTTACAAGGACATGGACGGAGCTACAAAGTACCATGCTAAGTGAAAGAAGTCAGGCAGAGAAAGACAAATACCATGATTTCACTCATTTAAGAATTTAAGAAACAAAACAGATGAACATAAGGGAAGGGAAAAAAGAGAGAAAGAGAGAGAGAGAAAGAGGCAAACCAAGAAACAGACTCTTAACTATAGAGAACAAACCTAAGGTTTCCGGAGCGGAGGGGGGGGGGCAGCGGGATGGGTTAAATAGGTGATGGGGATTAAGGAATGTACTTGTGATGAGCACTGGGTGTTGCGTGGAAGTGTTGAATCACCAATATTGTACACCTGAAACAATATTACACTGTACGTTAACTGGAATTTGAATAAAAACTTAAAAAAAAGGTGATAGCTACTTATTGTGATATAAAATGATTTAACTTATTAGGATTTAGGAATTTATTCAAAAATTATTATAAAACACTAATGAATGAAATAAGGTCAGACAGAAATAAATTTATACTGTACAGGAGGCAAAGATGAGAATATCCCATATGTTAAAATGGGTAGAAAAATTTGGTGCCATGTATCCTTTGAAAATTAAATAAATTCTCTTTTAAAAATGCATGTATACAACACTTTACATACATTTTTAAAAGTTTCATGAAGTTCTACTAAGCATCCATGGACCCCAATTAATATTAAATTAAGAAACTTTGTTTTAATATAAAATAAATACAATACCAATTAAAGTTGTACTAACTACAACTTATCAAAATGTATGTGGCCAAAACTGCTGGTTGGCCATAAACACTCTTCTCAAAATTCTCTATAATCACAGAAGTTTCCCTTAACACGTGGTTACTCAGCTAAAGATCTCCTTCTCTAGACTTCCATTTCCATCTATGAAGGAAGCAACTTGTAGCACAGTAATAATCCATCTACAAGTTGAAAGTGATGTTAAAAAAGTCTGCTTCGAAGTAGAAGCAAGCTACCAAGACAACCCTGCAAAGTCCCAAGGGTGGGGGCGGGGGGAGCAGGGAAGTTATCTCAAAACTTGGAAGTGATTTACCTTCAAGTTATTTGTCAAATTCTTTAGCTGTATACTAAGCAGAAGGCTATCGCTAGGTTAGCAATTTCAAAATGGTCAGCAGAATGGGACCAAGAAGAAAAAAATCAATTTCTTTGAACAAGCAGATTAAGTTACATCCTAGGAATAGCTCAGCAACAAGATGGAAAGAAAGAATCTTTTAAATGTAGTTAAACCATGCTTCAGCTACTTCTCTGGGGGGGGGGGGTACCTCTTGTTACAGCAGCCTAACTAATATCCTAATACAGAATTTCACACCTAGAAGTTGGCACCACTGTAATAAAGTCAAATATCTGACTGATTTAGCAACTGAATGGACATGGGATATTTTAAAATGAGAGAGGACATCAACTACTTCCATTCTGACCTCTATCTGTACTTTCTAAATGATTTTTTTCTTTCCATCTTATTTCTTAACTCAGGCAAAAGACCGTGGGGGCAAAGCATTCCCTGATGGCAACTGAAACTACCCCTGCATGCAGAGATGACTGTCCTGAGCCAGCAAGACCCCATGTGACTGACCCCAAGAAAATGGTCCACCTGACCTTTACTGCCCACCTGCATGGACCCACCGACCTCTGTCCCAGTTTTTCCTTCTATAAACCTGGAAAAATTTTTGGCACCTTGGAGACAATCTTTGAGATACTGGCCCACTGTCTTCTTGGTATCGGCCTCACTGAAATAAATTCCTTCCTTGTTTCACAGCCACTCATGTCTCTGCCTTTGGATTTTGCAAGTGGCCAGTGGTCAAATGTTGTCTGTTTGGAACCCCAGCCAGACAATGTACTTTAGAAAAAAGCCTACTGCCAGACAGGTTTGGAATACTTAAAATGTTGCTATTTATTAGCTCCTTCATTCTGCTGTTTGCAAAGCCCTATAAGAGAAAGGAAAATACTGAGGAGACTCAGGCTCTAAAGAGGAGCCTCAGCAAGAGATAAGACTGCGGCTCCTACACTTTCTCTGGCAATTTTTGTTAAAATCAAACATGGGAACCAGCCCATGACAAAAACAACAACAACAATTAGAGTACAGATGGTGCCTGTCCCCCTCGCTCAATCCTATTACTAAAGTAGTCTTTACTAAATGAGGATGAAGGCAAAATCAGTATGAAGATTAGTAAATAAAACAGGAGTTTTCTAGAATAAATGAATGAATGCATTCTTTGGTTATGGTTGCTTACACCTGAACTACCTAGAACTAAACTAAATGTTCAAGGAATGAAAAACTGCCAAAGAGGGGCGCCTGGGTGGCGCAGTCGTTAAGCGTCTGCCTTCGGCTCAGGGCATGATCCCAGCGTTCTGGGATCGAGCCCCACGTCAGGCTTCTCCGCTGGGAGCCTGCTTCTTCCTCTCCCACTCCCCCTACTTGTGTTCCTCTCTCGCTGGCTGTCTCTATCTCTCTCAAATAAATAAATAAAATCTTAAAAAAAAAAAAAGAAAGAAAGAAAAACTGCCAAAGAAACCATTATCAGCCATGCAAAAGCCTTCTGTTAATTCAACTGCTAGAGCAATCTCCAAGTAACCAACTCAGTAGGAAGTGAGCTGTGGAAACAGTGCAGCTCCCGAAAAGAGACAACAGCCACTTCAGATGGGTCTACAGAGAATAATGGCTAAAAAAAAAATCTTTTAGAGGGGAAAGCTGGGGCCACCTGAGAAAATGACCATGTTTTTCCATGGGAGTGAAAATGGAAGATTCCAACATGGGCTCTCCCAGGAACTTGACTCCATTGCAAGAGCTGCAAGTTTTCACATTTCTGCTCACAAGATGTGACACTCGTTACGGATAAGTGACTACCAAGTGCTCCTCATTCTTATTTTTCTGAATGGGTTTTTAAATTGCAGTTATCCTGTCCTTATACCACCATTATATAGTGGTTGTGTGTGTCGGTGATGGAGTATTTGTCTGCTGAAAAGCCGTGGCTTGTCTATTAGTTAATAGAACATCAAATAAGAGAAGTCACAGCAGACTGAACTAAGAAAATCACCTCAAGATCCTGGACTTTGAGACTGTATCCCTTAAGGAAGAGATGAACATGTTCTATGTCTGAGAAAACACAAATATGAATTATTTGTGTGGACAAAGAAGAAACCTCTGAGTGAACCAATAGGTCAGGACCTCTAATCGTTACCTGATTATCTCCTTCTAGAGAGCAAAATGGAGTCTCTCAAGTCAAGCAGGAGCCTGTGTCGAGCAAAGACGCAAGCAGTTAAGGTACCGCAGCTAGGAGATATGGCTGGGACCAGTGTCAGCTGACACCTCAGAACTGATAAGGAGCAGAACCAGAGACCCAAAACTGATTAAATCCCTTTAAAAAGGAAAGGATTTGGGGAGTAAACTGTCAGACTCTTCAGACCTGACCCTTCTGTCTGACCACTTAAAAAAGGCAATTGCCACCGAAGGCTCTGCCTGATTGATCTCCGAACAGAACAAAGAGCCTTCCCTGATTGAACATCAGAAGCAGTAAATGCTGAGAGCTGACCCAGACCATACCGTGGCCTTATCTCAGCTGCGCGTCCCCAGACTGCCTTCTCGTTTGGTTCATTAACTTCTGTTATCTTGTTTGTTGTGTGATTTGTCTTATGTCCTGTTTTGTGTGCTGTAAGAAGCCAAGTTTAATCATATGGTGAACTGTCGTTGAGTTTGGAATCCTGAACCTGCTTTATAATTGTGATTTAACTTTGCTTTATGATTGAATAAAGCTGACACTGTGGAAAGACCCAAGTCCTGGGTGCGCCTTCGTAGCATCCTCAGGACACTCCTTTTCTATAGAAATACAAGTTTTACCTGAGCACAAGGTAGCTCGGAAAAAAAGACCACATTCCCCAATCCTTTGTGAAGATAAGTGTGGTCATACAGCTAAGTTCAAGTTGTTAAAACCACAGGATCAAGATGGAGTCACGTATGCCAGCCTAAGTCACTAAACTTAATACCTAACCTAATTGCAGTTTCAATGTCCCCTGAGAAATGCAGTCTTAGGAAACTTTTGGCCTGCACATGGACCCTTCTCCATCCCCAAAAGGAAGATAAATTAATCCACCAAGAAGACTCCCTCTTTTCCCTCTAAGGGAACATGGCCTTGTCTGAGACAATCCTTTCTTTTGCTAATAACTTCCTCGCCCCACCCTCCTTCCTATAAAGGATCTTCATTTTATATAACCCCTATATGCATCCTAGCTGGGATGCAGCCAAATGCATGAAATTCTTAATAAAGTCAATTGGATCTTCAAATCTACTTGGTCGGATTTTGTCTTTTCACAAAGCCAAACAGATATAAATAGAAGAACTATATGTAAAACTTCTAAATTATAACCTAAAAGAGAATCTGTATCCCCTCCATTTTTATTTCCTCTTTTCTTAGTGGTGAGCCCGCAGCCTTGCAAACTAGGAAAATAAACTCTCTTGTATCCTAATATATATGTATTTACTTTAACAAAATTATAGCTTATATTTCTATGTTGATGGTATTTATGCTGCTATTACATTTATGCTTCTACTACTCCTTGCAGAAGTCTACACATTTTATAAGTGTTCCATATGAGCAGAAGTAATAGGCAGTTGAAAAAGATGTGTATGTCTTTGAAGAAATAAACTAATCAGTTATGAAGAGGTAGAAGGCCAAGAGGCTACCAGAGAGTAAAACACAAATGTGATGTTTATCAAAGCAAATGTCTGAATGTTCAAATAAGTTATATGTAGAAAAGAAAAAACATACCTGAGCAAAAATGTCGAGATAGGTGGAAAAGATTAAAAATAATAAAACTGAAACAACCAAGCAAACAACTGGTGGAAAGTCTCAAAGGCCTCAGAGGAACTGACGTGGTCAGAAAGCCACAGTGCGGTCTTTGAGAAGTGTCCAGATGAAAACATCTTAGACTATTCCCACAAATACATACAACACTGAGGAGCAACTGGAGAAAGAAAAGACGTGCAAAGCCGGTATAATGATAATCTAGACTAGGCGCTCGGAGAAGAAAGTTATTTTACGGAGAAAGGCTGGAAAGTATGTAGGTCGTTTTCTAAAGTAGTATATACCAAATTCAAAATAGTTTACAATTAAGCAGATAATGAAAAAGTAAACTCACAGTAGTGATTTTGCCTTTTCTCTTGACTGGAAGAAATGGGCATGCTCTCACTTGAAGGTCTTTAATGGCAGCAGTCATTGTATTGTTCTCAAGGTCACCTTTCCAGCAAATTTCACATTGTGTTGTAATGACTAAGGCAGGAGCATCACTTCTTGTCATATCAGCCACAAACACAATTTCAGGATTTTTAATAATAATATTAACTTCCCACTTCTCTGATTCCTGTACAGGTACTAAATAGAACAAAAATAAGTTCACATTTTAAAATATTTATAAATCTTTGTTATACATATTATTTATGAATAATTATTTGAGAGAAAATGTTTTTTCATTCCAAGCAAAAAAAAAATAAAAGAATCTTAGATCCCAAAGGAATCTACTGCAATTCTCTTAGGTTAAGAATTCAAGATTCTGTAGGGGCGCCTGGGTGGCTCTGTCTTTAAGCGTCTGCCTTCGGCTCAGGGCATGATCCCAGCGTTACGGGATCGAGCCCCACATCAGGCTCCTCTGCTATGAGCCTGTTTCTTCCTCTCCCACTCCCCCTGCTTGTGTTCCCTCTCTCACTGGCTGTCTCTATCTCTGTCGAATAAATAAATAAAATCTTGAAAAAAAAAAAAAAGAATTCAAGATTCTGTAAGTCTTCAGAACATTTAAAAATGTGGGGAAAAAAACCCTTTAATGGTAGAGCTGGTAACTAACCCAGTTTCCAACTCTCAACTTGATACTACTTCTGCTCTACCACAACGAACGAAATACGTAAAAGATAGTGGAGAGCTATAAAGATAACAAAAATAAAAGAGAACTTTAAGTTATAATATTATCTTTAATTATGAAAAGTAATGTTTTTTTTTTTTTTAAGATTTTATTTATTCATTCGACAGAGATAGAGACAGCCAGCGAGAGAGGGAACACAAGCAGGGGGAGTGGGAGAGGAAGAAGCAGGCTCCTAGCAGAAGAGCCTGATGTGGGGCTCGATCCCATAACGCGGGGATCAGGCCCTGAGCCGAAGGCAGATGCTTAACCGCTGTGCCACCCAGGCGCCCTGAAAAGGAATGGTTGATTCGTTATTCTCCCTACTTGTTTTTGTCAAAAAAATTCTTTGAAATTGCTGCCTGTAGGGAAGTATATTTGCTTATTCTAATACAGATCTCATAATTTGTGAACCCAATACACATTTACATCCTTAAAAATATGCAAATTGCACATTCTACCAGAAAGCACACTTAAGTTTTCCTCTTACCTCTGAAAAATATTTTAATTGAGTAATTCACTTAACCTCATCATCTAGAAAGGTCATCAATGGTGAGCACTACTGTAGCACTTCAGTAATACAGATATGAAATATTTTAGCTAATAACTAACCTTCTTCCTTAGCAGTCCATGTTTGAACACTGGTTTCTACAGCACTGCCTGTGCTGTAGGCCTCAAGAAAGACATTTGCAACTGTCAGCAGAAATTCCACACTTGCACAAATATACATTTCTTGAAGGACTAAATCAGTCACCCAACCATCTCTGACTCTTCTATACTTTACATCCATCATGTCCTTTTTGTCAAAACCAACTGTCAGCCCTATCATTCTGAAAAACACAATAACAATTCCTATGAGTATCTTACAAATAACCAAACAAACCAATAAAAGGCAAAAGACCTCTTATCCATCTTACTAACAGCAAAGCAGCATTCTG
This sequence comes from Ursus americanus, assembly GCF_024610735.1. Taxonomy (NCBI): domain Eukaryota; kingdom Metazoa; phylum Chordata; class Mammalia; order Carnivora; family Ursidae; genus Ursus; species Ursus americanus. Next base: position 17,694,954 of record NC_142160.1, on the reverse strand, counting down.
AAGTTATTTCTCCTAGGAAGATCACAAAGTAGTCCAAATAACAAACTTAGAAACTTCTGGAGCACAACTGTCTCATAAACTAGGAAGTACATTTATAAGAAATTAGAATCTCAGCGTATTGGTCTTAATTTTTCATGTTTTCATGTTTATAACTTGCAGAGATCAATAATAATTTAGATAATAGAGATTAATTAAAAAATCCAATGTAACTGCACTGATTATTTCTACTTAACCAATCCATTGAGCACACAGTAAGAACAGCACATAACTAAACCAGGACATTTTAAATGCTGACTGAGAACCATAACTCCATTAAATTGAAGCTCTGAAAACCTTGGGATGTACCCAGAAAACAAACATGCAACATTGGGAATATGTTTTACAAATATTATCAACCACTTCTCAAGTAAAAAGTAAGAACACTATTACCTAGGAGTTGCCTTCTTGACATGAGGCCTTTTATCATCTAAAATACAGTTTTTTAATGAGAAGGAAGAAAATATTGAGTCATCTGTATACATTTTTGCAGTGCTTATGATATTCTCCAACTTAAACTCAGCAAGTTTCAGAGAAGGATCACGAACATCTGTAAAGGAAGTCTATGGAAGAGGAAATTAATACAAATTTTACACAAAAACAAAGTCTAATACATATTTTAAGATACGAACTACCAACTTCTCTATCTCCATAGGGCCTGCTAACGAAAGGCCAAAAAAAACTTAATTTAAAAATTTATTTTTTACATCGCTGCCTACAGGAAAGATAACTTAAAAGGACAATGGTTAAATTTATTATTAAAGGGAAATGATCAGTAACATTTTTCAGAGGAAAACAGACTTCAAAATACATATGAAATATTAACAACAGTTACTTTAATAATAAGCATTCACGTATATAATTTTCATCAAGTGAAAAAATATTTTCTTCCCAACTCACCTGTTCAGGACCTGGACTGTACAGTACCATGGTGAGATAGTCGGTTCTGAAGCTCATATTCAGTGTTGTCTTAACTTGAGAGGCCTGGGAGTGTATTTCTACCACAGCAGCAGTCACTACAGTTGTTCCTTGGAAAAGTTAAATTATTGGATAAGAAAGTCAAGAAAGGTAGAAGTCATTAAAATAGGTTTTAAATAGGTTTAACAGAATTTTCAATTAAATATGTAGAATAATGTTAAGAAAATAATAAAGATTAGAAAATTCAAAAGTTGAACTTAGTAACTCCTGGCTTAGGATTCTTTCTGTGATAGTTCAGGAATATTAATTAAACACTTGGTGCCTCCGTTTCCATTTCTGTAAGGTGAGAATAACAAAACTAACCACCGGGTTTGTTTTGGGGATTAAGTAAAAGGGCATGTACTTATTAGACTACCTGGCACACAGTTTAATATTCAAATTTTACTTTAAAAATTAAAACCAAACAAGACATTTTAGATATTTTCAACAACTGTTCCACTAAAAAGAAGGATCCAAAATTCATTCTTGTCTGCATTCTATATTTTGAGTCAAGGCATTATATGTACATGGAATATATTAAATGGACTTTTCATTAAAACATAGCAATTGCTAAGTCTTAGCAATTGTCAACAGATTTTCAACTGTAGCAATTGCTACCCAACTCCAGAGACCAGTGCCACCACACCAGGTAACTCATTTTTAATTTAGGTAAAATTTACGTCAGTGAAATATGTAGATCTTAGCTGAACAATTTAATGAGATTTTGTACATCCATGCTACTAGCACTCCCATTAAGATACTGAATATTTACATCACTCCAGAAAGTTCTCTCATACCCTTTTCCAGCTCTTCCCCAACCTCCCTACCATTCTAATTTTAATCACAAAGGTTAGTTTTGTTTGTTCTTAAATTCTGTATAGAGTAACATTTAGAGTAAAACCTCTTTCATGTTTGGCTTCCTTCAGTTAACATGTTTCTGACATTCACCCACGTTGTCACATGTATCAGTAGTTCACGCTTTCTTACGCAGTCTATGAAAACACACAATTTACCCATTCTAGGACTGATGACCATGTGGGTTGTTTCCAGATTTAAGCGATTACAAATAAATCTGCTACAAATACTCCTAAGTCATTTAGTGTATATATACACCTATTTTGGAGTGGGGTAGGTGAAATACTTGGATCTGGAATTTTGTCACAGGGTAGATATATGTTGTTAATTGCCCAACTCTAAGTAGTTACACTATTTCATGTTCCCAACAGTATTATGTGAGTCTCAGTTGTTTCATACTCTCATCAACGCTTGGAGCTGTTAGTCTTAAAATCTGACTCATCTGGTAACGTGAAGTTTTCCTGAAATATAACTATGTTAGCATATTTTCATCTGCTTACTTTACATTTATCAACCTTTCCCAAGTATTCAACTAATCTGGTAATTATGTTATTTTTTTTAAGTTACTAATTTCCAGGAGTTTTCAGGTATTCCAGATATGAAAACAATGTCAGATACACATATCATGAATATGTACCCCAGACTGAGGCCTCACTTTTCAGTCTTGATACCAACTCTTGATAAGGAGAAGCTAAAAATGTTTATGAAGTTTACTTTATAAAGTTTTTATGATTAGCATTTTATCAACCTAAGAAATCTTTGGCAATCCCATGATCATGAAGATACTCTTCTATGGTTTCTTCTAGAAGCTTAGAAGTTTTAGCTTTCAAATATATGTCTTTCATCCATCTTAAATTAATTTCTGTGTATGGCATGAAGGGACAAAGTTCAATTTTCCTGTTAAAAGGTTTATCCTTTCCCTATTGACTAGTATCTGTTGAAAATCTGTTGACTCTACTTGTGTGTTTTCTCGGACTCTTCTGTTTTACAAATCTGTCTATGCTAACTTTCGATTTACTGCAAAAAAAATTTTTTTTTTTATTTGACAGAGAGAGAACACAAGCAGGGGGGAGTGGGAGACGAAGAAGCAGGCTCCCACTGGAGCAGGGAGCCCGATGTGGGGCTCGATCCCAAGACTCTGGGATCACGCCCTGAGCCGAAGGCAGACGCTTAACGACTGAGCCACCCAGGCGCCCCAGATTTACTGCAAATTTTCAACCAGATAGTATAAATCTTTGTCTTTCACAATATTTTTTTTGCCCTTTGTTTGTTTTTTTTTTTTTTTCTGGCTATCTAGTCAAGGGCATTTTTACTTCTTTCTACCCTTTAGATCTATTAATCCTTCTCCCAGCCTTATTACTCTGTCCATGACTATCAGTCAACCTGGTGTGATGATTGTGGACACTTCTGACTTGTGTCCACTTTAGGGGGAAAACTTAACACTTCAGCATTAAGTATGCCTTTTAGATATTTCTAATTTTCACCATAAATAGGTACAGAATTTTGTCAAATGCTTTTTCTGCATCTATTGAAATATGATTTTTTTCCTCTTTGTTAATTTGGTGAATTATATTGATTTTTGACTGTTAAACCAACTTCGCATTTTGGGATAAATCTCACCTGCCAAGATGAAATATCCTATATCCTTATTGCTGGATTCAGTACACTAATATGTTGTTAAGAATTTCCATATCTGTGTTCATGAAGGATATTGATGTATAATTCTTTTTTTGAAAAGACTTTTTCTTTTCTTTTTTACCAGGATAATGCTTGCTTTAGAAAATGGCCAAGGAAGTGCTTCCCCTTCCTTTATTTTCCAGAAGAGTTTGTGTAACACTGGCATTATTTTGAACTTCAATATTTAACAGAATTTATCATTGAAATTCAATTCCTTTAACAGATACAGGGCTACTCAGACTCATTTCTTATGTCAGTTTTGGCGACTTAGTGCTTTCCCGGAAATTTGTCCATTTCAAACAAGTTGTGGAATTCTTTCTCACAAAATTATTCATAATAGTCCCTTATTGTCCTGATAGCAATCTGCAATATCTATTTAATTCTGATACTGATAATCTGTTCTCTCTTTGTCCTAATTTATCAATTTTATTAATTTTTTCCAAAGAAAACAATCTCTGACTTTGCTAATTTTCTCCATTGTATATCCATTTCTCTTCCATTGACTTCTATTCTTATCTGTATTACTACTTCCTTTTAATTTACTTTGGATTTAATTTGCTCTTCCTTTTCTTTCTCCAGGCAAAAGATTTAATCTTTTAAACTCTTTTTCTTTCCTCATCAAATCCCCTACAGCTAAAAGTTTCTTTCAGCACTGCTTTAGTTACATCTCACAAATTTTTATTAGATTTTATGTTCATTACTTTTCAGTTTAAATAATTTTATTTCCCTTGCCTTTTTTGACCCACAGGTTATTTAAAAATTGTTTGATATCCAAGCATTTCAAGCTTTTTTGACGTCCTATTGCTGCTATAGATTTCTAGTTTAATTCCATATGACCAGAAAACTTCATGGCCCCCCAGAATGGTTTATCCTTGTGAACATTCCAAGAGCCCTTTAAAAAACAAATACATTCTGCAATTATTGAGTGTAGTATTATACTAATGTCAGGTAGGTCAGTTTGTTAACAGTGTTCAACTGTTCTATATTTTGACTTTTTTTGTCTATATTCTATCAATTACTAAGAGTGGTATGCTAAATCCACAACTGATTGTGCATGTGTATTTCTGCCTTTAGTTCTGTCCATTTTTGCTGCATGTTTTGAAGCTCTGTTATTAGTTACAATACATTTAAAGTTGTTGGATCTTTTTTGCGAATTCGTCCCTTTATCATTGTTATAAAATACAAACTTGTAAAGAAACATTTCTGAGACAATCAGGAGAAAATGAAGCCTACCAGGATATTTTCATGGTCTACAGCAAGTACAGCTAATTTTTTAGGGGTGATAATGTTACTATGACTACATTTAAAAAGTAAATGGGGCGCCTGGGTGGCTTAGTCCGTTAAGTATCTGCCTTTGGCTCAGGTCATGATCCCGGAGTCCTGGGATTGAGCCCTGTGCTGGGTTCCCGGCTCAGCGGGGAGTCTGTGTTGCCCTCTGCCTTTCATCCCACTCGTGCTCTCTCTTGCTCACTCTCTCTCAAGTAAATAAAATCTTAAAAAATAAAACCAATAAAAAGTAAAGTTCTTACTGCTTAAATACCAACTAAAGGTATAACATCTGAGATTTGCTTTAAAATCATCTAGTGGGGTGGGGGAAGAAAATGCAGAGTTAAAGCTATAATAAAGGCAGCCACATGCCACCAGCTGCTGAAACTGTGTTGACGGGTACGTGTGGATTCATTACCTTAGTCCTTCCACTTTGGTGTATGCGAAAATTTAAAGACAATTATTAAAACAGTAATGTATTTAAATGTCTTTTTTTCATTTCATTTTAGACATATTTTAGTTATGTCTTCGTCTCTATGTTAACATGGTTAATAACATTTACATTCTTATTTACACAGTAAGTCTTCCATGTGTTAACTGTAACTATGTGGTAATTTTCAATGAAGAGAATTAAGTTTATTATAACATTTTTCTCTGCTGCTACATCACAACTAGTCCATCTCTCAAAAAAGAAGAGAGAATCTCTTCTAATAGTGGCTCAAAACTTGTAAAACTTAATCCACTTCACTTCTAGACTAGACTGATATGGTAGAGATTTCTCCCTTCCTAGGAACCAAAAACATGTCATCTTTTCCATATCACTTTTGTAATGTAGTTAATTTCTCATTCTACCTATTATATGAAATTTACCCTATTTTTCTTTTTAAAGACATTCTTGTACTTGTGAAATTTTTCTCACTGCATTCTGAATTCCTCTGTAATGAAACAAAGGACTTTCTAAGCCAATAAAACAAAATTTTGGGATTCCTTTTCAGTGCACTTCTTAGTAGGCTCATTGTTTTTGGATCCCATGTTTTCCTTTTTTCCTGGATTCCTTGTTTATTTTGCTAGATTATATTTTCAAACTAATTTCTTTAGGAATGAGTATGAAGGAAGTAAACTTTCAGTCACTAGAAAATTTGAGAATTATTGTGTTTTCACATTTTATGGTTTGACTACATATAGAATCTTAACTTCAAAATCATTTTCCTTAGAAATTTGACTATATTGCGCCATTGTCTTTTTTCATCCATCTACCCTGTCCCATCCAGTTTAGTTCATGATACTCTAATTCCAATCACTTTTTTTCTAAGCCCCTAATAAACAGCTTGCTTTTGTTCTGAAACTAAAAATCTGACCTTTGTTGTTCTGACATTTCATGAAAATGTGTTTGCATGGGCAATCTTTGTTTATTCCATCTGCTTGAAACTCTAGATTTTTATAACCAAGAATTTATTTCAATATTTATTTAGCTCTAGAGATTTTCTTCTATCATTTCTTTGAAAGATTCTTCTCTTCCACTTTCTCAGTTCTTTCTCCTAACATACTTATTATTCTGGATTTTGCAACTTTCAAACTTTTTTTTTTTAAAGATTTTATTTATTTATTTGACGGAGAGAGACACAGCCAGAGAGAGAGGGAAGTGGGGGAGTGGGAGAGGAAGAAGCAGGCTCCCAGCGGAGAAGCCTGATGTGGGGCTAGATCCCAGGACTCTGGGATCACGCCCTAAGCCGAAGGCAAACGCTTAACAACTGAGCCACCCAGGCGCCCCGCAACTTTCGAACTTTTGAAAGGTCTATACTTCTTAAATTTTATCTCATTTTACGTCTCTATGGCTTATTTTTCTGCTGTGTCATGGGAGATTACATCAACTATATATTCCAACTCAGTACTTATATTTTAACCTCATGCTTATTGCATTTGTTGTGTTTCAAAATTTCATCAATCATATTTTTGGGTTCCAAGAACTCCATCTTATCTTGAGAGGGTGGAAGGTTTAGTGATGGTAAGATTCAGTTTCTGTATTCTCAAAATCCTCTGATTATGATTTAGAATTTGTTTTCTGTTTGTTTATGTTCTCTTGTTACCTGAATTACTTCTGTTTCACTCAGAAAACAGTATTATCTTATCCTGGTCTCTTTTATGATTAAGTTCTTGTTATTTTCTTAACCCGACCATGAATATTTTAACAATAAAGGACTAGGCTGATTATTGTACCCAGTAAGAACAGAGTTTCCTATAATGTTTTAAGTATAGGGTTGTTTTTGTGTTAGGATTCTCCCTGACTGGAAAAGGTGTGTGTTATCTCAGGGCTTTGCTAGAGTGGGTCTGGTAGACTAACAGGTTTCATTTTGAGGTAAGTAGGTTTAAGGATCCCCCCAAAATGCTAGAATGTGAATTATTATTCTTTTGAAGCACAGTCCTCCCAGCAGCCTTAAGTGACCCAATTCTCTCTTATGCGCTGGTGTTGAATTTAGAACCCAGTCAGGTTCCACACACCACATTAAATTCAGTATTAGATACAACCTCTGAGTTACAGTTCCCTCTGCCCTATTCTACCCATCTATCTTCCAGATACTTGCTGAAATTCATCATTTACTAATGATCATTCTTTCTTGACATCCTTAATATTCTGATACTCCTAATTTAATATAAAATATTCCATCTGGGATATATGCTGCACTAAGAATTAGGGAGAAGAGGGGGCATTGGGAGAAAAATTGAAAATAAGGACATATAGGACAGTTGGGATAACAAGAATAAATATGAAGGAATTTTGTCACAACACAACTAGGAATTTTGATTCAACAACAACAAAATAAACAGAATGCCTAATAACAGACAATTTAGAGATACCCAGATAGGATTAGCTAATTATAAAAGATCTATAAATCTTATTTTTGAAAAACTCAAACTAGAGAATGGAAAGGAGGAAGGAAGAAACGTGGGATTAGAGATGGGGAGGTGGAGGGCTAATTTGAGGTTAAGAACATACCTTCTAAATGGTGTGAAGCATTAGTAGCTCCACTATTAACGCTATTCTGATCTTTTATTCCTGCAGGTGAGGCACCACCACCTTCTTCGTACCATATATTGCCATATAATGTTTTAAAAATAGTTGTTATATCTTCTTGACTAAGAATGAACTGTGAAAAGAAAGATTTGCTTAACATTACTACTTTATATAGTGAGAAATTCTCTTATGCTGAAAAGCGAGTGTTTCATTTCAGTCCTCTACAAACCAATTTTTTAACGCATTAGATATTTCTACTAATAGGATATTCAGTTTCCTAAATGACCATGTGATCTTTAGTACTCTGTGAAATACAGAAATTAGATGTCAAAACCAATAAACTATGAATGATTAAGTTTTTTGTTATGAACATATCAATTAACCTAGTAATTTAAAACCTTTAAATTTATCTAGCTACTTTGCATTTTTTTTAGTTACTGAGCACCTCAATTTACAAATACAAATTACTCAAAAATATTCATTTGCATCATGAAAAATAGTTCACAATGTGTTTTATATGAATTATTTCATTTGAACCTCACAATAGTCCTAGGTATAAAGACTACATCCTGATTGTATAAGAAGCTGAAACTAAAATGGTTAAATATCATACTTAAATCCACTTAAAGAACTCATGCACTAACTCAAAATCCCATGTGTTGTGAATTTAGCCTAAAATCACCAACATAAGAACTATATCGAAAGCTATGATGGTTAGTTCTATGTCAACTTGGCTAGATCATAGGATCTATATACTTGGTCCAATATTATTCAAGATGTTACATATATGATATGTATATAGAATACATACAGGATGCACAGACCACCTACAAATACCCAGCCGCCTTCTGGGGCAGACCAACTAGGATGAAATTGGCTCTTCATGATCCACTGAAGTAGTTAACAGCTGCTGCTGCAGCCCACCTCAGGAGACCACATTTTTCACCCCTCCTGAACCTCATCCTCAGTGTCAGGGAGAGGCTAAAACTGAGTCATCAGGAAGTCGGTCTACTATATCCAGACCAAGTGTAGACACAGACACACACACACACACACACACACAAATACACACAGCCTATTGACTATGTTTCTCTGGAGAACTAAAATACAATAGCAATCATGTGGAAGAAAAAACAAAACAAAAAAAAACTATGAGTTTTAAATTGATGCTTAATCATCTCAAGGAAATAATTTTAATCCCACAAAACAAATTTGATTTGTACCAGGATTCCTTTGACTATATTTCAAAAATAATATACTAATCCAGTGTTTTCATTTATTCATGACATCTTATGTTTATTATGTATCTGGTACTACAAAAATTGTATGTTCATATAAATTAATAAGTTGAAGTTAAATATTACAACCATGTCTAAACCATGTCTTTCAATTAGTAAATGTATACTGAATGCCCCTCGAATATTGATATTAATGATCACTCTTCACTCCTGCCAACAGCTCGGTCCAGGAAGTTGCAAGAACTGTAAGGATCCCAGGACTGCTGGTCCATGGCTCCTACATGTCAGGACAGGCTATCTTGCTACTCCCAAATGTCTGACAAGTCAGAAATCACAAGATGCAGCACTTAGTCCAGATGCATTAGAGTAACTGATTCCAACTTCTCCCTGATCCAGGAGGGGTCAAATATGTGGACCCGGGTCCCTATCCGCTGACTTTTCAGGTGGATCAGGATAGGGGAAGACAATTTCATCTGCCCCGGAAGGCAACCAGCCCTTTACAGATGGTCTGCAGTACACCTGAACACGCTGCACGCATTCTTCCTGGAGAAGAGTGAAGCAAAATGGTGTCCCTATTGCCCCACAGAGATCTGCCTAAGACTTGGGCCTACTAAGGAGAGGATCTGTGCAATATGCTGGGTGAAACATGCTACTTATGTTTTAAAAGTTTCTATCAGTTGTCTTAAAATATAGAGAGACTTCAATTTTTATCTTTGAAAGATAATTTCTGGAGCACCTGGGTGGTTCAGTCGGTTACGTGTCTGCCTTTGGTTCGGGTCATGATCTGGGATCTTGGTGGTCCTGGGATCAAGCCCTGCATCAGGCTCCTGGCTCAGTGGCTTCTCCCTCTCCCTCTGACCTCCACTTGTGTACGCATGCGTGCTCTCTTGCTCATAAATAAAATCTTTTTTTTAAAAAAAAAAAGGAGATACTTCCCATTTACAAGTTAGGGAGTCTAATACGATCTTATACATTAAGAGCGTCAGGATTTCCAGTTGAGATGATCATGTTTTACACTCTAAATGTATTTCTGAACTAAAAATCTGAAACCTTGAAAAATGATGGTTTTCTCTTTTTGAATACATTTTTGGGGGGAGAGAAATAGAAATGAAACTGGGGGTGGGAGAAGGGAAGAGGATTTGTTGAGCAGGCTTCTTAAAGTAACCTTGTAGACAGAGTATGTGCTGCCGTCACTTTACCAAAGCATGTGATACAGTTTTGACTTCCGTGCAGTCAAAATGGAAGATTGGAAATTTTGGATAGTTACATTAAAGATCTGTCAAGCAGTATCAACCAATAGCTAGGTAAAGTTATGCATAAGAAACTGAACCATTTGCCATTTTTATCGTCAGCCTCTTCCATTTCTTCTAGGACCTTCTCTAGGTTATTTCACATATTGTCGTGGCTTTAAATACCATCTAGCTGCTGATGACTTTCACATTATTATTTCCAGCCTAGGACTCTCCGCTAAGTTCTAAATTAATATATTCAACTGACTACTTATCATGTCTGATATTTGCTTCCTGTATGGAATTTACCACAGTTTATAACTATTTTAATTACATGCTTTTGTACTTCTTTATAGTCTATCACACCTCTAGACCACCATGACTGGTAACCATTGCATTAGACCAGTTAGATTCCATGAAGCCAGAGACAATGCCATAGCTTCTTTGCTACTGTCTCTCCATATATAACATAGGACCTAACACAGAGTAGCCATTCAAATGTTTGCTGAATAAATGGAGAACATTCAATGAATTCTAATATAGCTACTATTTCAATTTTGACAAAGCTGATCAATATGTAACATCTACATCAAAATAACTTATGTTCCCACGCAATATTTTTAACCAACCAAACAGAAATCAACAAGCATCCAAAAAGTTACCTCCATGGGCTTTAGCTGAGCATTTACATTAAAACAAGGAACTTCCTGGTACCACTCCCACGATAAATTTCGCTCAACAATCACCTCAAGATTTAATGGCAATAGCAGATCTAGTACTTCCTGGTATGCATCATCAATAAATTGAGTCCTGTAAGTAGAAATAAAATTGTTTTGTTTCATATACACTCATAGTAAAAAAAAATTTTTATTCTATATACAAATACTAAAAATCAATAATTTTTGTACGTAAAGAAAAATAAAATCTACCCAGCCTCCCAAGTCAAAATGAGAGATATTCTATCCTACCGTGAATTTAGGTAACTTTCTCTGAGCTCAAGTTATCCATATTGTAGAAAACCCAATCTTTAGAATAAGATTTTGCAATATGTTGAAAAGTGCCAAAAACATGTAAGTTGGTCAGTAAGTCCTTAAAATGATGGCTATCTTTATATAATTGGAAAACATACAGTATCGAAGACCTCATTACAAAAGCAACTTAATTCACTCACTTAGGTATGGAGAATACCACATATCCCCTTAACTTGATAGCAAAGTTAGACCATATAGAATTTCTATTTCTGTGGATGAAAAACAGTTGAATATGGGAAATTTCATATTAAGTTGAATCATTATTTGCCTTTCCAAATATTCACAAGGGTAGGGCTGATGCTCAGGAATGATGAAAACAGGTTACTGAACCCATTTCAAGTAACAATGTGACCACAGAGGCCTCTCACTGTACAAGTTCAGTGACAACTTCAAAGTGGTACTCCTTAATAATGTACTTAACATTTTAACTGTCAGCAAATTCCAAATCCTTCAACTAGGGTATGAAAGTACGACTGGAGAATTTTAGATTCACTTACTCAAGTGGAGAGAAATATGGGAGTCATCAGGGACCTCTCAGAATGCCTAGTTATCATACCATTTTATGAATTAATTATAGAGTAACACCATACTCATGCATGCATGCTTGCAATCTCCACTTAATGGGAGTAAGCTGGGAAATTTAAAAGCCCTGTAAAGAATATTTCAAATGCAGTTTTATTTTTAAAATTTTTAATTTTTTAAATCCCAGTGTAATTAACATACAGTGTTATTAGTTTCAGGTGTACAATATACAGATTCAACAATTCTACACATTACTCAGTGTTCACCAAGATAGGTGCATTCTTAATCCCTTTCACCTCTTTCACCCATCTACTCACCCAACTCCCCTCTGGTAACCATCAGTTTGCTCTCTATAGTTAGAGTCTGTTTTTTATGTTATTAGTTTGTTCATTTGTTTCTTAAACTATACCAGTGAAATCCTATATATTTGTCTTTTGCTGAATGACTTATTTCACTTAGCATTATACCCTCCAGATCCATCCATTTGGTTGCAAATGGCAAGATTTCAGTACTCTTAAAATATTCTGATACATACACACACACACACACACACACACACACACACACACACACACTTCTTTATTCATCTATTGATGAACACTTGAGCTGCTTCCATAATTTGGCTATTATAAATAACGCTGCAATAAACATAAGAGTGCATATAACTTTTCAAATTTGTTTTTCATATTATTTGGGTAAATACCCAGTAGTGGAATTAATGGATTGTATGGTAATTTTATTTTTAATTTTTTGACAAACCTCCATACGGTTTTTCACAGTGGCTGTGCCAGTTTGCATTCCAACTGACAGGGCACAAGGGTTCCTTTTTCTCCATATCCTTACCAACACCTGTTGGCTTCTTGTGTTTTTGATTCTAGCCACTCCGACAGGTGTGTGACAATATCTCAATGTGGTTTTGAATTTCATTTCCCTGATAATGAGTAACGCTGGGCATCTTTTCATGTGTCTGGGGCCATCTGGATGTCTTCTTTGGAGAAATGTCTGTTCACCTTTTCAGCCAACTTTTTAAACTGGATGTGTGTGTGTGTGTGTGCACGGGTGCGTTGAGTTGTATAAGTTCTTATGTGTTTTGGATAATAACCCCTTACCAGATATATCATTTGCAAATATCTTCTCCCATTCACTAGGTTATCTTTTTGCTTTGTTGGTTATTTACTTTGCTGGGCAGAAGATTTTTATTTTGCTGTAGTCCCAATAGTCTGTTTTTGCTTTTGTTTCCCTTGTATGTAGCTGTTTTCTTTTCTCTTGCTGCTTTTAAGATTCTATCACTACTTTTTCCCCATTTTTATTACTATGTGTCTTGGTGTGGACCTTCTTGGGCTGATTTTGTTGGGGGCTCTTGCTCCTTCCTGGATCTGGATTTCTGTGTCCTTCCCCAGGTTCGGGAAGGTTTTGGCTATTATTTCTTCAAATTTTCTGCTACCTTTTCTCTCTTTCCCTTCTGGGATCCCAATGCTGTGAATGTTATTACACTTCATGGTGTTGCTGAGTTCTCTTAATCTACTTTCATTTTTTTATTAATCTTTTCTGTCTGGTTGCTTGTTTTGCATTGCTCTGTCCCCCACGTCGCTGATCCATCTTTGTTTAGTCTATTTATTACCTCTCATGTATTTTAAACTTCAGTTATTGAGTTATTAATTTCTGATTGGTTCTGTTATGTCTTCTTTCTTTTTGTTCAGTGAGACCCTTAAGTCCTCCCCTCTTTTCTCAAGTCCATGAGTATCTTTATGACCATCACTTTAAATTCACTGTCAGGTATATTATCTCCATTTTGTTTAGCTCTCTTGCTGTGATTGTGTCCTGTTCTTTCATTTGGGACATATTCCTCTGTCTCCTCATTTTGTCTAACTCGGTGTCTGTTTCCATGTGTTAGAAAAATCAGCTATGTCTCCTGTTCTTGAAAGAGAAAAATCAGCTATGTCTCCTGCTTAAGAAGTCCTATAGTGTCCTGCAGTGCAATGTCCCTTGTTCACCAGAATGCAGTGCTTCAGGAGTATCCTCTAGGTGTTATGTGCACCCTACTCTAATGACTGAGCTGAATTTGCCTTCAGTCCAATTGCCTGAGATGGCTCTCTTTGCCTATTGTGGGCAGAGTTTGGTCCCTGTGTTGCTAGTAGTCCAGTCTGGGGCTACCTATTGACTTGGGTCAGACCAGGTGTTTGCCAAAGCAGTGGTAGCAATGAACTACAGGAGCCTCTCCCTCTGTTGTCCCTGAGAAGCTTTTGTTAGTGGATGGGGCCTGCAATCGGACCAGATGTCTGCCCCCAGCCTATGCTGAGGCCATAGGTGAACTCCTATGTGTGGTTATTTCCCTTCGCTCTGTTGTAGGAGTCCCTCTGGAATGGTGCTGGCCCCTTTTGGTGCTGCTTACACACTGCCAGGTCTGTGCCACTTCTTTGGATGAACTCCTGCCAAGGGCACATTGGAGGGGAAAGGTCTGCCGGAGAATGCGTGGGCAGGGTGTGTGGTGCCAGCAAGGTCCGCACTGGTCTGCTATGGGAGGGGACCTTCAGCCAACTAGGAAAACTGCCCAGCCACGATGGCTGGAGTGGGTCTGCAGTGTGTGCAGGGAACAGGGCACACGATCAGCGAGCTGGGTAGAGAGTGTGTTTGTGCCGTGCTGGTTCCCACAGGTCTCCATGTGTCTATATTGTGGCGCAGGGGAAGGCAATGGCAATGGTCAGCTTCTTTGTTCTTATGTAAGATTCCCAAAGACCCCCTATCCCTTCTGCACATGCTCTGAGACTAGTAAATAAATCTCCTTCCTGTATACCCCAGACGTTTTACGAACTGCTGCTCGTATTTCAAGGGGGCTATTTATTGAGCTGTCTCTTTGATGGTGGGTATTCAGGCTCCCATTGTACTCTGGCTTTCCCAGAGCCAAGCCTGTGGATTTTAAAGTTCCAGGTATTAAGTCCCACTGATTTTAAGAACTTGCTAAATTACGCCCCTATGATTTTCAAAGCCAAATGTTATGAAGATTCATCTTTTCAGTGGGATCCCCTGTGCCTGGGGTGGGATCTGTATCTCTCTCTTCTCCATGACCATGGGTGTCCCTCCTTCCTATGGATGGACGGCCCTGAGAGTCAGTCTGGCTCCCCACCATGTCTCCGCCCTTCCTATCCTCTTTGATGTGGCCTCTTCTCCACATTTAGCTGTGGAGAGTCTGTTCTGCCAGGCTTCAGGTCATTTTCTGGGTTATTTATACTGATTGTTATCAGTTATCTAGGTTTATCCATGAGACAAGGTGAGCCTAGGATCTCCCTACTCCACCATTTTTTCCAGAAATTCCTCATGTGCAATTTTAATAGGTGCATGTTATATGACACATAACTAAGTCATTTTATCAACCTTCTGTTGTTAAAAAGTTATGTTGTTTTTAATTCTTCACTATAATACTTTATCTCTGTACATATCTTTGAGTTAGTTTCTTCTTCTGGACAAACTGCAAGAAACATTAATTGCTGTGTCAAAAGATTACTTCCTTAAAAAAATTCTCCTTATCAGTACCAACCAATATCTGGGGTAGATACCTTTTCTATGCTCTCACACATTCTATCTAATAGTATTTTAATAGTTTATTGTCTTGTCTGCAGTTTCAATTAGAATAAAAGCTTCATGAAAGAAGGGACTATGTTTATCTTATTCTGCACTGTACTGCCAGTCCTTCACTTAGATTACTGCAGTATGTCATGTGCTGTACAATTATTTGCGGAAATAAGAAGGCAGAATGTCACTTTGTCTGACACCTCAGTTGGGAACATAGGCTTTGGGAGATCAACATTTGTCATGGCTAAGCACATGTAGAAATAACCGTAAAAGTATCATGAGTATTGATTTCGGGATTACAAACAGGTTTTAGCGAGTGGGAAAATTCACAAATATGGAACCTCTAAACAACAGGATTGACTACATATATGAATAATGAAGATACACATACACACATGTGGTCAATCACTGGCTTTCTATTCTGTTTCATTATGTTAATCATTTTACTTCATAATACATTTTAGAAGTATTTAATACAATTCAATCTATTTTAGTAGTACCTCAAATGTTATGATGTCTCCATTCCCCATCTCAATTTCTTCTTTTAAAAAAAAAAATCTTCGAGACATCTTTTCCATTTATATTTCAAAAAAAAATATTTCACAATTTTTGAAAGACTTGAAAAAGAACTGCTATTTGATTTTTATTGAGAATGCATTAAATGTATAAATTAATGCATACAAACTAATATCTCTATAATATTAGGTCTAGGAAAATAGTCTCTCCACATTTATTCAAGATTTCTTTCTGGCCATTTTAACCAGTTAAGTTATACAATTTTCCTCACAGAAATATTGTTAAGTATCTTTTTAAAATTTTACATTGCAATTCATAGCTTTGTAACAAAATGATTTCAACAGAGGTGGTCACAACTATGAAATACTTATTTGTCTTGATGTGCTTTACTCTGAAGCTGTAACCAAACTGAATTTCCAAGTATCAATAATTTTAAAATTATTTCAGGGAAAATTGATTATACTCTATAACTGAGTAATTCTATTTCTAGAAATTCATCTATAGGAAATGAATTATCCTAAAGACATGAGTAGAATGTCATATAAGTATTGATGAACAATTGTATCAATTATCATTACAGTGTTATTTATAACAGCAAAAGAACCCAGAATCAAATTAACTTTTTAATAACAGGCAAATGAATTTTTAAAAACCTGCAGAATAAAGTGAAATATTTAGAAAAAAAATGTTGCACTCAAAATAACATGGAAAAATACTTACAGCATACTGTTAAGGGAAAAAATGAATTTAAGATCCAAAATAGACAATTTTTATTTTACTCAAATATATGTGCAGAAATAATTAACTAGAAGAAACACACCAAATTATTAGTACTTACCTTTCAGTGGTCGTATTGTCAGCAATCTTTTCTGTTCATCCTAATATCATTTTATGTATTTCTTCAATAAAAAGTTAACTCATTTTTGGACATAAAAATAATAAATATTTTTTAATACTCTAGAGATATTTAGTGAACTCTTTTCAAAACAATCTATTTGTAATATAGGCTCACACCTAATTTACATCTACCATTTCTTGAAATAAGGCAAGATGTGATTATAGATCATCTTTTTTAGTAAATTTAGACTTTTATACAGTTTAAAAGTTAATGAGCCATCTAAAGTTTAAATCATTACGCTTTATTATTAAAATAGCAGTCTCTCGCCTCAATATTTTCCTATGATTTTTGTATTCTCTGGACTTGGCTGAACAAATCACTCTACATTTTCCAATGGCTTCACTAACTGTATCACCTTAAACCCGGCTTTCCATGGAGCTCTATCATACAGAGGCCAATTTTTCTCCAACACACTATCAATCTCAGGGTTAAGAGATATAGAAATCATTTTCCTTAATTTGCAATGATACTCCCCAACTCTCACTCCAATCCCTTTAAGCATATCAACCAGGTTTACCACCTTCTACTTCTTGCTTTAATCCATCAACTAGTCAGCGTTTATTTTTGAACTTTGAGATTGATGAATCTCCAGTTTCTAAAGCCCTCTCTACATTCTTTTACTCTAGCAGTACCCTCGTCTTTGATTTCTTCCATCTCCATTATCCATCAACATGACTCTCAATATTTAACAATCCTGTCCCACTACCGTGAGTCACACCTGCTTGTTAATTCACGGTTAACAATATCAACAGAGTCCTCAACATTGTCTCAACATACCCTCCTGGGCTGCCCCCCATCTTTCTCTGCCTGCTCTTAGTCTCTTTTGAGAAATATATGTTCCTTATGTATTGGCATTTGTGAGCATTCTGTCCCATATGTCCCACTCTACAAACTGTGTGATAATGGCTTTAATAACTACCTACATATTCCTAAGGACTCCCAAATCTGGAAGTCCAAACACTCTAATATCTACACACATATGTCTAAGTGCCTTCCAATCTCTTTCTATGTATCTCCATATCAAAGTCAGACAACAACTTCCAAGTTACTTTGCCATTAGAGAACTCAATGTCTCCAGCTCAACTGTTTTTTTCTGCATTGCTCTATCTTATCTCAGTGAACTGCATTATTACCAAATACTGAATTTTACAAACCTGCAACCCAAAGTCAAATTTAACTTCTCTCCTTGAACCCTAATCAACAATCTCTTACTAAATTCTACTTTTAAATTTCTCTTAACTGGTTAATTCTCCACCACCTCACTTCCCTACCCTAGAGAGCATTACATATTATTCATAAGTGAATCACTCCAGTAGTTAATAAACCATTCTTTCAACTTCCAGTTTTGTCTCCTTTTCACCTGGTTTTCTACAACCCTTCCAAAATCTAAATGTGATTCTAGTTTTGTGCATCAGCTCAGTAAACTCATTAAATAACACCTACCTCAACAATGAGGTAGGTACTATTTATTCATCCTTTGTAAAGACTGCTCATTATTATACTTCTTCCTTGCACAGTAACTGAGACATACTAGGTGCTTAATAAGTACGTAAATACTCAATTGTTGAAAAGTTCTCCTTCCATCCAAGATGAAATAATATGAACCGAGTTTACCATCCTGCCTGAAACAACTACCCCTCACCAAAAAAAACCCCACATAAAATGCATTAAAATGTGGTTTTCAAGACAGAACATCAGGCAACTCATTCCTGAGAGTTGGTAAACAAGCAAACAAACAAAAATCACAACAACAACAAGGTGAGCCCTGTGTTTGCTCCAACTTCTATGTTTTGAGATAATTTACAGGCCATGGTAAAGGGAGGGATAAGCCAGGAAAGGACCAGCAAAGTCCACAAGTTGAGAAGACAGAGCTGAGCGTCCAAAAAGAACAAGGTAGCTAAGTTCAATGGTAAAATGCCAGAGAGAAACTCTGAAATTTTAACACTAAGTGCCCACATTAGATAAGAAATGTTCAAAGCAGTAATCTTAGCTACCACCGAAAGATACCTACAAAAAGAGCAAAATTAAACCCAAAGTAAGCAGAAAGAAATATCAAAGAAGAAATCAATGAAAAAGAAAAGAGAACAACAAGAGAGAAAAATCAAAAGGTAGTTCATTAAAATTAGTAAAATGATATAAATTTTAAGTATCAAGAATAACGGGGATGATATCACTACAGATATTAATGGATAAAAGGAGTATTATGGACAACTTTATGCCATAAAATTTTACAACTGAGATGAAATGAACAAATTTCATGAGAAAAAATTAGAGATCACTTGAGAAAAAAAAATCTGAATAGTCCTGAGTTTATTAAAGAAATGGAAATTGTGGTTGAAAATCTCCCACAAGTAAATTTCAGGTCCAAATGGCTTCAATGGTGAATTCTACCAAATATTTAAGAAATACTACAATTGTACACAAACTGTCACACATGTATCCATGTCAAAACTTTCAAACTATATACTTTAAAAATATGCAATTTATTACATGCTGATTATATCTCAATACAGCTCCTTTAAAAATATTCAACTAATAGAAAGAAGGGCCAGGGACACCTGGCTGCCTCATTTGGTAGAGCATATGACTCTTGATCTAAGGGTCATGAGTTCAAGCCCTATGTTGGGCAAAGAGCTCACTTTAAAATTTTTTTAAAAAATTAAAACTAAAATTAAAATTTTAAGTTTTAAAAAAAAAGAAAGAAAGAAAGAAAGAAGGGCTGGAGGGAGCCACACCAGCCAGAGGTCAAAGAGAAGTAGATGTAGCAAAATAAGGGGAATGAAACAAAGAAAATGAGATCAAAGAAAAATGACAGGAAGAAGAGGGCAAGTCAGTGTTATAAATAGAGGGATCCAAGTTGGGAAAGAAATAGTGTTAAATCTAGAACAGGTGATTAGAAATAGCATGGAAACACAGTTAAGTCGTTCTGGAACTATTCGCTTATTCTCCTAATTTGTATTAGGAGATTCCCTTATTCTCCTAATTCATAATCCTATGCCCAATGATTACATATGATGTATTCTGTGTTTTATTTTGTTTTAAATTAGAGCATCAGATCCACAGCACAAAGCTGATAGAGTGGTTTGGTTAATGCTGTTATTACAAAGTGAATAAATGTATTATATTAGAAATTCTCCCACTTTTTTATAACCTTATAATTTACAAAAGAACTACAAAAAAGCACAAATATACATCCTCAGATAATACACTGTACAGTGTTCCTAATTATCTAAGGAGTAATTTTCAAATACCATCTAGGTTTTCAAAAAACTGGGAGAGTATTAATAGATCTTGCCAAAAAGCTTGGGGAAGAGAAAAATCTCAAAACTAAGTATAGTTACATAAAGTAAAATCTCCCTGTACACAGAAGACTCAGGATACCAAAACCTTTAATGTAGAAAGTTTGAAAAAGACTGCATTCTCCACAAATGTACCTAAGCAAAGCTTACCTGTATAGTCGCATTTCACTCAGCCTTATTGTTATCAAATCAATAACGGGTGGGGGGTTGCTCTGGCTCTCTGTTATTATATGGAATGTGTTTGTCATTGTAATTAGTCCAAAATCAGCAACAAAAACATTTTCAGAAACTGGAGACTGTGGGATGACCACCACTGGGGCTTTGATGTTAACATCCAACGCCATTCTAGAACTCCTCTGTGCCAATTCTTTTACACCAGTAGCAGCCATTCCTGCTGCCTGAACAGTAGCCTCAGCGAAGGCTTGTTTAGCAGCTTGAAAATTATCTATAAAAGCCTAAAAGATAACAGAATTATATTCTTACAGTTACCATTAATGAATGATTGTTAAATATATCTTGATGCTTATGATTTCACTCCCATGAGAAAAATTTTTTCTTGGTACAACCAAGCATTCTTTATTCAAAGTCTGGTTGTCTGTATTAAATCTCAATTTTCTGCAATAAAAGTTGAGAAACACCAGGATACAGAAACAGTGGAAAAAACAAAAATCTTGTCCCTACAACACAGCAACATGCAGATATTTCAAGGTTTCACTGGCAACTCTTTTCCTTTATTATCTCACTTTCCCTAAAGGCTAAGCAAGCATACTGTATTTCCCTACAGAGCCTCAATGGACTGTGATAGCTTATTTATGTTTGTAAGACAAAAAGTAACAGAAAAATTATAAAATATGTTTGTCAAGAACTCTAAAGTTTTTTTTAATTCTGAACTCTAGAAAATACTTCAGTAATGTAAAATATATCTAGAATTATACTTAATTTTAAAATTATACTTCATTTTCATGTTTCAAAACAATTCATTTTCAGTAATTTTTGAGTAAAAGGCAGGGCTTTGGGACATAATGATTTTGATTTATAAAAATAAATCAGAAAAAATAAAAATTAGACCAGGGATGTTTGTTCATCTTTACTATCTGTGTATGAAAAAAAATCATGGCTATGGGAAAAATTGTATCATAACCTCAGTTTAAAAGATCACAAAAATAGCGACATTATTTAGAATCAACTGATTATCTAGTTTATACACCAAAATTTAGAGACCACATTTTTTTAAAAAGTGAATACTGAAGTCATAGAGACAGGTATGACACTCACAGGAAAAAATTAATAGCTGACAGCAAGGGAAAAACGGGGGAAAAGACTGAAAAGGAGAAAAGAACACAAAACACCTTGTGGTGGTATCATACAAAATTAATTCTAAACACTTTAAAGCCCCACATGATCACAGTTACAATATGCAATAGAAAATACAATTTCCATAATGATTACATGAGACCAAAACAAACTTCAATTATATATTTAATATATTTCATTAGAATTATAAGTCAGGTAAAACAAAGACTTAAACCAATTATATATAAAATAAAGAATTCAATTAATATATACAACAAATCCTATATATGGTCTATAATGTACATATTTAATACATTAGTATGCATGTATGAATTAACTGGACTATTCTTATATGAAAAAGATTTTATATAAATAATACACTGTGCATTTCAGTCATGATAAAGGATACCCAGAAAATTATGAAAAATCAGGGAAAAAAATAATGCAAGGAATTTTTGCTCTTTACCTATGTCTGACACCCAGCAATTTCCAACTAGTAGGAAAAAATAAAAAATTTGATTAACATACTTACCAATATAGAATAAAGAAATTTTGTGACAAAAACTACTTCAATGCAACCGACAGTTAAATTAACTTGAACATCAACCACGTTCATATCTGTGTATGCAGAACCAGCAGTTGCATCCACAAAAGAAATCATTTTGAAGCTAAAAACTTCTTTTCCAGTGATGTAAACAGCCTTAATGAGAGAAAATTCAAGTGTCAAAATCCACTTGTGAAATGTGCTTTCAGTACAAAAATAAAGCACAAAATAATGAAACACACGTATTTGGAAAATCTTCCTAAGTATTCAAGCCAAGTACAAATAAAGCAGTAATTCTAACTAGTGTTTGTTTTGTTTTAATGTAAGCCCCATGCCCAGTGCCCACACTCACAACTCTGAGAGTGAGACCTGAGCTGAGATCCAGAATTGGACACTCAACCGACTGAGCCATGCAGGTGCCCCCTAACACCTTTATCAGAACCTAAACGGCAAGGTTTTTCAAACTGGTGATGGCAGCTTCCTTTGTGGGTCATGAAATTAGTTTAGTAGGTCTGGCCCAACATTTTTTTCAATAATATTTTTTCACACTCTCGCTCTCTAAACTAAAGAAAAATGATCGGACCATACATTTTCATTTAGTGCGTATACTTATATAATAAGAGTAGCCATATGAATGTATTATTTGGTCACTGTAAAAAGTTTGAAAAACACCGTACCTTTGCAACTCAATGAAACCTACTTCTCTTGATTTATGTGAATAGGTTTTCCAGATTCTTCAAAAAGTCTCCTCCTATCACTATAGTTCTCTTATTAGTTTGTGAAGGGTCATCTCAACTGCTGAATAAGACTTACCTACGGCAGTTTGAAATCTCAAGCTCTGCACTACTAGTGAAAAATGGTAGAGACAACAGCACATGTGAAATGTCAAAAACATTTTGGAAGATGGACATATCATCAACTAATTTCGTTTATATCTTTCCTGACCCTCCTAAATGCTAGAAGCCGGAAAGCTGAAGAGCCATCAAAAAAGCAAATGAATTCCAACATGGAACAAAGAAAACCTAAGAAATCAAAGAAATTAAGGAGCTCTGAAGGCGGAGGTGCAAGATGAGGCTGAAAAAAGCCTACAGGAGTTCTGCTTCTGTCTCAGATGTAGAATGCTGAGCAGAGGCCCATTCCAAACCTTAACGGCAACCACACCACCACCAAAGAACCAGATAAACTATAAAACCGTAACTTTTCTTAAAAACCATTAGAAATTTGAGGCTACAAGCCAACCAAGCAGCCTAAAATCTAAGGATAAAAAAAGTACCTTCAGGAGAGACAGAACACAAGCACCAGTTTACCTGTGTTAAGGGGAAGGAGAAGGAGATGCCAGGTACCACACAAGCTAGATAAGAAGAATCCAGCCAAAATGGTAAAGGTGGACTATGGACTAATGTGAGATATAGAATCTCTGGCAGCCACAGACCCAAGAAGAGTTCACTCCCAGTTGCAAGGACTTCACGGGGAGCTCTCTGCTAGGAGCTTATGAGAAATACTGGGGGCAGAGTAGAAGATGAGAGAAAGCTTTCCTTGGTTATGACCCTGGAAGAGGGAGAAGTCTTCATTGCAAAAAGGGCCAAAAGACCACCAGGATTATTCTCTTCTCAAAACAAAACCTTAAGAAACTAGGAGAGGGGTGCCCAGGTGGCTCAGTCAGTTAGCGTCTGACTCGGGTTTTGGCCCAGGTCATGATTTCAGGATCCTGAGATCCAGCCCTGCCTAGGGCTCTGCACTCAGTGGGGAATCTGCTTAAGGATTCTCTCGTCCTCCCCCTCCTCTCCTCCCCATTCACACTCTTGCTCTCTAAAATAAATAAATCAATCTTAAAAAAAGAACCTAGGAGAAAGGCAATACTTTGTTGTCCTCAGGAACAGGTGAAGACACTATGCCTCAGGGGCTAGGATAAAAGAAAACCCCTTCTACACCCATGCAGAGAAACCTTCTAGGGGCCACACCATTCTAATTCACCTTCTCCTAGGGCAGGGAAGAATACCTCTCCCCATAGGAACTACTAAAGAGATGAGTCAGATGCCATGGAAAAGAGGGACAGATACATAAAGAATGCCCTCTTTTTTTTTTTTTTTAAAGATTTATTCATTTTAGAGAAAGAGCACATGCAAGCAGAGGGAGGGTAGAGGGAGAGAGAAGCAGACTGCCTACTGAGTGTGGAGCCTAACACAGGGCTCAATTTTTGGACCCTGAGATCCTGACCTGAGCTGATCAAGAGTGAGATGCTTAACCGACTGAGCCACCCAGGCACCCCATGAATGCCCCCATTTTAGAAACTTAAAGGAACAGGCATGGCGAGGACTGGAAGAGGACTAGGACAACTGACAAGTCTACCCAAAACACCTCTCTGCCAACAAAATACTCACCATCAAGCAGGAAAGCACTGAAGAAAAAGCAGCAGTAAACGATCATGAAAGAAACGGTCAAGAGTACAGAAAGAGGGGTGCCTGGGTAGCTCAATCGTTAAGCGTCTGCCTCTGGCTCAGGGTGTGATCCCAGGGTCCTGGGATCGAGCCCCACATCGGGGTCCCTGCTCAGCAGAAAGCCTGCTTCTCCCTCTCCCACTCCCCCTGCTGGTGTTCATTCTCTCGCTGTGTCTCTCTCTGTCCAATAAATAAATAAAATCTTAAAAAAAAAAAAAGTGTACAGAAAGAGAAATTTTTAAGGTATGGAAGTAGAGGGAAGATCAAATACAGAGCATGGAGCAGCATTCCAGGAACAAAGTCCCCCATCCTAAGCACAAAATATAGCTGAAGGAATGTGTAGTATAATGAAGGCAATCCTATTAAACAAGAAAACTCAAACCCAGCTCAGCTCTCCATTAAACTGTCTCAATCTCCATGCTAATAGCCTAGCAGAGAAAGTACCCATTATCAGACATAAATATTGCTCATTTCAGTATGTGTCCTATACATGATCTGTCACATTCAATCAGTAACTAAGATATACCACAAAAAGCAAGGAAAACCAAAACCCAACAAATGACAAAGAAATCAACAGAACCCAGGCCTGCCTGTAACACAGACGTTGGAACTTCCAGGCAGTGAATTTTAAGTTCCTATGATTAATAATGGTAAATGCTTCTAGTAGAAAAGGTAGAAAATATGCATGAACAGATGAATGTCAGCAAAGAAACAGATGAAAGAAGAATAAAGAATATATTAACGACTAAAAAAAAAACTTGGAACAGAGATGAAGAATATCTTCTATGGGTTAATACGTGGGTTCAACAGACCCAAGGATAAAAAATAAAAATAAGTGGGTAATTCTTGTAAACATTCACTTTTAAAACATACTTCTATAAAAAAGATATAAGAAACTAATTTACAATGATATCTTCTTATTTCATAAGAATGTTAGATCAGCTAGACTCCTTCTTAGAGTCCATGTTATTCTATATTATGTATAACGCACGTAAATAACAATTATCTGTACAATGGTTCTAGGGTAAACAGAGGATGATGCTCCAGAACAGATGCAAATAGTCTGAGAACTCCAGGTATCCTTTGCCCAATTTCCCAAAAAGCTGAGGGGCTAAAATACATTATTGTGCCCAAAACCCATTCAGAGCACAATAGTCTGTCATGGCACAGTAATTAGGAAGCTTTGATCTGGGGCAAAATGTTGTCCTTCTAATTCCTTGACATGTGGAGAGTTACCGAACCAAGGCAGTTTGTTTAAAAATCACGTACATTGGAGGAGCACCTGGTGGCTCAGTCGGTCAAACGTCAGACTCTTGGTTTCAGCTCAGGTCATGATCTCTGGATCATGAGATCGAGTCCCGCGTTGGGCTCTGTGCTCAGCACAAAGTTTGCATGGGATTCTCTCCCTTTCCCTCTCCCTCCCCTCCTGTTCCCCAGCCTCCCCTCCCCCACCCCACCCCCCACACTCTCTAAAATAAATAAATAAAATCTTTTTTAAAAATCTAAAAAATCATGTACACTGGAATCAAAGTCAAGGAATAGGGAGAGGGAAATGGGGATGGGGCAAGAAGACCGAAGTACGAAACTTTTCATTTTGTAGCTTTTTGTAAATTGTTTTTTTTAACCTTACAGATGCATTAATAATAAAATTAAATAGGAGAAAAAAAGTAAATGCCTTGGGTTACATTATCAGTTCCATTACTAACTACTTGTGTGACTTTTAGTAGATGGACTTATTTATGTGAGCTTTACTTCCTAGACAGGGCAAATAAAATGCATAATCTACTTCTTAAATGCTTTAGTACTTTTGTTTTTTTCTTAAAAGCAATAGAAGCGCATTAAATCATGGCTTCCGGAAAATTTCTTGTTCCTTATTACTATGGACCACACACATTTGATGCTTTGGCACCTTGTTTTCTCACACTAGCAAGCCTAATAACAAAATATAAAGAGTAAGGATTTTTATTTAACAGAAAAATCAAGTCATCACTGTATCTCATCAGTATTATTGGCTAAACCTCACTTATTTCCTTTCACACTCCAAACTCTGACTTCATGACTCAAGAAGTACCTCAGCCTTTTCTGATCCTACTCCTTGATGTTGTCTTCACTCTCTTAAATATACCATCTTACATAGAGGCTCGACTGTTCAAAAATTACCTGTCCAACTCTACAACAGTATCTGGACCAAGAACCTTACTGTCTTATACCCAGTACTAATACTGATCCCTTCGACCACTAGCCATCCGTTCAAAGGACTCAGTTAATATTGTGAACAGCTATACCATAGTAAGTACCCATGAAAATAAACTTAAAAAATAATCTCATCTGTTCAGTCTGACTTCATACCCTCTGCTGCTGAAATCTGAAATGCATCACAAAGTTCACGGTATTTGGAGAAGAACAAAAAGAAAGAAAAAAAATGAAAAAGGCATTTACTAACTGCCCCTCCTTAGCCCCCAACTATGTTTCAGGAGCATTATGTAAACTTATTTATGAGATACTTAATCCTCATTTTACAAATAAAGAAACAGAATCTCAGTTTAGGTCACTCAACTGCTAAGGAACAGAGCTAAGATACAAACCCAATTATGCCTAACTCCAAAACCCATCCACTTAATAGCCACATTGCTAAATTTCAGCAACTAATTTATATGACCAATGTTTAAGGACAAGCATATTTAATGAGGTACTATTAAGTAACAAATTCATACCTTTTTGTATACGGCTGTCTTATCAGAATCCAAAACAATTATATTCCTTAGCTTTGCATTTATTTCAGTTGCAGCAGGCCTCATAACGATCTCAGAATCAAGCCCTAAGGGAATACAAGAATGACTGAATGGCTTTTCTTCCATTTAATAGTTCTGAATTTATTTTTTCTGAAATTTTAGTACCTTCAATCTTAATTTCAGCAATGTTACGTTTCTGATCTTGAATAAAGATCTGTAAACAAGATAATTCCACTAAAATCTGCCAGGTAATAATATCTTCGTTCTTGGATAGTTTTAAAGCTGCAAAAAAATAATTGTAAAACATAAGGAAAAAGTTTAGTAGTTAGCTCACTACCCTTATAAAGTAACCGAAGTATAAGAAAAATTAATGATAATACTAAGGAAAATCTGATTTGCCATTCCATTGAAAGCAAGCAAAATAATCTTGTCACTACTCAATTAGGGATTCTAAAAAAAACCAATCAAACCTAATAAAAACAAAGCCAAACAAATCAGACCCAACAAAAAACAGTTCCTAGATGAGACTAATATTTAAACCTAAAAAATTATAGTTGTAAAACCACAAATCACTTGAGACACAATGATTATGAGGTAATACTTCTCATTGTCAAACCTCAACTTTTCATTGCTTAAAAAGTACTTGATTAAAAAGCACACCGTGAAGTGATTCAAATTTTCTCAGTTCTATTTTTCTAATCTAAAATTATGATATTAAATGCATGAATTTTAATCCAAATCAAATACTAGCACTGTATAATATCTGACTAAAAAGATTAATGTGATAAATAAAAGTCACATTTTCTTAACTGGTAATCACTTTCTTTAAGTATCATTTTCTAAAATTTACCTGGATATAGTAATCTTTCTAGATATTAATCTAGGCAATAGAATTCTGAAGCCAATATTAGGCATGAATAATAAAGCAAAAGCTAATTTATTATTGATCCACATGGTAAAAAACTTTGAAGCTGAATTTTAAACATACGCATTTTTTTAACGACCTCTCCTTTGTCTTCAGTCTCTGCAACAGACACTGGAGCTGGTTTTTCTTCCAATTGTGGAAGTATATTATTAAAATAATTTATTGTATTCAGAAGTGCTTCAGTATGTAAATGAATATCCAAAGAGGAAAAGTTCACCTAAAGAACAAAGCTGATTTTAGTAACAGGTCAATAAATATTTGTTTGCTGCTCGGTATAAGGCACTATGGTTTGTGGTATAAAGGATAAAGAATTTATAATATTCTATTTTTATCTTCAAGGATCATACAGTTGTAGTTATAAAAGTTTTCATAATATATTTACTTAAAAATACAGTATCTAATTAAAAAATAAATTATTCATTCATACCTTAATCAGTTGCATAGCATTGTTATAAGCACTTTTTAAGTTGGGTAGATTCTTTTCAGCCTATCCAAAGAGAAAAAAAAAAAAGCAAATCTGTTCGAGTATCTTAGGAAGACATATAGTATACACAATTTCAACTCCATAAGGGCCTTCCTAATTCTTCCTCTATGTGACAGAATTGTCTATCAAGTATCCAAATACTGTGCATTACCTTTAGATCTAGAATGCTTTCGTCATATAAAAGCTATTTAATGCATAAACAAAAACCCAAAATATCTACATCAATAATAGTAAAAATGGTCTTAAAAGCAATAAAATACTCTTTCAGCGTTATTATGATCAAGTATTTTTTTTTTAAGATTTATTTATTTGAGAGAGAGAGAGCACGCATGAGGGTGGCTCAGGGCAGAGGGAGAGAGAAAACTTTAGCAGACTCCTCACTGAGATGGGAGCCCCATGTGGGGCTTGATCTCAAGACCCCGAGAACATGACCTGAGCTGAAACCAAGGGTCTGAACGCTTATCCAACTGCACCACCTTGGCGCCCCTAATTAATTACTTTAAGATTTTATCATATATTTATTTTAGAGAGAGAGATAGAGAGCACACAAGTGTAGGGGGGGAGGGGCAGACGGAGAGGAAGAGAGAAACCCAAGCAGACTCCGTGCTGAGCAGAGAGCCTGAGGTAGGGCTCCATCCCACAACCCTTGTGATCTCTCACAACCAGAGGGGAAACAAGAGTGGGAAGCTCAACTGACCACGCCACCCAGGTGCCCCTACGATAAAGCAATTATTAAATTAATGTGGCACTTACATAAAAGTAAAAACAGGTCAATGAAAACATGGAATAAATCTTAAGTAGACCCTAGTACATATAAAAACTTAATAAATGATGAAATTAATATCATAAATCAATAGAAAAGGAATAGAGTCACTGAAACCAGGAAAATGAGGTAAGTTCAGATAACACCAGGAAATCAAATGAAAGACTGATCTCGTATCAAAATAAACTCCATCAAGATTAAAAGGTTTGGGTTTTAGGGCACCTGAGTGGCTCAGTCAGTTAAGCCTCTAACTCTTGATTTCGGCTCAGGTCATAATCTCAGGGTTACGAGAACAAGCCCAGCGTTGGGCTCGTGCTCAGTGGGAGTTTTCTTGAGATTCTCTCTCCTTCTCTTTTCACCCCTCTCCCCCACCCCCCGTCCGCATGCATGCTGTCTCTCTCAAATACAATAAGACTAAAAAAAAAAAAAAAATGGTTTGGGTTTTTGATTTTGGGTTTTTTTTGGCTATCGGAGGGGAAAAAAACTCAAAACTTCATGTCATTTCTACTTAGAACAGAGGCCTATTATTTTTCTATATTAAGTGTTTTATAAATCAAAACTAATAAAGGATGACAAAACAAGAAAACCTTAAAATTTTTAGGAATTTTAGAAAACACATTACGATGAAGATTAAGCTGCATCTAACTTACAAAACTTGATTACAAAATTACAGAAGTACATTTACCACAACAAAGCATACAAACGAAGCACTCACCTTCACATATTCCAGTGTTAGCAGATCTTCCATTGTATTATCCAGTGTTGTAATCAAATAAATTGGTTTCTCGTTTGCATCTAAAAATGATTTTTTAAATTACTTTCATATAAAAAAACAATGGAAAATAAATATCAGCAACATTAATAAAATATAACTGGAAAAGAAGAATTTCCTGTATCAGTTCTGGGCCTTGGATTCTACCTTACCCAAGTCAGGTCCCTCTCCTCCTTTAAACTCTGAAGCTGTAATTTCTCCTCACAACTCCCTTCCCATCTCCTATGTCACAATGTGAAACAATCTTACCCTTCTAAACTTAGACAGAAAGGTGTAAAAAAAAAAAAAAAAAAAAAAAAAAGTAGCAATCAGTTAAAGAAAAAACGAGTAATTACCATGAGCAATGAAAGGACATGGAGAGAATTGTGAGCCATTCATTGAGCCACAGAAATACCTTGAAAGAAAATCGTCAGACTCCCTGAAAACCTATTTTTGACAGATCAGGTATGTGATGAAAAACTAAGTTTTTCTGTATATTAGTTTAGAGTAAATCCCATTGCCGTAAAATTAGTCTTTACTAGTTGCATTCTTGCTTCTGATTAAAATTTAAGAAAATAGTAGGAAAACTGCTGTAAAACAGTATTTTGTATGAGGGCTTTAACTCTATCATCACCAAATTATTTATGATTATTCAAAATTAGTATCTAGATAGTGGAAGAAAGGAATACAAATCAATCATAATACTCCTGGGGAAAAAATGCAACACATTCCACAGAATCTTCCAGATTTAAAAGTTTATTAGCTATTCAGCCAGCTTTCTACTTCAGATGCTACTTGCATTTCAAACCTTAAATAGGTCTTGACTTTTCTCACACATTTACTTATCCACAGAACTATTTACTGATCATTTATAAGAAATTATGCTATCCGCTTCTTCCCACTCCAACTAAAAATACAAAAGCAAAAATGTTACAGAAATAGGGGCCATGGCAACTTTGTATCAGTATTCTGCAAACTAGGGTTTTCTTATCCTGTGCTATTGGGAAAACAAAAAATAAACATAACAATTAAAAACTGCTATAATACTTCTGGATTGCTGGGGAGCACTATCAAATTGGTTCACTTTTTTTCCAATCACAAGAGCAAATGGTTTCTTGATGTAAAAAAGCATAATAAAGTAAAACTCTGTATCTGCTATGTATGACAGTTTTCTTAGCAAAAGATAATCATAGTAAAGTCTACCACACTCATGTTCTCAAGGGCTACAGAACAAGTGTAGAATATGGAACTAAATTGGACTTCATTAAAATTAAAAATCCTGCTCTGTGAAGAACAATGCTAATAAAATGAGAAAAACAGCCACAGATGAGAAAATATTTGCAAAAGACACATCTGATAAGGGGCTGTTATCCAAAATATACAAAGAACTCTTACAAATTATCAAGAAAAAAACAAACACCATTAAAACAACAGATCAAACACCTTAATAGACAACTCGCCAAAGATCTACAGAAGCCAAATCAGCATATGAGAAAGATGCTCTAGGTCATCAGGGAAATACAAATTTAAAAAAATCAATGAGATACCACTTCATACCTTATTGGAATGCTCAAAATCAAATACACCAACATCAAATATTGGTGAGGATCTGAAGCAACAGGAACTCTCAGTCATTGCTGACTGAGAATACTACACGGTATAGCCTGTTTGGAAGACAGCTTGATTGTTTCTTACAAAAGTAAAAGTACTCTTTCCATATAACCCAACAGTGGTGTTCCCTGGTATTTACCCAAAGCAGCTGAAAATTTACGCCCACACAAGAACCTTCATACAGATGTTTATTGCACCTTTATTCAGAACTCTCAAAACTTGTGTGCAACCAAGATGCCCTTTATAAGTGAATGGAAAAATAAACTGTGGTACATCATCATACAATGGAACATTATTCAGTACGAAAAAGTGAGCTATCAAGTAATGAGAAGATACAGAAATACGTATTACTAGCTTCAAGTCAGTCTGAAAGGCTATATATGGTATGATCCCAGCTATGTGACACTCTGGAAAAAAGGATAAACTATGGATACGGTAAAAAAGCTCCGTGGTTGCCAGGACGAGGGGCAAGACAGAAAAGAATGAAGAGGTGGAATATAGAGGATTTGTAGAGCAGTGGAACTGTGTATGATAATATAATGCTCGATACTTGTCATTACACGTGTCCAAAACCCTTAGAATGCACAGCACCAAGCTGAACCCTAACAGCAACTGTGGACGGTGGGGGTACTATGCCAATGTACACCAACTGCAACAAACGTACTCCTCTGTGGTGGATGGTGATAACGGAAGAGGTTGTGCATGTGAAAGTACAGGGGGAAAGCCCTATAGCGAAACTGCTCAGTGGCACTAAATCAAAAACTGCTCTATAGTTAACTAAAAATTGTTAATGTCATTCCTAACCATATACAATGTTCTTCTGTTACAAAGAAGCTTTATAAAATTAAAATTAACCTACTAAATCAGTTCTCTTTTTTAAATTGAGTATGTCACACATAACACTGTATTAGTTTCGGGTATAAAAAAGAATGATTCATTATTTGTATATATTATGAAATGATCACAATAATCTAGTTAATATCTGTCCTCATAGTTACGATTTTGTTTTTCCTTGTGATGAGGACTTTCCAGATTTACTATCTCAGCAGCTTTCAAATATGCAATCTGGTATGTTAACTATAACCACTATGCTATACTTTGTATCCTCCTGATTTATTTCATAACTGGAAATTTTTTATCTCTGGAGCCCCTTCACCCATGCCAACTGCACTGCACCACCACTGCCTCTGGCAACCACCAATCTTCTATGTACCTATCAGCTTGGATTTTTTTTTTTTTTAATATTCCACATATAAGTGAGATCAGACGGTATCTTTCTCTGACTTATTTCACTTAGCATAATGCTCTCAAGGTCCATCCATACTGTCACAAGTGACAAGATTTCATTCTTTTTTATGGTTGAATAGAATTCTGTTGTGTCTTTGTGTATGTGTGTGAATAAGATAATCACATCTTTTATAAATTCACTCATTGACTGCACATCTTGGCTATTATAAATAGTGCCACAAGGAACACGGAGTACATTTATCTTTTTGAGTTAGTGTCTTCATTTTCTTTGGGAAAATACCCAGAAGTGGAAGTGCTAGATCATATGATATATTTAAATTTTTGAGGAATCTACATATTGTCTTCCATAATGTCTGCACTAATTTACATTTACAACAGTACACAAGGGTTTCCTTTTCTCCACAGCCTCACCAACACTTATTATTTCTTGTTTTTTTGAGAACACCCATTCTGACAGGTGTGAGGTCATATGTCATTGAGGTTTTGAGCAGCAGTTCCCCAATAATTAGTGATATTCAGCATCTTTTCATATACCTGTTAGCCATCTTTATGTTTTCTTTGGGGAAAATGTCTATTCAGATCCTCTACTCTTTTTTTTTTAATTGAATTGGTTTTCGGCTATTGAGTTGCAGGAATTCTTTATATATTTTGGGTATGAACCACTGATCAGATTTTAATTTGCATGTATCTTCTCCCACTCAGTCAGCTGCCTTTTCAATTGGTTGATGGCTTCCTTAGCTGTGAAGAAGATTTTTGGTTTAATGTAGTCCTACTTGTTTATTGTTGTCTTTGCTTTTGGAACCAGATCCAAATAACCAACAAAAGACTAATGTAAAGGCACTTACTGCCTATATTTTCTTCCAGGAGTTTTATGGTTTCAGGTCTTCCATTCGAGCCTTTGATCCATCTTAATTTTTGTGTATGGTGTAGGATAGTAGTCATAGTCCAGTTTTATTCTTTTGCATATGGGGGCCCAGTTTTCCTAGCACCACTTATTGAAGAAACTATCCTTTCCTCATATTATATTCTTGACTCCTTTGCCAAAAGTAATTGACCATACATGAATATGCTTGTTTCTAGACTTTTTTGGTTCCATTGATCAATGGGTTTGTTTTTATATTGCTACCATAAAGTTTTATCTTATATCAGTAGCATAGATAACTTTGTAATATATTTTGATATCAGGGAACACAATGCCTCCAGTTTTGTTCTTTCACAAGACTGTTCTGGGTATGTGGGGTGTTTTGTGGTGGCATACCAATTTAGAATTTTTTTTTTTTAGTTCTGTGAAAAATGTCATTGGAATTTTGACAGGGACTGCACTGAATGTGCAGATTTCCTATGAATAATATGAACACTTTACTCATGTTAATTATTCCAATCCATAAGCATGGATTATCTTTCCACTTATTTTTTTTTCATCACTGTCTTATAGTTTTCAGTATACAGGTCTTTCACCTCCTTAAATTTATTCTTATGCATTTTAATTTTTTGATGGAACTGCAAATGGAATTGTTTTCTTAACGTCTCCTTCTCATAGTGTATAGAGACCCAAAAGAATTTTGTATTTTTCTATCCTACAACATCACTGAATTTACTGATTAGATCTAACAGCATTTTGGTGGAGCCCTTAAAGTTTTTATATATATATATATATATATATATATATATAATCACATTTTATATATATATATATATATATAATCACATCACCTGCAAATAGTGACAGTTTTACTATTTGGGTCAACAAAGAATTACTGCAGATATTGACAATTTTCTACTGAGTCAATAAAGAAAAGAAAAAAATTTTTAAATACCTTAGGACCAATGAGAACATAAATACAATACACCAAAATTTATGGAATGCAGCAGAAGTATTTGTTAGAGGACAGAGCACAGCAATAAATGCCTACCTCTTGAAACAAGAAAAAACTCAAATGAACAATCTAACTTTATACTTCAAGGAACTAGAAAAAGAACAAACAAAACCCCAAATTAGAAGGAAATAAAATATCAGATTAGAAATAAAGGAAATAGAGACTAAAAAAACAATGGAAAAGATCAATATAACTAACAGCTGGGTCCTTTCAAAAATAAGCAAAATGCACAAACCTTTAGCTAGATTCACCAAGAAAAAAAAGAGAAGGCTCAAATAAAATCAGGCATGAGAAAGGAGACATTACAACTAACAACCACAGAAATACAAAGGATCATAAGAAACTACAATGAAAAATCATAACACTAATAATTAGGCAACCTAGAAGAAACAGATAAATTCCTCGAAACATACAACCTTTCTAGACTTAATAATCAGGAAATACAAAATATACATGGACCAATTACTTATAAAGAAATTGAATCAGTAATCAAAAACCTCCCAACAAACAAAAGTCCAGGACCAGACTGCTTCACTGATGAACACTACCAAACATTAAATGAAGAACACTAATCTTTCTGAAACATCTCTAAAAATTAGAAGGAAACACTTCCAAACTCATTTACAAGTCAAGCACTACCCTGGTACCAAATCCAGCCAAGAATACTATAAGAAAATAAAATCATAGGCCAATATTTTAGAGGAACATAATGCGAAAATCCTCAACAAAATATAAGCACAATAAATTCAACAATACATTGAAAGGATCATACACCATAAACAAATAGGATTTGTTCCAAGGATGGTTCAACATCCACGAATCTATCAATGTGATATACTACATTAACAAAATGAAGTATAAAAATATTATGATCTCAATGGCTGAAGAAAAGCATATGACAAAATTCAACATCCATTTACATAAAAACTTTCAACAAAGTGGGTAGAGAGGGAACATACCTCAACATAATAAAGACCCTATATAACAAGCCCATAGCTATCATACTCAATGGTGAAAGCTGAAACCTTATACTCTAAATCAGGAACAAGAAAAGGGTGCCTACTCTTGTCACTTTTATTCAATATAGTACTGAAGTCCTAGCTAGAGTAATTAGGCAAGAAAAAGAAATAAAAGGCATTCACATTAGAAATAAACTGTTTGTCTTAATCATTCCATCAACCATTTACAATTATCTTACACGAATAAACCCAAAAACATAAAGGAATATACATAATACCCTCTTCTAAAGGCCTAACACAGTAAATGGAAGTATTATCCGAGGTATCATATAATTTATCCATTATGATTCTGGGACATAAAATGTTTATGGTAGACAAAATAATGCTATGCCCTGACACCCAAGGATATCCATATTATGTCTCCCTAACACCTGAGAATATGTTACCTTATATGGCAAAAGGGACTTTGCATAAGTAATTAGGTAAAGAGGAAATTAGCCTGGATTGAGATCAGAGACGACAACATGAGAAGGATCTATCACCCTGTACTGGTTCTGAGATACAGGAAACCAAACGCAAGGAATTAGAGAGGCCTAGAGGAGTTAAGGCCAGCCCTCACCTAATAGGTAGCAGGAAGCAGACTTAAACCACATGGAAATGAGTTTTGGCAACAACTGAATGAGCAAGGAAATGGATCTTCCCATACAGTCTCTATATAGGAACTCCAATTGGCACCTTGATTTTTACCTGTTTAAGACTTACGTCAGACTACTGATTAATAGAACTTTAAGATAACAAATTTCTGTGGTTATACGACACTAAGTCTGTAGTAAACTGTTACATGATATCAACAGGAAACTAATTCAGCACTGTAGTACTTAGATTTAAAATTAAAATTAAACCAGGACTATTTTATTCTCCTTTATGAAAAAAATTATCTTCATTTTGTCTTTGATCTACCTTCCTAGATTTCCAAGTATAAGATAAAAACTGAAGACCAACTCATAATATAATATTTCTTTGAGAATGTTTTAATAAATGTACTGATTTAAAGCCTAGAGAATTTTAAACTCTCTAGTAGGGAGTCAAACAATAAAAGTTTATTACTTTAAAAAAATTGAGATGCTTACCAAAGTATTCTGGGCATTTTAGGCAGAACTCTTTCAAAAAGGCATTTGCTTTCAAATCAAATGTTCTAAGTTCAACATCTGTGCCCAATCCTAAAACATCAACTTCTACCACAGGTAGTTCACAATCTCCAACAAGGTGATAAAACTGAATCAAAACCTAGAGAAAAAGAAAAAAGAAACTACCACTACCAAAATAAAAAATTATTTATGCGGATGGTGGTTATAAATGGATATATAAGGTATACATATGATCAGTATTTAAAATGTAGGAAAGATTTTATATCACACATACACATTTATGTTGTACAATTAACTTTTTAATAAATATGTATCAAATAACCCTACATATGACTAACTTTTGATTAAGAAAATCTTCAAAGAAAGGGGAGGAAAAATCACAGAGTAACATCTGGATTCAGCTTAAATTGGATGAAACAGGAGTACATGTTAGTAATGAGACTATATAAATACGCTGAATAGCAGCAGTGACTAACAATTTAAATAAGCCATATTAAATTTTACCATGGTACATACCTCTGGCACTTCAAATCTTATTTTATACTGAATCATATTTTTTGAACAATCCAGCTTTTGAAACTTTTTCTGCTGATAACTTTGAACTTCAGTGGGAGATTGAAGAGGTTCGTCCAAGGGACTACATGGTGCATCAAAAAATTCTTCCTCTGAATCTAAATAGTACAGAACACTGTTTAAGTCAATAATCAAAATGACTGATTTAATAACATTATAATTTTTCTGAAATAAATATGAATTTTTTTTAAAGATTTTATTTATTTATTCGACAGAGAGAGAGACAGCCAGCGAGAGAGGGAACACAACCAGGGGGAGTGGGAGAGGAAGAAGCAGGCTCATAGCAGAGGAGCCCGATGTGGGGCTCGATCCCACAACGCTGGGATCACGCCCTGAGCTGAAGGCAGATGCTTAACCGCTGTGCCACCCAGGCGCCCCAAGAAATAAATATGAATATTAATACATTAATGGTCTAAATATTTCAAAATCTGAATTAAAAAGATGAGAAAATAGAAAATAGAGATTATGCCCAAAAGTAACATTTTTGATGACAAAAAATACATAAAAGTTCATCTTTAGACTAATGAACATCACCTTTTAAAGTCATTAGTCTAATAACTGCAAACAAAAATTTTATTTTTATTTTTATTTTTGAGAGCAAGAGAGAGAATGTGCATACACCAGCAGGGGATGGGAAAGGGGCAGAGGGAGAGAATTTTAAGTAGGCTCCATGTTGGGCTCCCCCAAATGCAGGGCTTGATCTCATGACCCTGAGGTCATGATTTGAGCTGAAATCAAAGTTGGATGCTCAACTGTCTGAGGCACCCCGCAAAAGAAAATTTTTATAGCCAGTGCCAACGATTACATGCAACACGAATTTTCAAAGGAACACACTAATATGATGCTCTACCTGGGTAACAAAAATAGGACAGAGCTACAAAATCTGTACTATTAAAAGCACAAAGCAGGCCCTGAGGTTCGGATGAAGAAACTGAGATCAATCACTATGTCTTTCGTGTGTGTGTATGTGTGTCTGTGTGTGTGTATACACACACATATAATTTCCAGAATTTGCTATCAAAAACAACTCCAAACCATTAAAAGAAGATTTAAAGGAAACTAAAACCATCTGAAGTATATCCCTAACAACCAAAACCTGAATTTAGGGTAGATGATCTCACAAACATCTCCTCCCCACCCCTTAACCACACAGAAAGAAAAACATTCTCTAGAAAACCTAAGATTGGCATGGTAACTGCAGTTACTTAACATTTAGCAATTTTTAAAGCCTTAAAAATAGAGAAATACATTTACTTTTCTTTCCAATGTGGCCAAGAAAAAGCAGATATCTAATGTCAAAACATTTACCAGTTTTCATGTGTGAATGTAGGTATTAAGGCTTGATTTTTTCATTTAATAGTAAAAAAGGAAAATATAAAAATAAAACTAAAATTTTACTATAAGATTCTCCAAATAACTAAGTAACATTATAAATTATGTATCAATACAGTTTTATAGGGGCTCCTAGCTCAAAGGAGGATAAAGATGATTAACTTACTAGTGGATTTTGTGAGATTATGAGTTTAACTTTTATTTACCAAAAATTCCTGCTGCAAAAGGAACTTTAAGGAACATTCAAGTTCTATTATCTTAAAGGAATTTTAGTGAAATTTTCTGGAAAACATATACGTATCAGCTATTGCCTGCAATTTTTTGTATAGTCTCAAAATGAAAATCATATTCATAATACATTTTAATAAGGAAAACTTCCTAAACCAGTTTCATTTTACCATCATCAACACATGGAAGTTCCAAGAAAGGAAGCACTTTCTGTGAAATCTGTGATGTTCCCAAAGAAGTGGACCTTTGAATCTGGAAGAAAAGTAATTCGGTGTTAATTAGCACAAAGATTTTTATTCAAAGTCCTAAGACAATGTTGACAAAAACAAAAAAAATCTCACTTTGAATGAAGAAAAAAAAATCCAGT
This sequence comes from Ursus americanus, assembly GCF_024610735.1. NCBI lineage: Eukaryota > Metazoa > Chordata > Mammalia > Carnivora > Ursidae > Ursus > Ursus americanus. The sequence goes on along the minus strand of NC_142160.1, from coordinate 17,655,574 downwards.
CTGAATTAGGAAAGTAAATTATAAAACACAGATTTAAAGAAGTGGTTTTACAATTTCAAGGCTAAATAAAAATCATAAAACTGTTATATTAATTTTCTTGTTGACAGGCTTTGAGTAGGAAAAGATCTTAGATACGTGTTAACTCAATGTCTCACTAAGTAAGAAAACCATCTCAGGACATCCACAGGAAATAACCAGTCCCAATATTTAAAACCTACGGAGTTGGGAAGTTTGCAATTTCACTTTTCATTTTTTGAAAACTATTTCATTAAATTGACTTTTTTACTGCTTTGAGAAATATAGCACATAAAAACATATAATGCAATTTGAAATAGTAAGAAAAGACATACCTGAATCTTCTACTCAGGCCAAAAAACCAAGCAGTACTATATCCCTACCTAGAAGCATCTCATGTGATCCTCCTTGATTATATTCCCTATGACTGATCATGATTTCACTTTAATTTACTTTTTTACCTCCTATGAATGATTCTTTGACATGGTTTATCCTCTGCTTCTTTCTACACTGTACAAAAAGGGAGTATTAGACATTTTCCTATGACATTCTTCTACAAAACAATGTTTAAATTTTATCCATATTGATTGTTCAACTCATTCTCACCGCCTGACTATATTGCATATTTGATGAATAAACCACTACTTATTTGTCCACTACACTGTTGATGAATATTTGTATTGTTTACAGAGTTTTTGCTTTTATTCATAGTGCCACCATAAGCACCCCTGAACATGTCTCCAGGTGCTCACATGTAAGATTATCTAAGGTGTATTTATCAAAGAGTAGAATTGCGTATGTTTACCTTACTAAGTAGTATCAAACTGTTTTCACAAGTAGTTGCAACATTAAACTAACATCAACAGATAAGAGTTTGCACGGCTGCATAGCCTCATAAATGCTTAGTGTTTTCAGACATTTTAAATTTTGGCAATCTTCCTGGCAATTTCACCTTAGCTTTAAATAGAATTTCACAAATGCGTTACAGTTACATGTCCTATCACAGGTTCGTGGGTTGGGTTTGTCCTTCTCCAAATCCTATTTGTTTTTGGGAAGGCATTTTTACTGAGCATAAAATGTTTTGGGAAAACACTTTACATAGGAGTACAAACTAAGTATAAGGTTCAGTAAGTTGTCATAAAGAAAACAACCAGGCACCCGAAATTCAGATCCAGGAACAGAACATTACTATCAATGCAGAGGCCTCCATCGTGTTCCTCACAATCATTAGGCAAACCCCCCAAAAGAACTATGCTGTCCTAATTTCAATTCTTAATGTTCTGAAATTTTTTACATCTACATTAATGATAGAATGGTTCTGCTTTGCATTTTCCTGATGAGTAATAAAATTAAACACCTTTTCACATGTCTGCTCATGTTTTATTGGGCTATTGCTCTCCATGTTTTATTGGGCTATTGCTCTCCTTATATATTTTGGATAAACTATTCTGTATACTATGTATTGCAAATATTTTTCACAGTTGGATGGCTTGCCTTTTTCATTTTTAACCACTGTCCTTCAAAAAGTAGAAAATTTTAATTTTCATCAATTTATTTTTCTTTTTTGTGCTTCTTTATCCCAAAAACATCTTTACCTACCACAAGCACTTAAAGATTTTCTCTTATATTTTTTGTTAAAGAAACTATACTTTTGGGACATTGACATTCATGTTTGTATTCCATTTCAAGTTAAATTCCATGTGTTATTTTTTTCCCACTTGGAAATCTAGCTATTTCAAAATCATTTATTGAAAGAACTATCACATTTCCCCCACTTATTTGGGTTGGCATCTTTGTATAAAATCAAATATATATTAACCATGTATTATATTGTACATTTATATCCAGGCTTATTCTACTTCATTGATCTGTGGGTCTGTTCTCATACCAAACAAAACCACTTTCTTTAGTAAAGTAGCCATAAAATAAACCTTGAAATCAAGTATTAGAAAACCTCTAACATTATTCTTATCCAAAATCGTTTTGGCTAAGATTATGGAAGCAACCTAAGTGTCCATCGACAGATGAATGGATAAAGAAGATGTGGTGTATATATATGCAATGCAGTATTATTCAACCATAAAAAAGAATGAAATCCTGCCATTTGCAACAACATGGATGGATCCAGAGAGTATAGTGTTAAGTGAAATAAGCCAGAAAAAGACAAATACCATATTATTTCACTCACATGTGGAATTTAAGAAACAAACCAAGGAAGAGACAAATCAAAACACAGACTCTTACCTACAGATAAAAAACAGATGGTTAATGGGGGAGGGAGGGGTGGGTGAAATAGATGAAGGGGGTTAAGAGTAACTTATCTTGAAGAACACAGAGTAATATAGGGAAGTGCTGAATCACTATACTGTACATCTGAAATGAATGTAACATTGTTAACTATACTGGAATTAACATTAAAAATAATAAATTGTTTTGGCTAATATGTGTCCTTTGTATTACTGTACATACTTTATAGTTTGTTAATTTCCAGAAAAGAAATCTGTATTGACTGAAGTTGTGAGAAATCTACAGAATTTGGAGAAGATTGCCAACTCAACGAGGTCAGGCCTCCAATCCTCAACTATGCATATCCTTCCACTGTTTAGGTTTTCTTTTTTTTCAGAAATGTTTTGCAGTTTAAGGTTTACAGGTCTTGTACTTCTTTATTAATTTTTTCTTAAGTATTTAGCCCTTTTTAATGTTATGAATGGAACAGTTCTCTCCATTTTTAGAAACAATTATTTACATTATGATAATGTATCTTGCAAACTTGCTTACTATTACTAGTGACATTTTTCTACATCCCTTAGGACTTTCTGCTGATGATCATTTCACCTGCAAATAAAGATAGTTTTACTTCTTCTTTCTTTTTCTTGATTTATTTGCAGAAGCTAGAACATTCACTATCAACTTGAATACAAGTGGTGAGAAAAGGCATTCTTGAACTATTCCGGATCTTACAAGGAAAGCATTCAGTCTTTTTCAAATTAAGTACAATACTAGCTATAGGTTTTTACTAGATGTCCCTTACCAGGCTGAAGAAACTCTTCTATTCCTCGTTTGTTAACAGTTTTTATCACTAGGGCGCCTGGGTGGCTCAGTGGATTAAGTGTCTGCCTTCAGCTCAGGTCGTGATCCTAGGGTCCTGCGATCGAGCCCCCAAAAGAGCTCCCAATCCAGCTCCCTGCTCAGCAGAGAGTGTACTTCTCTCTCCCTCTGCCCCTCCCCCTGCTTGTGCTCTCTCTTGCTTGCTCGCTCTCTCTCAAAAAAATAATTTTTTAAAAAAGTTTTTATCATCAATTAATGTTGGGTTTTGTCAATACTTTTTCCTCTTCCACAGAAATGATAATATACTTTTTCTCTTTCATTCCATGAATATGATTAATAGCCTTGACTGGTGAACCATTTTTGCTTTCATAAGGTAAATACATTTGGTTATAGTATATTATCCTTTTTATATATCATACTATTTGGTTGTAGTATTTGTTAAGGACTTTTGCATCTATGTTAATGAACATACATGTCTAGTTTTCTCATAATTCCTTTGATTACTAAACAGGACAATCTATGCAAAGAAACAAGAGAGAATGGCCCATACACAGACAAAATTAGCAGACACAGTTGCAGAGGAAGTAAGGCACTGGACTTACTAAAAAAGGATTTTTTTTTTTTTAAATGCCTTAAATATGCTCAGAAAGCTGAAAAGGACTATGGAGAAACAGCTAAAGGAAACCCCAACAATGATGTCAAAACAGAGAAAACATCAATGGAGAGACAAATTTTAAGAACTCAAAAAGAAATTCTGAATCTGAAAAGCGCTAGATAACAAATGAATCAGTTATCTTCATGGATCCTAAAGTCATTTAAAGGATAAGGACTAGGGGCGCCTGGGTGGCACAGCGGTTAAGCGTCTGCCTTCGGCTCAGGGCGTGATCCTGGTGATCCGGGATCGAGCCCCACATCAGGCTCCTCCGCTATGAGCCTGCTTCTTCCTCTCCCACTTCCCCTGCTTGTGTTCCCTCTCTCGCTGGCTGTCTCTCTGTCGAATAAATAAATAAAATCTTTAAAAAAAAAAAAAAAAAAAGGATAAGGACTAATTAGGAACAACCTTACTTCCACATATTCAGCACCTTGGATGAAATGAACAAATTCCTTAACAGACAAAGTCTTATAAAGCTTGTGCAAGAATAAACTGATACTGTAAACAGTCCTGTAAAAATGAAACAATTTGAAAATCTCTCAAAGAAATTCTCAGCATAGATGGCTTCACTGGTACTTAAGACAGAAATAGTATCTACTCTTTACAAAAAAATCTCATAAAATAAGAGAAGAGGGAAACCTTTTCCAATTCATTTTACAAACCTGGACTTTCTCTGATATCATATGCAAACACATAACAAGTATAAACCAGGATCCTGTATGAACATAAATACAAAAATCCTCAACAAAAAATTAGCAAATAAATCCAACAATGTATTAAAAGGATAATATATCATGAATAAAGGAGGTCTATATTAGGAATGCAAGGCTAGTTTAACATTCAAGAATCAATGTAATTCATATTACAAGAATAAAGAAGAAAACTGTATGATTACAAGAGATGCAGCAAAAGCATTACATAAAGTGCTACAAATATTCCTGACACAAATAAAACTATCAGCTAACTAGGAATAAAAGAGCACCTCCCTCAACCTGGGAAATAACATGTAGGAAAAATCAATAACTATTATCACACCTAATAAGGTAAGACTACACTCCTGCCATTAAGTAGCAGACTGACCCACTGAACCTGAGAAAGCAGCACCACTGTCGGAAATCCAGGGGGCAACTTTAGCTCCCAAACCTATACCTTCTGAGCCCATGTTGGTAGTGGCACCTCTGTGGATCTCAGAATAGCCTTCAGGATTATTCTTTTCCCTTCTGAGGAATAAAGCACGTTCCCAGCTGGATGGCTCTACTGTCCTACCCTGTAGTATCTCAGAAGTTTAAGGGATTTTCTTCATTTTGTTCTGAGACTCTGCCCTCTTTAGTCTAAGCTGGCAGTACTTCAGCCAGCCGGTACAGCCCCATCTCTATTCCCGTCTTTGGCTGAGATGGTGGGTTAGACAGACCCATGAATCACACCCTTAAGCCCTTTATCAAGTGTTTTGTGCAAATGCCCTTGGTTTTCTCTCTGTAACACACTTTCCCATTTTTTGTAATATGGATAGGCTGAGCATTTGCCCAATCTTAAGTTCTGTTACTGATGTGCTTACAAAATCCTTCTTAAAAATGTATCTTTTCTTGCATTTTACTATAAGCAATTAAGAAAAACTAAGACCATGTCTTGAACAGTTTGCTTAGAAATCTCAATTAAATATTCAAGTTCATCACTTACAAGTTACACACTAGAAAACAATTCGGCCAAGTTCTTTCCCATTTCATAACAAGGATCATCTTGCCTCACTTTCTAGTACCAAAAGCTGTATTAGTTTGCAAGGGCTGCCATAACAAAATTTCGTAGACTGGAGGGCTTAAACAACAGAAATTTATTTTCTCACAGTTCGGGAGGATAATAAGTCCAAGATCAAGGTGTTGGCATAATTTGTTTTAACTGAGGTCTCTCTTCTAGGCTTGCAGATGTCCACCTCTTGTCTGTGCCCTCCTCCTCTAAGCTCTCCCACGCCAAGGTGTTTTCTCTGTACATGTGCATCTCTGGTGTCTTTTTCTCTGTCTGAATTTCTACTTCTTATGAAGATGCCAGGCTGCATTAGGACCCACTCTAATGGCCTCATATTAATTTAACCACTTTTTAAGGCCCTATCTCCAAATACAGTGACATTTTCTGAGGTACTAGGGTCAAGGTTTCAATATGTGGATTTTCAGAGGACACTGAACACATGTACATTTCAACTACAAAATACTTACGAAAAAACTTAAATACACCTAAATAAATGAAAAAATGTATCATGTTGATGGACTGATTCAATATTGTTAAAATGTCAATTCTCCCCAAATTGCTAATACAATAAAATCACCATCAAAATCCCAGCAGAATTTTTTTGTAGAACTGAAAAAGCTGATTCTAAAAGTTATAGGGAAAGGGGAAGAACTAGTGGAAACTATTTGGGAAAAGCAAACAATTTAGATGTCACATTACCTGATTTCAAGATTTACCATTTTCAACTGTATCAAAAAGGACACCTACGAATAAATTTCATCAAAGAGGTGAAAAATCTGTACCCTGAAAATTATAAAACATTGATGAAAGAAACTGAAGACACAAATAGATAGAAAGATATTTCACACTTAAGGATTGCAAAAAGTAGTATTGTTAAAAAGTTCACACTACTCAAAGCAATCTTCAGATTCAATGCAATCTCTATCAAAAGTCCAGTGGTACATTACACACACGTAGAAAAAAAATCATTCTAACATTTGTATGACCCCGAATAGCCAAAGCAATCTTGAGAAAGAAGAACAAAGCTGGAGGCATCCCACTTCCTAACTTCAAGCTCTATTACAAAGCAAGGTAATTAAAACAGTATGGCACCAACACAAAAACAGATCCATAAATCAACGGAACAGAAATGAGAGGCCAGGAATAAATCTATGCATTAACGGTCAATTTTTGGCAAAGGAGCCAAGAATATACAGCAAGGAAAGGACAGTTTCTTCAACAAATGGTGCTGGGGAAACTGGACAGCCACATGCAAAAGAATAAAACTGGACTCCTCTATCTTATACACAAAATCAACTTAAAATGGATTACACACTTGAATGGAAGACCTAAAGCCATAAAGCCTGTAGAAGAAAACATAGGCAGGTAAGCTCCTTGATAGCAACCTTGGCAATGATTTTTTTGGATCTGACATGAAAAGCAAAGGCAGCAAAAGCAAAAATTAACAAGTGGGACTACCTCAAACTAAAAAGCTTCTTCTGCACAGCAAGGGAAACTATCAACAAATGAAAAGGCAATGAACTGAATGGGAGAAAATAAATGCAAATAATATATCTGATAAGGGATTAATATCCAAAATATATATCCAGAATTCATTCAACTCAGCAAAACAAACAATTCAATTAAAAAACAGGCAGAAGAAAGAAATGGACATTTTCCAAAGAAGACATACAGATGGTCAACAGACACATGAAAAGATGCCCAACATCACTAATAAAGGAAATGCAAATCAAAACAATGATGAGATATCAGCCAACATGTGTTAGGATGGCCACTATCAAAAAGACAACAGACCCAGCGTGGCTACTACACAGACCAGACTTCACTTGCTTGTGTGCCACACTGCTTCCTCTGCAACCATGTCTGATAAACCCGGTATGGCTGAGATTGAGAAATTCAATACATCAATATCGAAGAAGACAGAAATACACTACCTTCAAAAGAAACAAATGAACAGGAGAAGCAAGCAAGGGAATCATAATGAGGCATGTGCTGCCAACATGCCCTATAAATTTACAAGCACTGTCTTATTTTACTTCTTTTAGCTGTCTAACTTTGTAAGATGCAAAGAGGTCAGATCAAGTTTAAATGACTATACTACATCCTTTTCACATCAAAGAACTGAGAACTACTGACAACGAAGGCTGGGTCTGCCACTCTTATCTGCCAGCTGGCTGGCAAGAAAGGAAAAGAACTTTCATTTTGGTGAAGGAAGATGCTGGGTGGGATGACAGTGAAATCTAGAATAAAAACAAGCTGGCCCAAGGTGTCTTACAGGCTATAAAACAGGGTTCATGGGGTTTAATCACAGTGCCATATTTTTGTTCAAATGGTTTTAAATTACTGGAATGCACAATTTTTAATATGCAAATAAAAAGTTTTAAAATCTGAAAAAAAGGGCACCTAGGTGGCTCAGTCGGTTAAGCGTCTGCCTTTGGCTCAAGTAGTGATCCCGGTGGGATGGAGCCCTTCATCAGGCTCCCTGCTCCTCGGGGAGCCTACTTCTCCCTTTGCCTCTGTCTCTCTCTCTCATGAATAAATAAATATTTTCTAAAAAAACTGAAAAAAAAAAAAAGACAACAGGTAACAAGTATTGGAGAGGATATGGAGAAAAAGGAACTCCTGTGCAGCGTTGGTGGGAATGTAAATTGGTGCAGCCACCATGGAAACAGTGGGGAGGCTCCTCAGAAAACTAAAACTAGGAACTACCATAATCCAGCAATCTCACTTTCCTGGTTTTTCCAAGCAAAATGAAAACAGGATATCAAAGAGAAACCTGCACTCCCATGTTCACTGCAGCGTAATAGCCAAGATGTGGGAAACTATCTAAGTGTCCATCATACAGATGAATGGATAACAGCATGGCATTTATAAACAATACATAAGCATATACATATTATATATACACACACACACATATATTTTTATATATATAACATAAATTACTCAACCATGAGAAGGAAGGAAATCCTGCCATTTGTGACAACATGAATGGAACTTGAGGGCATGATGCTAAGGATGCTAAGTGGAATAAGCTGAACTGAGAAAGATACTGCGCAGTATCACTTATATGCAGACTCTAACAACAAAAAGATCAAACATAGCAACAGAGTGTAGACGTGGTTGCCAGGGGCTATAGGGTGGAGGAAATAGGGAGCAATTAAGTAAAAGGGTACAAACTTCCAGCTTTGAGATGAGTAAGGCTGAGGATCTAATGTAAACTATGGTGACTATACGTCAACAAAACTGTACTGAATAACAGGAATCTGCTCAGAGAGCAGAACAAAATGTTCCCACCAAAAACCAGTATGTGAAGTAAGGGATGTGTTAATTCACTAGACAGGTGAAATCCTTTCACAACATACACATATATTAAACCACCACAACGTACACATTAATATTTTATAGTTTTATGTGTCAACTGAACCTTTATAAAGCTGAAATAAAAATTAAGAAGAAAAAATCTATTGTACAAAGAGAACAAGGACATCCAGCTTCAAGAGATATTTAGGTGTTAAAATCTTTCAGACTTGTGACTGAAACTCTGTTTCTGAGACAAGCCAAACAAGCATCCATGAAGGGGTGATTCTTTGTTTAAAAAACTTTTCTTTAGCTGACCTATGAAACCCCTTCAGGTTAAATTAAAACTCTTAGTAATGATCTAGTCTCTGGTACTGAACTTTCTTAGGAAACTTGGAAAAAGTGGAAAATAAAGTCCCTGCAGATTAGGATGTCATTTATATAGAAAGCAGCATGAAAACAGCAGAAAGAATGTCAGCTGTAGGGCTGTAGATTTGTTTAAAGACAGAAAGGGAAAAAGAAACCTGAATTCAAAATTTGGCTCTGCAAGCTAAAAGCTACCAGGCTTTATGATCTTATTAGCAAAGTATTTAACCTAAGAGTCTGTTCCCTGGGCAAAATGACGGTTAATACTTAACTTGCTAGATTGTGATAAGGATTAAAGATAGTAACTATGCAAAATCTAGAGGTGGGCTAGGTGTTGAATATAAATAATTAACAGATGACTTTATACAGTAATCCTTAGCCAAATGTGTGGCCTGACACATAACAGAAATTCAGTATAAGAATTATTACATAGTTATTCTCAGCCTATTTTTATACAGGTATTTGATTTTAAAAAGAACATGTAGTGTAGATCATAGGTTTGACAGCCTTACGATATACAGATTAAGTCCAGGGGATGGGAGAGAGAAGAGTCCTTTTAAGCTTCAGTGATAACTAAGAATGAACTAAGAATGAACCTACGCAAGTACTTTTTCTAAAACTTAGAGGCATTTAAAAAGGAAACATAAATAAAAGTGTAAAATACAGTATATATTACGACAGAAGGGACTCAGAAGTGCCGTCAACATAGCATAAAACTGATGGAAGAACCAGACTCACAAGATGGTCCCAGAAAAATTCTCCTTAACATCTAAAGAAGGGGATACAAAAATTAATTAATTAATTAATTAAAAAGTACTTACCATGAACCCATGTAGTAAATAAGACATTATAGTATTAGCGAAAGGATAGATACAAATCAAAGCAGTATCACTGGAGTAGAAAAGAGCCAAAAAACAGGCTCAACTCAATCGAGAAAGAAAGAGTTTTCAACAAATGAAACTGAAATAACGAAAAATACAAATGTACAGAGTAACTCATCACATGCACCACTTAAAAATTTAACATAAAATGGATCATGGAGCTGAATATAAAATCTAAAACTACAAAATTTCTAGAATAAAACACAAGAAAAATCTTCTTGATTTTGTGTTAGGCAAAGAGTTCAGAGATGGGATATAAAAAGCTTCATCCATAAAAGAAAATACTGACAAAGTGGATTTCAACAAAACTTAAAACCTCTGCTCTTCAAAAGAAACTGTTAACAAAAAGCTCAGCAACAGATTATGAAAAAATATTACAAAACACTTCTGTTTTCAGGGTTATGGTACAACATGTCAGCATCTCACAGGGTTTGATGAAGTTCCTTATATTATTTTTACAATTTTTCTGTAAGTTTGAAATTATTTCAAAAGAAAAAAGTTAAATGTGAAAAGAAATGAAAATTTTTAAAAAGAGAAAAACATGAATGGATTTTAAGATTTTCTTTGAGAGAGAGCACAGGTGGGGAGAGTGGGAAGAGGCAGAGGTAGAAGGAGAAGCAGACTCCCTGCTGAGCAAGGAGCCTGATGAGGAACTCAATCCCAGGACTCTGATATCATGACCTGAGCTGAAGGCAGATGCTTAACCAACTGAGCCACCCAGCTGCCCCAAATGGATATTTTCTTTCTGAAATTTTCTTCGTAAGAAATAAGGTGCATAAAATAAAACAGAGAAATCATGAAGGAAAACCTTAATAACCTTTTTTTCTAGATTTCATTTATTTATTTGTCAGAGAGAGGAAGTGAGAGGCAGACAGAGGGAGAAGCAGGCTCCCAGCTGAGCAGGGAGCCCAATTCAGGACTTGACCCAGGACGCTGGGATCATGACCTGAGCCAACCGCAGACACTTAACTGACTGAGCCACCCAGGCATTCCACCTTAATAACTTTGAATATGTGAAAAGCAAAAGCTTTGGTATCCCAAAAATAAATGAATCCAAGAAAAAAAGAAAAAAAGTTTTTAACGGACAAACAGCAACAATTTCCTTAATTGGAAAAACCACAACACAAGACAAACATAGCAGTTTTCAAAAACAGAAAGTCAAACACCCAATAAACTTAAGAACATAAGTCTATGTTACCTGTAAATGCAAATCAAAACCAGAATGTAACACTTCTTCATTTAATAGAATAAATCTTAAATTGTTAATACTTAAGACTAAAGAGAACAGAGAAACAAACATTCATTTACTGCTGGTGGGACTATAAATTAGTACTCAATTTAAAAAAGAAAATTTGGCGAAGTTCATGAAAATATAAAATTCACTGAGCAATTCCACTTGTATGAATTTATCCAATGGATAAAAATATACCCAAATATAAGTACAAGGAAGCTGAAAGCAGTAGGTTATAACTATGAGCACTCATATCAATATCAATGTCCATCAATAGGGGATTACATTAGGCAAATGATGGTACGCTTGCACAATTCAATACTATATTGCTCTATAAAAGTAAAACATAGATCTGTACGCGCTAATATGAAGCTATCTCTAAGGTATATAAAATATGATAACTGTGCAAAGAAAACAGATTCAGAACAGTAAGTATAATTATACAATTTACATAAATTTTGAGAACATAAGAGTACATACATATATATACACACATGAGCATGCCATAGTATATGCCATAAACATTCTGGAAAACAAGAGAAGTGGCAGTTGACAGTGTTACCACTGAGGAGAGTGACTGCAAGCCAGACAAGTGAAGAAAGGCAGACTTATCATACAACTTTCTTTACTATTTGCACCTTTTACTCTTTCAACACTTTCTCTTTTACAATGTAAAAAAAAAAAAAAAATTTTTTTTAGAGAGTGAGAGTAACACGGCAGGGGATGGGGCAGCAGCAGGGAGAGAGAGAGAATCTTAAACAGGCTCCACGCCCAGCACAGAGTACAAAGCAGGGCTCAATCTCACAGCCCTGAAATCATGACCTGAGCCAAAATCGAGTTGGACACTTAACCAACAGAGACACCCAGGTGCCCCAACTTTTCTTTTTTTTTAAAGCAGTCTCCATGTCCAGCATGGAGCCCATTGTGGGACTTGAACTCACAACCCTGCAATCAAGACCTGAGCTGAGACAGAGTCAGATGCTTAACAGATTAAGCCACCCAGACGCACCTAAAATGTAATTTTTAAAGGTCTCTTGAAAATGAATTGTTTTGCCCAAAATTGTGGGTTAAGTTGTCAAGTTTCTTTAATTTGTACTTTTATCAATTTTGCAAAAATATTACCTGAAATGGTTTGACAGGGGCATATGTTTCAGTTGCAGGTGTGGGTTTCGGAATGCTTTCAATCAATTCCAAAATTCCTTGCAGTTTTTTATCTGAGATTCGTAAAGAAATCAGTGGTAACTTTCCAAAAATCTTGAATCTGTTTCAAAAAACAGGAATCATTATAAAGCAAACGTCATTCTGATTTAAGTGTACTAATTAAAAACACAAATGTTCCCCTTAATATATCCAAAAATAAGAAAATGCAATTTTAAGCTCTAAAAATTATCCACACAGTCCATAAGACATTCCACAATCTCCACTCAAATTTCTATTTGGCCTTAGTAACCCACCTCATCAGGTGAACTAACCTCATTATTTTTCAGATTTTTTTTTTTTTAAGATTTTATTTATTTATTTTTGAGAGAGCAAGAGAGAGCAAGCGAGCATGAGCAGGGGGAGGGGTAGAGGGAGAAGACTCAATGCTGAGCAGGGAGCCTGACACGCACTTGATCCCAGGGATCCTGGGATCATGACTTGAACTGAAGGTAGAAGTTTAGCCGACTGAGCCACCCAGGCGCCCCAGAAATTTATTTTCTAATGTTATTATGCTTATTATCCCTTTACTATTTGCCAAAGACACCTGAAAATTAATAATTACTGTTTATTACATGATACACATTAAGGAAAGCACTGATATGCATTATCATAAGTTCTCACAACCTATACGGTAGACAACCAATTTCTGCTGTTTTTTATAAGTTCCCATATGTACACGGTTCCTAACAGGAAACTAATGCTTAGCAAGTTCAAATAACTTCTCTAAGAGATAATACACCTAAACCATGTTTAAGTCAGATGTGACTGAAGAAAAATTACATGATCATATGAACTTTACATGTTTTACATGACAAAATCCAACACCTATTCATGATAAAAACTCTCAGTGAACTAGAATAAAGGAGAGCTTCTTCAACTTGATAAAGAGTATCATCAAAAAACCTACAGCTATCATCATATTTAATGATAAGAAACTCAGTTTTCCCACTCAGGTACAAAGCAAAGAGGTTGCTCTGATCACTCCTTTTCAACACTGTACTAGAAGTCCCTGCCAATGCATTAGGACAAGAAAAGGAAAAGGTATGCAGATTCTGTTCACAGACGACATGATCATCTATCTATACAGAACATCTTAAAAAAAAAAAAAAAAGACTCCAAGAACTAATAAGCCCTTATACTAAGGTGCATAATACAAGGTTGGTATGCAACAGTCAATTGCTTTTCTACATACAATGGACAAGTAGAATTTAAAAATTAAAAATAACACCATTTATATTAGCACCCAAAAAATGTTAATACTTGGGTATAAATCTCACAAAACATATACAAGATCTATATAGAGGAAACTGCCAAACTCTCTGATGAATGAAATCAAAGAAGAAATGAATATAAATGAAGAGATACTCCATATTTATTTGTGGATAACAAAATTCAATATTCTCAAGATGTCAGTGTTTCCTAAAATGATCCACAGATTCAATGCAATTAAAGTCAAAATCCCAGCCAACTACTTAATGAATACTGACAAAATGACTCTAAAGTTTAAATGGAGAGGTAAAAGATCCAGAATAGCCAACATAATATTGAAGAAGAAAAAGGTTGGAGATAATATTGAAGGAGAAGAACAAGGTTGGAGACTTGACACTCCCTGACCTCAAGGCTTACTATTATAGCTACAGTAAGCATGATACTGGTATTGGCAATCAAACAGACAAGTAGATCAATGGTCAGAATAGAGAGCCCAGGAGCCGACTTCCATAAATTCAGCCTACTGATCTTTGACAAAGGAGAAAAGGCAGTACAATGAAGCAAAGATATACTCTTCAAAAAACTGAACAGACTAATCTAGAAAAATGTTGTTAAGGCTAATGTTCAAATTACTATCTATGTTTTCTTTTAGGATTTTTATGGTTTTAGGTCTCATACTTCGGTCTTTGACTTCATTTTTGTGTATGCTGTAAGAAAGTGGTCCAATTTCCATTCTTTTGCATGTAGCTGTCCAATTTTCTTAGCACCATTTTTTGAAAAGACTGCCTTCTTTTCATTGTATATTCTTGCCTCCTTTGTTACAATTGACCATATAGGTATGGGTTTATCTCTGGGCACTCTATTCTGTTCCATTGATCAATGTATCTATTTTTGTGCATCATACTGTTTTATTATAGCTTTGAATTATATCTTGAAATCTGAGATTGTGGTATCTCCAGCTTTAATTTTTTTTTCAAGACTGCTTTGACTATTCAGGCTCTTTTGTGGTTCAATATAGATTTTAGGATTATTTGTTCTAGTTCAGTGAGCAATGTTGTTGATATTTATCAAAATATCATATTTAATCTGTAGATTGCTTTGAGTTGTATGGACATTTAATGATATCAATTCTTCCAAAAATGAGCATATATAGCTTTCCATCTATTGGTGTCTTCAATTTGTTTCATCAATGATTATAGTTTTCAGAGTACAGGTCTTTCCTTTCCTTGGTTATGTTTATTCTTAGGTATGTTATTCTTTTTGGTGCAATTGTTAATGGGATTTTTTTCTTAATTTCTCTTTTTGCACTGTTATTAGTGTATCAAAATGAAATAGATTTCTGTATATTAATTATTTATCTGCAAGTTTATTGAATACATTTATTCTAATAGATTTCTGGTAGAGTCTTTAGGGTTTTCTATGTATAGTTTCATGTTATCTACAAGTAAGGGTCACAGAAAAACTGAAAGGAGATAGATTTATATATATATATATATATATATATATATATCCCTTGCGTTTACCCATCCATTTTCTCCTTCATTAAAAACATTCCCAACCAGAATGGTACATTTGTTGAAACTGATGAACCTACACTGACACATCATAATCACCAAAGTCCACAGTTTACATTACTGTTCACTCTTGGCGTTGTACATTCTGTGGGTTTGGTCAAGTGCATAACGATATGTATTAATCATCCTATCATTTAGAGTATATCATATAGAGTATTTTCACTGCCCTAAAAACCCCTTGTGCTTTAATTATTCATCCCTCCCCTACCACCTTCAAGCCCTAGCAAGCACTGATCTTTAAACTGTACCCACAGTTTTGTGTTTTCCAGAAGTCATCTAGTTGAAATCATACAATATGTAGCCTTTTCAGATTGGCATCTTTCACTTGGTAATATGCATTTAACGTTTCTCCACATCTTTTTATGACTTGTCAGCTCATTTCCTTTTAGCAGTGAATAGTATTTCATTGTTTGATATGCTATAGTTTATCAATCACCTATTGAATGACATCTTGGTTGCTTACAAGCCTGGGCTATAAAATTGAAATATAAAATTTATGTGTATAAGCTTTATATAAAAGTGTGAATAAAACTGCTATAAACAACTGCATGCAGGTTTTGTGCGGATCTAAGTTTCAACTCCTTGAGACCTAAAACCATAAAAATCCTAAAGGAAAACAGACAGTAATCTCTTGTACATCAGCCTTAGCAACAGTTTTCAAAGTATCTCTCCTCAGGCACAAGAAACAAAAGCAAAAATACACTACTGAGACTACATCAAAATAAAAAGCTTTTGTACAGCAAAGGAAACCATCAACAAAATGAAAAGGCAACCTACTGAATGGGAGAAGATACTTGCAAATAATATATCTGATAAAGGGTTAATATCCAAAGTATATAAGAATTTCTACAACTTGACACCAAAGAAACCAAACAATCCAATTAAAAAATGGGCAGAGGACCTGAATAGACGTTTTTCCAATGAAGACATACAGATGGCTAAAAGACACATGAAAACATGCTCAATATCATTCATCATCAGGGAAATGCAAATCAAAACCACGAGATATCACCTGAAACATGTCAGAATGACTAGAATAAAAAAGACAAGTAACAACTGTTGCCGAGGATATCAAGAAAGAGGAATCCTCATGTACCATTGGTAGGAATGTAAATTTGTGCAGCCATTGCAGAAAACAGTATGGAGGTTCCTCAAAAAATTAAAAACAAATACTCTATGATCCAATAATTTCACTGGTGGTTATCAACCCAAAGAAAATGAGAAGAGTAATTTGAAGAAATACATGCATACTTATGTTTGTAGTATTATTTATAATAGCCAGCAGATGGACACACCATTGAAGTGTCCATCAATAGATAAATGGCTAAAAAATTGTGGTACACATATATAATGGAATATTACTCCACCATAAAAAAAAATGAAATCTTGTCATTTGTGATATGTAAAGACTAGAAGGTACAATGCTAATTGAAATAAATACCATATGATTTCACTTCTACATGGAATCCAAAAAAACAAAAACAAAGAGACACACAAACACAGAGAATAAAGTGATGGTTACCAGTGGGCTCGGGGAGTGGGTTGGGCAAAATGGGTGAAGGGTAGTGGGAGGTAAAAGCTTCCAGTTATGGAATGAGTAAGTCATGGGGATAAAAAGGTACAGCACAGAGAATACAGTCAAATGATACTGTAATAGCCTTGTATTGTGATAGAAAGTGGCTACACCTGTGGTGAGCACAGCACAACATACAGAGGTGTCAAATCACTGTGTACACCTGAAACTAATGTAACCTTACATGTCAACTATACTTCAACTTTTTCCTGTGACCCTAAAACTGTTCTAAATAGTCTTTTTTAAAAAGATTTTATTTGAGAGAGAGAGAGAGAGAGAGAGCACGAACACAAGCAGGGGGAATGGCAGGCAGAGGGAGAGGAAGAAGCAGGCTCCCCACTGAGCAGGAAGCCCAACATGGGGCTGGATCCCAGGGTCCCAGGCCGAAGGCAGATGCTTCAAAGACTGAGCCACCCAGGCGCCCCTCTAAATAGTCTTCAAAAAAATAAGAGTCTAAAAGAAACTGAGATCAAAATGCAAGTACATTTTTACTCACCATTTTTATCCCTATATTTTTCCTAAAACTTAACTTTTTCAACTCCCACACATGACTAAAGTTATCAGTCTAAAAATATATCTGCATTTCTTGAGAAAATTACAACCTTCTTTTACCTCCAATAGACTAAATATATGTAATTAGTTCCATATATACTAGTTTAACTTAGGTACATATTATGAATCTATCTCAATGTATCTAAACTTTTCAATTTTTTTTATACATATCAATTGTACAACCCGAAAATGGGGGCATCAAATTACTACATACCAAATAGAACACTTCCTTTTATTTGCCTTAAAAGTTTTAAGCTCAAATTTCAAAGGATGCTGCCTGATACTTGGACAGTTCCAGAGTTTTACATAAGATATATTCACTTTATACTGTTCCAGCTCACTAAATTGAAATCAAATGCTTCTCAGATTTGATCTTTCTAAATCATTTAGTTTCTGCCTTTTATTATAATTAGCTGTACATCTCTGATCCTAACCTATAGCAATTTTAGTATCATTAGAATACTAGTTCAAATGGCTTTCCCGTATCTTTTCCCCTTTATTGGTCATGTCTGACTATAATGCGCTGACTCAGAGACTGGCAAAATATGGTCATTGACTAATTCAGCCTGTTACTTATTTTGATAAATTAAGTATTATTGGAACACACCTATGCCCATTCAATATGTATTGTTTATGGCTGTGTTCATCCTAAAACAGTAGAGTTGAATAGTTATGACTAACAATACGGAATTCAAGCCTAAAATGTTTACTATCTGGCCCTTTACAGAAAAAATCTGCAACTGCTATATTGGATTGACCTCTCATGATCCCCTTCCTCTATCTATCTATCTATCTATCTATCTATCTATCTATCTATCTATCTACCTAAGTATTTTAATCGGTTATTTCAATTGTTTCTACATTATACATATTCCCTGCATTACAGGACATAAATTCTTCCTAATTGTACACTGAGAGAGCAATCCAAAGCAAGGTCCTTCAGAAAAGTATCAACTTTTTTCTGGTACCCCCTGACTTTCTAGATTCTAGCATACACAGAAATAAGCTAAAAAGGAATCAATTCATACTCATGTTTACAACAGGAAATCACATACACCTTTGCTCTTTACCACATACTGACAAACTTTACAAGAAACATTTAACAACAGTAAATTGGCAGTGTGACATCTGGGTAAGAACTAAAGAGCCTAAGCCGCGTTTCTAAAATCAAACTACACCTAGTGCTGGATTATGAAAAAACAGCAGAATGTGTAGAATGGCTTTCTTTCCTTCTTTCTCAAGCCAAATTTCTGACATTCCTCTGCCTTAGGACTCTCAGAGTGCAGTTTGATTTCCTAGAAGTAGTCTAGGAGAACAAGATTTAGTACACTACGCTACATTTGCTAGTAGACAGAGTCACTATACTTTAAAAAGCAACAGAGAAGGGTGTAGGTCTCTCTTTCATGTGACAAGAGCAGTTAAGTAACAGCCACATCTTACAGCATATGGGAAAAGGCCAGACTATTTACTGCTTACCTCTATCCTTCTCCCTATACTTCAGACCCAAAGCCTTGAGCACGACTTTATGAGCGTTCTCTTGTTGTACCAATCCCCTGGGGCTGTTCGGGAAGTATTAAATGGGTCTTTGGTTAAATTATAAAATAGATGTCTGGCTGAGATTTCAATGTTCGCAAGGGAGAGAAAAAGTATGGTGGAAAGAAATGAAAGGGTTAGCTACAGTCTAAAACTATTTAGAACCACATATCTTAACAGTACAGTCAAGTTCAACAGACATCTCTACTTAGAATCCTCGGCTCAGAGTTTCAGCTAACAATAAATTATAAGGATCTCAGTTTATTGAGATTTATCTTTAGATAAAGGTATTTACATGAAAAGTGTAAATCAAGTATTACTTATTACAGTTTTTTATTTTTACTCTACTTTTTATTTTCTATGGGATTTAAAAGACAAATGCATAAAATTATAAATCTATGTTAAATGGGTACACAATCCTTAAGATGTGTGACAATAGTAACATAAAATGAAGGGAAGTGGAGCAGTAAAGAAGTAATTTTTTGTATGCAATTCAAGTTCAGTTGGTGTCAATTTTAAATAAATTGCCACAACTTTACAATGCTACATGTAATCTCCATAATAACCAATAATAAAATATCTACAGAATATGCACACAAGGAAAATAGAACAGTCAAACCATGTCAAAACAAAAAAAACTAAATGCAAATGAAGGCAGTGAAAGAGAAAATAAGGAACAAAAAAGCTGTAAAACCTATAGAAATAAATAACATAGGAGAAGAAAGGGAAGAAGAAAGGGGGGGTAAACAGAAGGGAGAATGAACCATGAGAGACTATGGACTCTGGGAAACAAACTGAGGGCTTCAGAGGGGAGAGGGGTGGGGGAATGGGATAGGCTGGTGATGGGTATTAAGGAGGGCACGTATTGCATTGGAGCACTGGGTGTTATACGCAAGTAATGAATCATGGAACTTTACATCAAAAATTAGGGGTGTACTGTATGGTGACTAACATGATAAAAAATATTTAAAAAAAGAAAGAAAGAAAGAACAAAACAACAAAAGTCCTTCCATATCAATATTTACTTTAAACGTAAATGGTTTAAGCTTTCAAATCCAAGATATAAACTGACAGAATGCATGGGAAAAAATGAGATTCAACTATAGGCTGTCTGCCAGACACTCAGTTTAGATCTAAGGACACAAATAGTTTGAAAGTTAAAGAGCAGAAAAAAATATCTCATGCAAATAACAAATATAAGACATCAGGAATAGCTTTAATAAAAGCAGTTAGAAGAGATTATAAGTCAAAATCTGTTACTAGAGACAAAGGACAATATACAATGATAAAAAGGTAATTTCACTAAGAAGACATAAATTAAAACATATGCACCAGACATCAGATAAAAAATATATGAATCAAACACTGACGGAATTGAGGAAAGAAACAGATCTACAGTCATCAGACTTCAATACCCCATTTCAATATCTGATGCAACAACCAGAGAAAAGCCCAACAATGGAGGACGAGAACAATGCTATTGACAAAAATGGACCAAAACGGCAGAATACACATTTTTCTTAAATGCACACAGAACATGCTCCAGGACAAACCATAAATAAGGCCACAAACAAGTGTCTAATTTTTTAGAGGTCTGAAATCACTGAAAGCATCTTTTCCGATCACAATGGAATGAAACTAGAAATCAGAAGAAGGGAAGTGTAAAATTCACAAATATGTGGAAATTAAACAACACACATATTAAACAATAAGTCAAAGAAGAAATCACGAGGAAAAGGATAAATATCTTGAGACAAGTAAAAACGAAAACAGAGGATATCAAAATTTATAGAATATAGCAAAAGCCATACTGAGGGAAACGTATGGCTGTAAACACTTATGTTAAAAAAATATCTCAAATAGACAAACTAACTTTACAGCTTAAGAAACTAGAAAAAGAGCAAGCTAAATCAAAGGTCGGCAAAAGTAAAAGAGCAAAGAGAACCAAAACAGACAACTGAGAAATAACAGAGAAGTTCAACAAAACTGATAAGTGGTTCTTCAAAAAGATCAACAGAGTTGAACTTTTAGGGAGACTGAGAAATAAAAAGAGAAAAGACAACTGAAATCGGCAATGAAAACAGGGGCATTACTACCAATTCTACTGAAATAAGAATGATCATAAGACAGCACTATGAACAATTTTACACCAACAAACTGGATAATCAAGATGAAGTGGACAAATTTCTAGGAACCTAAAAAACCTACCAAAACCCTAAGCTGTGAAGAAACAGAAAACCTGGATAGACCTATAACTAGTAGGGAGATGGAATCAGTAATCAAAAATCTCCCAATAATGAAATGCCCATGATTAGAGGATTTCACTAGTGAATTCTAGCAAACACTTTAAAAGAATATAAATTCTTCTCAAAATCTTCCAAACACTGGAAGAGAAAGGAACACTTCCTAGCTCATTTTAAGGCCATCAACGCTCTGATACCAAAGCCAGACAAAAACACTTCAAGAAAACTACAGACCAATATCCCTTATGACCACTGATGCAAAAATCCTCAACAAAATTCTAGCAAACAAAACTCAACAGTACATTAAAAGGATTATACACCATGACCCAGAATTTATTCCTAGAATGCAAGAATGGTTCAACATATGAAGACAGATCATTATAATACACCACAGTAATAGAATGAAGGAAAAGAAATACACAATCATTTCCTCTGCTGAAAAAAAGTATTTGAAAAAATTCAACACACTTCCACGATAGAAACATCCAACAAATTAGCAACAGAAGAAAACCACATCAACATAAGAAAGGTCATATATGAAAAAACCTACAGCTAACATACTCAGTGATGAAAGACCAAAAGCTTTTCCTCTATGCTCAGGATAAAGGATGACTGCTTAAATCACTTCTACTCAACACAGCACTGGAAATTCTAGTGAAACTAATAAGGCAAGACAAAGTTAAAGGCATCCAAATTGGAAAGAAAGTAGTAAAACTGCCTTTGTTCAAAGATGAAGTGATCTTATATGTGGAAAATCCTAACACACACACACACACACACACACACACACACAATAAATGAATTCAACAAAGTTACAGAATATTAAAATCAACTCAGAAGAATCCATTTCTTTTTTTTTATTATAATAATTTTTTTTATTATATTATGTCAGTCACCACACAGTACATCCCTGGTTTCCGATGTAAAGTTCGATGATTCATTACTTGCGTATAACACCCAGAGCACCATGCAATACGTGCCCTCCTTAATACCCATCACCGGTCTATCCCATTCCCCCACTCCCCTCCCCTCTGAAGCCCTGAGTTTGTTTCTCAGAGTCCACAGTCTCTCATGCTTCATTCCCCCATCTGATTACCCCCCCTTTCTTTATCCCTTTCTTCTCCTACCGATCTTCCTAGTTCTTATGTTCCATAGATGAGTGACACCACAGACAAAAGACTGGTATCCAAGATCTACAAAGAACTTCTCAAAGTCAATACACAAGAAACAAATAAACAAATCATAAAATGGGCAGAAGATATGAATAGATACTTTTCCAATGAAGACATACAAATGGCTAACAGACACATGAAAAAATGTTCAAAATCATTAGCCATCAGGGAAATTCAAATCAAAACCACACTGAGATACCACCTTATGCCAGTTAGAATGGCATAAATTGACAAGGCAAGAAACAACAATTGTTGGAAAGGATGTAGAGAAAGGGGATCCCTCCTACATTGTTGGTGGGAATGCAAGTTGGTACAGCCACTCTGGAAAACAGTGTGGAGGTCCCTTAAAAAGTTAAGAATCCATTTCTATACAGCAACAATAAATAATCCAAAAAGGATATTAAGAAAACATTCCATTTACAATAACATCAAAAAGAATAAACTTAACCAAGGAAGTAAAAGACATACATCGCAAACTACCAAAATGCTGCTGAAAGAAATTATAGAAGACACAAAGAAAAAAGGGAAGCCTTCTCATGTTCATGGATTGGAAGACTTAATATTAAGATGTCACTACTCAAAGCATTTACAGATTCAATGCAATCCATATGAAAATCAAAGTATCTTTTATAAAAACAGAAAATCCACCATGTAATTCATATGGCATCTCAAAGGATCCCAAATAGCCAAAACAATCTAGAAAACAAGGTTGGATAACTCACACTCCTGATTTCAAAACTTACTACAAAGCTATAGTCATCAAAACTGTGTGGCTCTGGTATAAAGATAGAAATAGAGACCAAGGAAATAGAAAACCCAGAAATAAACCCTCACATATATGATCAAATGATTTTCAATAATGGTTCCAAGACTGTTCAGTGGAGAAAGGATAGTCGTTTCAATAAATGGTGCTGGGGAAAGCAGATATCCACATACAAAAGAACAAAGCTGAGTCCATACCTTATACCATATCCAAAAAAATAACTCCAGATCTATCAAAGATCTAAACATCAAAGCTGAAAGCATAAAACTCGTTGTACAAAAGATACAGAAGTTTTATGACATTGAATTTGAAAATAATTTCTTAGATATAACACCAAAAGCACAGTCAACAGATAAACCGGACTTAATATTTAAAACTTTTATGCATCAGAGGACACTATTAAAAGAGTGATAAATAAGGCAATCCACAAAATGAGAGAAAATATTTGCAAATCATTTATCTGATAAGAATAATATATTTAAATAATATATTTTAAAACAATAAAAAACTCCTGCAACTTAACAAAATCCCAGTTAAAGATGGGTAAAGGACTTGAATAGATATTTCTCCAAAGAAATACATGAACTACCAGTAAGTACCTGAAAATTACCTAATCAGTAATCATTAGGAAAATGCAACTGAAAACTATAATTAGATAACTACTTCATACATATCAGGGAGGACTATTTTTAAAAATAAGAAAATAAAAGCTGGTAAAGAGGTGGAGAAATTGGAATCCTTGTGCACTGCTGGTAGGAATATAATGGTACAGCTGCTATGGAAAACAGCAGGGCAGCTCCTCAAAACATTAAAAATAAAATTATCTTGGGGTGCCTGGGTGGCTCAGTCATTAAGCGTCTGCCTCCAGCTCAGGTCATGATCCCCAGGTCCTGGGATCGAGCCCCGCACTGGGCTCCCTGCTCTGCTGGGAGCCTGCTTCTTCCTCTCCCACTCCCCCTGCTTGTGTTCCCTCTCTTGCTGGCTGTCTCTCTGTCAAATAAATAAATAAAATCTTTAAAAAATAATTAATTAAAATTAAAATAAAAAAATTAAATTATCTTATGATCCAGCAATTCCACTTCTGGATATATAAACAAAAGAATTTAAACCAAGGACGCATACAGATACTTGTATATCAATTTTCACGGCAGCACTATTACAACAGCCAAATTTCACTGCAATAATCCAAATGTCCATTGACAGATGAAGAGATAAAATGTGATCTCTATAGATGCAATGGAATATTTCTCAGCCTTAAAAACAAATGAAATTCTGATGTGTGCTACAACATGGATAAACCTTGAAGGCATTATACTATGTACAATAACTCAGACACAGAAGGACAAATATTGCATGGTCACATTTATGTAAGTTACCCAGAGTAGCCACATTTATAGAGAGATAACATAATCAATCATG
The DNA here is from genome assembly GCF_024610735.1 of Ursus americanus. NCBI lineage: Eukaryota > Metazoa > Chordata > Mammalia > Carnivora > Ursidae > Ursus > Ursus americanus. Next base: position 17,631,103 of record NC_142160.1, on the reverse strand, counting down.
ACTGCCATGGGCTGGGGGAGTGAGGCATTATTATTTAACGAGTAGTGTCAGTTTGGGAAGATGACAGTTATGGAGATGGATGGTGATGGTTGTCACACAACAATGTGAATTACTTAATGCCAATGAATTATAAAGTTTATGTTACGTATATTTTTACCATACACACACACACATACACACACACAAAATCAATGATATACAGTATTCCCTTAGAAAATCTACAATCACACGAAAGAGACAATACATACTTGGGCATCCTTATATCCATGAAAACCATGGCCTTGGAGAGCTCCACATTGAAGTGCATAGGTACCAAAATGTGCTGTGTAGATACGTTGAGTTTTCGTGCTTCTCTCCAATTATCGCCTAATTATGGAAAACAGTACATGTTTATCCAGCACACATATAATTTGAAAAACACATTAAACCTAAAATCACCATTAATACTTTGTAGTCATATACTGCCTGGTATGGAAAAATCTTCCTACATCTAGATAATCTTAATGCCACCTTCCTAGGTACACACAATGAGCAGGTAAATTCACTTCCCTTTCACTTCTTTTGCTGCTTCAGAAAGACTCTCTATTTCAATAGGAAAACGCTTATTAAAAAACCAACAACACAGTTTAATCAAATCTACTGTGCATCCATTTACAGTCACCACACCCAGCAGATACTTTACCCAAAAACAACATGGCTCTAAGGCAATAATGAAAAAGGCAGAGAAAAGCAGTTTTTCTGTATTAATAAAAACAACCAGTTATTCGAGATTTGTAACAGACATTGTTCTAGGCAATGTTTAAATTTTCATTTAATTCTCACAATGATGTTTAATCACCTCATTTCAGAAAAGTGAAACTCAGAGGAATTTTTTAATTTGCTTACGGTCAAAAGGCCAGCGTGTGGTACAAGTGAAACTGACATCCAGGTCTGCTAACATGAAATCTGTGTGATACAGTGCATCTTCATATACATTAAAGCTCATCTGAGCCTAATAATCCTCATAAGAAAAAGTCCTCAATCAAGGAAGACCAAGCCAATGAAAGATTAGATGCAGAGAAAGGTAGTAAAGTGAACTCTATTACAATTCTAAAAATTCTAACAGTATCAGGAGTAATAAAGTATTTCCTTCTATTCTCAATGTATACAGAAAAAATATGTAAATGCATGTTTTCAGTATTTATCAAGAGAGCTTATGACAATTACCTAAAGCAACCCCAATGTCAAAAATATGTTGCTCTAAAAAAGATTTATTTAAGAACAGTTAACACTTATAAAAACAATTCTAAGGAATTCCAATAATTTTCAGACAATAATGGAATACTTTAAGTTGTTCTTCACAAAGCATCTCAATATCTTAAATATTAAGTACACTTCATGGACTTCAAAAATTAATGATCAAAAAGTCCAAACATACCACAATACTGTTATTTATTCCTTGAAAAAAATTATGGGTTTTCTATAAATAATTTATATTTGCCACCCACTATACTTCTGGGCTAATTCTACACCAACTAGATAATGATAAAAACAGAAATCATGTTTATTATCCCAAAGTGAATATAAAGAAAATTAAAATGTTCCAGTACTATATAATTTAATACTTTTAATAACCACTACTTTGGGTTCTCATTGTTTCTCTTTTTATTAGTTATCTCAGATAATTAAAATTTGACCATATACATACAGATCTCTAAAACATCCACCAATCCAACTCTGTTTTATTATCTAAATGTTTACTAACACTCCAGGGATTCAGAAACAGTATGACACAGTAAAAAGAGGGCTCCACTAGTCTCAGATCTCTCACTATGTACTTTTATAGTGGCTCCTGATGAGTTAATTTCTGGCTCTGCTGACTTCATCTAAAAACTAGATCTGCATCAGAGACTCCACCAAAAGTGAATGCGGTAAAAGCAAGCCTATGATACCCTCCTCAATCCTAACATCCTCCTCAGTCTTTGTGTGGCTGTTTATGGCCTGTACGGTGGGAGGCCCTAGGCTAGAATGCCTCTGGCTGTGAGCAGCCGCTTGTGATTATCCTGTATAAAACAAATATTTTAAATATGTGCCAATGTTTTCCAACCCTGTCCAAAGGATTTCTCAAACTCAGCACTATTGGTATTTGGGCCAGGTAAGTGTTGTGGGGTGGCTTTCCTCTACACTGTATGACGTTTAGTAGCATCCCTGACTTCCACTCACTAGATGCTAGTAATGCCCCTACTCAACTGTGACAAAAATGTCTCCAGACATTGACAATGTCTCTTGAGCAGTGAAATCAAATACCTGAGATATTGCCCCTAGACACTATCTACCATTACCTCTAACTCAAAAATATAAAAGGTTAATTTTTTTTTTAATTTTACTTATTTGGGGGGTGGGGGAGAATAGGGAGGAGGAGGGGCCAAAGGAGCAGACCCCCACTGAGCAAGGAGCCCAACACAGGGCTCAATCCCAGGATTGGGATCATGACCTGAGCCGAAGGCAGATGCTTAACCAATGGAGCCACCCAGGTGTCCCAAAAATATAATCGTTTTGGGCGCCTCGGTGGCGCAGTCGTTAAGCGTCTGTCTTCGGCTCAGGGTGTGATCCCAGCGTTCTGGGATTGAGCCCCACATTGGGCTCCTCCGCTGGGAGCCTGCTTCTTCCTCTCCCACTCCCCCTGCTTGTGTTCCCTCTCTCGCTGGCTGTCTCTCTGTCAAAGAAATAAATAAAATCTTTTAAAAAATATATATATATATATAATCGTTTTAATATATTTGGGATAGAGGTCTTCAGAGAAACTGTCTAAAATCCTAATCATTCCAGCAAAATTAATCAATAAATAATGCATTATATACTTACCAACCGTGCTGTAGAGCAGCTGTATGCTTGTAAGCTGAACATCAAAGGAATCATAAGCTCTATGCATGATCTCTTCAAGTCTGGCCCCACCTGGTTTCATATCTGGCAATTCCGAACGACTTTTACTTGTCACCTTAAAGTTAATTTTAACAGTTTAAATAATGCAAAATGCTTCAAACTAAAAATAGAAATTTTGTATCTTTATGACTGTAACACAAAAATTTAATAGAAGATAAACTCACAAACTGACATGTCAGGTTAATAGAAACATCTTTATCCATGACGTGTATAATGAGAAGACCAGAGACATTATTTTTACATAATAAGTTATATTTCTCAATTACGTAATTCAAAGAGGGAAACCAAGCCAGCCCTGGAGAACAATACATTTGAAATTTTTTATATCTGATAAGAAGTCTTTTTTAGTTAAAAACAAAATTAAGAGACAAATATAGCCTACAAAATGTTTCTATATCATGATGACAGATATTTAGATAGTTTTATAAGAAGAAGAATCCAGAATTAAATATTAGGAGAGATGAATGCAGTCCCAACTCTGCCATTTAGACAACCTAATGCAAGTTGTATTTGTACCATCTCCTTCTTGGCGTACTATACATACTAGTTTTTTCACTTAAACATCCTGGAGATCAATCACTCCACCACAGTATATAAAGAGCTTATTCATTCATTCGTGTGTGTGTGTGCAGGCGTGCACGCGTGCGCCTTAACATTTTCACCTCTATTTTATATAGCTCACATGCAGCAGACTGTCAAAACTGATTATCTCTGAAGGGTAATGAATTTTAGATAAAAAGTTAAACAAACTTGCCTAAGGTCACAAAACTAGATAGATACCCTATTCCTGCTCCAGCTACCACACCACACTGCCCTTGAAACAATTCTATAACTAAAGTCAAATATGAATAACTAACTATGAATATTATAAACATAAATCCAGCAACCGTCTATGTAATTACCAACTGAAGAGTAAAAACAAAGAATAAAAGATACTATCAATATCAAGAAAAGTACATATTTGTTAGGTAGTTAGAAAAGTTTTCCAGTATTACCCATCCTTCTTGGGTCTTTAAATTCACATAGTTATTTAATATATATTTAATGACCTAGAGCAGGTGCTGTCCCACAGAACTTCCTATGAGGATGGCATTGTTCTCTATCCAGGCTGAAATAGCACCCCCAAGGCACTTATGACCATTAAATTCTTCTATGTGGCTAATGTGACTAAAGAACTAATTCTTTATGTTATTTAATTTTAATCAGTGTAAACAACTACCGGTAGCCAGTGGGTACCATATAAAACAGTACAGATCTAGAAACACAGAAAAAAATTATTCTCTACTCACAACTGAGGAAGAAAAATATACATAACTGGATGAAAAGGGAATGACTCAGGTAAATGTGAGAAGAATGTCTCTCAAGTTAGGATTATTTAATAGAAATATTAAAATGTCAATATCTACAGTTACATATACAAAAAATTTCAGAAAGATGAAGATTTGATTATTTCCAGAATCCCCTCCCATTTGATGTATTTTAATTAGTCAAGTAGTAAATTTATATTGAAAAGGAAATAATCTCTTCAAGCATTACTCTCAAATTCTGTAAAAATAATTCCTAGGTTCACCCCTAACCTGCAGAGTTCAAAATGATCATTTTGGTATGAGAAATGTAGGAAAACTACCTAGTTAAATGAAACTTTGCATTATTTACTAAAAAGAAAGAATTCTCAAATCCTATAATCTACCATAAAGCTAATAATCAGGATAGCAACTGTTTAAAAAATAAAATACATTTTAAACAGGGAAACACCTTAAGTATCATAATATAGGGCAAATGTTACTATGTACCTTTAGATGACCAAGATCCAAAAGAAGTAGATTTGATGTAGGACTAAAAATTCCATCCTGTGGGATAATAACATATGAAGCCTTCAAATTGATTTTGAGATCAAGAACTTTCTGTGTTTCAATAATATACAGTAAACCTGCAGAAAATTTAAATTGAAAATGTGAAGTATTAATTTTAAAAATACATTGAGCAAAATATTTTCAACATAATGTAATTTGTTAATCAATATGTGCGTACACTCTTAATTAAATACAACTGAGTACAAAATTGTAATGATTCCTCAAAGAAATGTTTCTGATCCACAAATTCAATTTGAGTAAAACCAAGGACATACATATCTAAGAAATTAAGTTCTATGAAACATTCAATAAGCTTAGAACTTAAGTACAGAATGGACTCCAAGCACAGCTGTTAATTTTTTCCCCAAAATTATGTGTATTCAAACACAGACAACCTGGTTTTACTCAAGTTGTTTGCTGGGTGAGTCAGGTAGGACAGTCCCAAGAAGCAGTCAGAAAGGACAAACTGGCATTTGAGATGCTTGGTACCACTGTCAAGCATTTCTCTATCCTCATTTTCATCTCCACCTGGATGCCAGGAAATAGTGATCTGTCTAGTTTGTTTCTTAATGGAAGAGGGGGATCTTGAATGTTTGGTTTTGGATATCAGTCTATTGTCTCTCCTCTACTTCCCACCACACTTAGAACAAAATCCAAGTTGCTTAATATGACTTTCAAAGTTTTGTTTTACCAACACTATACCTGCCTTTTTAATTTTTAACATCATTCCACTCTCCCTCATTTACTACATTAGAACCAACCTAGCCTGCAGCTGCCAAAAATCACCCAATTTTGTCCCAGGCTGGGACCCTCACACTTTACCACTGCTTTGAAGGCTCTTCCTTACACTCTTCAGCTAGGTGGGTCCTACATGTTACTTTTTCAAAGAGCTATTCTCTTACGTCACTAAAACTATATGCAGCTACCCATTATTCTCATTTCCTTCATAGCATCTGGGCCTGTTAGCAATTTATTTCCTCCATCAGCTCTATATTCACCCATGTGAAAGTGGATCTGAGCCTTTCTGACACTTTTCTGTTGCAAATTAGTACTGGAAGGAGATAGGAAACGCTGGTTAGACACTGTAGGAAGAAAAGGTGTTGCTTCCTGGTGTCAGTGGGCTCACTCAGCAGTATTCCACAGCAGTATTCCACAGTAGTGTGACTTTCTCCAAAACCAGGCTCATGCTGTCTGTGCACAAGTACCAACAGCATCCAACAGCCATGCTTTCCTGAAAAACCCCCTTCAGTCCATTTCATAGCAGAATGCATTCAGTGCGACACTGTCCCATGAACAGCTTCCCCATCACATCAGAGGGTAAGTTCAGACAGCAAGTTTCCAGGCCCTTTCCCCAACATGGCATGAAACTCAACCCTTGGAGAAGACAGGGATATCCTGCCAGGGAATGCAATGTCAGTGTGATGGCAGTGGCTACTACTTACAGCTACTCTTCCTGTGTTCTTTAAAATTACTTTTTTAAGTGAATATTAAAATTTTTAAGTGGATAACACTTAGTTCTATGCCTGTCTTAAGATTATAAGATCCATCAAAGGGTAAAAACTACATCTGTTTTTATCACTGCTATGCTCTCCAAAACTCAGTACAGTGTCCAATACAGATTTGGCTCGTGATAAATATTTGAGTGAATAAATGAGATCACTGAAAGAAAATGAATAACTATGATCCTATCAGAGCACCTTATTTTTCAAATGAAGGGTTTTCATTAATGACATTTGTCAAAACCACCACATTTGACAAGGGTAACTAACTACATGTGTGTGTTCTAGAAGCTGATCCCCCTACCTGACAAAGAGGAAAAGATCTGAAAACCTTCACTCCTAATGAAGAAAATAATACAAGAAAGAAATAAGGTTATAGAGGAAGAGGATAATAAATAGAGGCTAATATAGAAAAAAAAAAAAGTAAAAGACGGAAAGAGAGAATGAATGAAGAAAGAACCAAAAAAGATAGAGCTATATAACAGATGAGTCTCTTCCCAAATTGGTAAATTTTAGCTTTCTGGAAAAATATTAAAAACATACTATTGAATTTTTTATTAAACTGAAAACTTATAGTAGCACCCCGCTTTTTCATAATATTAACATTTCATTCTACTAATATTATTTGTGCACAGAAAAAACAGGAATTAGAAGAATAGACTTCACATAGTCAAGTCTGTTAACTTTAGAAGGTAAAATACTGAAGACTTCCACTTCTTAAAATATTTAACACCTGGAGAGGAGTCAAAAATGGAGGAGTAGGAGATCTTAGTTTCGTCTGGTCCCAAGAATTCAGCTAGATAGCTATCAGATCATTATGAACATCTGTGAACTCAACTGGAGATCTAAGAAAAGAATAGCTGCAACTCTACAAATAGAAAATCAACCACTTCCTGCAAGGTAGGAGGTGCGGAGAAGTGAATCCGAGGCAATATGTGGGGAGATAAACCAAGGGGTGAGGGAGCCTCCATAAGCTGGCTCAGGCAGTGAAGCGGGGTGGAATCCTAGGTGGGACAGTGTGGTCTCAGGATCCAGGGGTGCTTGAGTGTGGTCTCAGGATCCAGGGGTGCTTGAGTGCAGCGGAGTTACCAGGCATCAGAGCAGGGAAGCTGGCTACAATCAGCGAGCCCAGGAGAGGGCTCAGCCAGAGCTGCCACAAACATCGGACCGTGGCACTCTCCCAGCAGGGGCCCAACAAGTGGCAGAACCAGGGAGACCCCCCCCTTCCTACCCTAAGAGGAGCGGTGCGGGAGAGCACTGCAGGAGTCTGCAGGGTTTGAAGACTCAAAACAGGGTGGTGTGCCTGTGATAGAAACGCTCGGTCACAGACGGGATGAGTGCACGGAGTGGCCGGGGACCAGGGACAAAGGAGTGGCTGACAGTTTTTCCTCTGAGGGGTCAGTGAGGAGTGGGGCCCTGAGCTCTTGGCTCCAGGCCAGAGATTGGAAGGCCACCATTTTCATTCTCATCCTCTAAAGCCCCACGGAAAGGCTTCCGGAAACAAAAGCTACATATAGGAAACCTGAGCAGATTACTTCACCTGGCCCCCAAGGGGGTGCAATTCTGCCTGGGGCAAATACCCTGGAGAATCAAAGCAACTCTCTCTAGTTCTAAAAGCAAAAAAAAAAAAAACAAAAAAAAAAAACTATAATATGTAGAATTGGCTATCATGTTGTATACCTATCACTAACATTGTAAGTCAACTATACTTGAATTAAAAAAAATGGAAACCAGTAAAACAAAGAAATAACAATAGCATGTAAATGATGAGGATGGTAAATGGGAGTTTAAAGATTACATTCAACCTGGAAAACCAGGACATGGTAAGAGAACTTAACCCTCCAACTGGTGAGACTTTTACTTAAGGGAACACTTGATACAGTCATATCACATCCCAGATACCTAAGCTGGTGATATTAGTCGATCAACATTAACACTTTCCTAGAAATCACTGACAACTACAGAGGTCTCAGAAGACTGAAATGGACAAATGCCCAGATTTCTTTAGAAAGAAAAGGATAAGTTAATATCTTTTATTAACTGGTCAAGTGAATATGGGTTGTGAGAAAAAAAAAAATCTTCTTAAAGATTTTATTTATCCATTTGGCAGAGAGAGAACACAAGCAGGGGGAACAGCAGGCAGAGGGAGAGGGAGAAGCAGGCTCTGAGAAAAACTGGGAGAAGGGGGTAGTACCCCTCTGATTGTAACCACAACAAAGCCCTCATGTGCATACACAGCCCAACATCTCTTTGGCATTCCAATATATCTCAAGTACTGTCCACCAACATGCCCAAGACAACTGGGAGAAGAAAATAAAATTCTTCCTTGAATGAAAGTCCATTTAACCTAGACTCCAGAGAATTTTCCCAAATAATTTTCTAAGAAAAATGATCAGCTCACAATCAAAAATCACTAAGTATGTAAAAACAAACATTACCGTGAATAAGAATCACCCAAGGGGGGAAAAAAAAGATAGGATGAAAAACAAAGATGTCTTCACTTAATGGAACTATCTAAATAGAGAATTATCTGGTGAGAAATAATATAAAATAACTACACACACTGTTTGAAGAAATAAAAGTTTAAAGATATCCATGAACTATAAAGAACTATAAAGAACAAAGCAGATTTCAATTTATAACAAAACGGAATTCCACAACTGAAAAATATAATCACTAAAATTTAACCTAAAGATTTAGTAACATATTCGACACAGTTTAAGAGGATCTCAGTAATTCAGTAGATAAATTAAAAGAAATTACCTGGCATGTAACAGAGAGGGGGAAAAAAAAAAAAGGAAAGAAAACAGGATATAGAAGAATAAAAGAGTAAGAAAGGCTAAAACACAGTAATCCAGGGTACCAGTAATCCAGGGTACCAGAAGAATGATTTAAGAGAAGTATATGAAGAGTTAATGGGTAAAAATTTTCAAGATGAATTTTCTAAAATTCATTTAACTTACCAATCCTCAGAATGGTCCACAGCTGGATATATATTACACTGAAACTATAGACTAGAAAAGATAAAGACAATCTTGGGGCTCCTGGGTGGCTCCATCAGTTAAGCATCCAACTCAGCTGCAGCTCAGGTCATGATCTCAGGGTACTGAGATAGAGCCGCATGAAGCTCCATGCTGGGAGTGGAGCCTGCTTAAGAGTCCCTCTCTTCCTCTCCTTCTGCCCCTCCCCCACCCAGCTCAGAACTTGTGCTCACTCTCTCTCCCTCTAAAAACAAAAACAAAAAAACAGTGTAATATGTAGAATTGGCTATCATGTTGTACACCTATCACTAACATTGTAAGTCAACTATACTTGAATTTAAAAAAATGGAAACCAGTAAAACAAAGAAATAATAATAGCATGTAAATGATGAGGATGGTAAATGGGAGTTTAAGTGCTCTCAAGTCCTTATAATGACTGAGAGAGTGTAAAAATTTTTATTAAATTTCTATCTTGAGAAAAACATGTGTTGTAATTACTAGAGTAAAAAAAGAGAGAGAATGTTTAAGTTTTAAATGGTATACTGAGGGGGTGGAGGAAAACAAAGTAATGCTAAAATTTATTTTTAGAGAAGGAAAAAAGGAAAAAAAAAGTCTGTAAATATAGACTGAAAAGTATCCCACTATATGTTGTCGATATGACACATCTAAAAGTAAACATACCAGGTAAAAGAACCAATAAAAACAAGCAAATTCGAACCAAGAAAAAACTAGGATATCCATACTAATACCAGAAAAAAATATTATAATGGGAAAAAAATTAAAACATTACTAAAAATATATGCAGTCAACTTCATAAAAGGAAAAGATTTGGTTTACTGGAAAAAAGTTTTTATTATGCATGTACCTGTTGACAGCAGATTTAGAAAGAAAAAAATGACAGATCTAAAAGCAATAGACAAATGCACATTCATGGTAACACTATTTTTCATTTATTTCTCTGAAGAACCACTGGAATACGGTGACAGAGACAGGAAAAAATCCAGTAAGGATACAGAAGATTTGAAGTACATGATAAATATGACCTAAAAATATGTATAGGTATGAAAAATATAGGCGTTTCAAACATATGTGAAATATCTTTTTAAATTACCATATACTGAGCCAGAAAGCAAGTCTCAAGAAATTGCAAGGCACCAAAATCATACAGATCAACTTTACATGATCTTGTACATTTTAAATACATATTTAAATATATGGAATCTGTAATTTAAAATTTTCCACAAAGAATTCTTCAATACCATATGGTTTCACCGTTCAATTAAGTAAAATACTAGAAGAATAAATAAAACCCAATCTTATAAAAACTGCAAAAGATAAAAAAGGATAGAATTTTTATTTTCTGAGGCCAACATATTAAAATCTAGAGTTCATTACATGAAAGAAAAATGACAGGTTCATTTTCTCATGAACAGAATTCCAAAAACCCTAATAAGATATGAAATTAATTTGAATGTGATAACAGGTTTGTTCTTCCTGGGTGTAAGAAATGATTATTGTTATACCTGAATTTAAATATAACAGTACCAATTAGTTTCAACTAAACTATATCTAGTCTAGACACATAAATTTAAAGTTTGCCTTACTAAAATCAGTGTAACGTGACTAAAAGTTTAGTATAGGATACAATTCTTAATGTAACAACATTAATATTAGCATTTACCTGTTGCTGTCTTCTCACGAAATTCTTCAAGTTTTGTCAAAGTCGCTGAAGTGAGCTGTGCTAGATTTACCTCTTTTGGAGGTCTGAAGAATTCCACTATACTATTCACTGTTCTCTGTTAAAATAAGTACAATTAACATTAGGCACAAACTCAAAGCAAACTGAAATATATTAAAACTTAGTGATTAAAAAAACGCTTACTGCATCATATATCATTTCTAAAGGTTCAGCTTCTATGATACACCTTTGAGCAGCAGTTTCATCTAATGGATTTATCTCAAATATAATTTGGAAGAGTGATGCAGCATCATCCAATGAAGAAAGAAGGCGGGGTTTTGTTGAATTATCTGGTAAGCCAGTAACATGAAATGAATCAATTTTGGTTTCAAATCTACATGAAAAAAGATAGGACAAAAATTAGCTACCAACCCTATTTTACATTTTACAGTATTTTTCAAATCGAAAATAAAGTAAAAATTAATGAAAGCAATTTCAATCTGCATTTCTTCCTATTCCATTCATGTCGAAGAAAATACACACTTTGATCTGAATTGACACAGATTAATTCACAAACAACTGTATTCACATGTTGATTTCTAAATTTGAAAAAAAAAGTTGGGGTGCCCGGATGGCTCAGTTGGTTAAGTGTGGGCCCTTGGCTCAGGTCATGATCCCAGGGTCCTGGGATCAAGCCCCGCATCAGGCTCCCTGCCCAGTGGGGAGCCTGCTTCTCCCTCTCCCTTTCCCTCTGCATGCCCCCTCCCCTTTCTTGTGCTTTCTGTCAAATAAATAAAATCTTTTTAAAAATTTTTAAATAAATTAATTTTAAAAAGCTATGAATGGAGTCACAGATTCCCAGAGCAGGGGCTCACGAAAGAAAACTACCATGTACACCAGTGCCATAGTTGGAAAACCTGAACTGTTTCATTCTCTTGAACTGCTGGAGATTCAAAGTGAACAACTCTAGGGGACCCAATCATATGGGAGCCCCCACAGTATTTGGAGATACACCTTCAGAAACTGGACCAGGTTCCCACAATAAATACTGGAGAAAAAGCCCTTCATGCTTCAGGCAAGGAAAGGAGAAAAGGAACCATTTAAAAATATGCCACAGCACTACGTTCTTAAAAAAGCATGCTCTTTGGAGGAACTAGTTAACTGGAGCCTAACCTAATGAAGTATTATCGAGCCAAAATACTTAAAGAAGGAAAATACCCAACTTCAGTCAGGTCTACTATTCCTTACGGAAGAAGGGAAACAGTCAATTTCCGCAACTCTAGCTAACCTCTCCCACTAAGGCAGGAGGAGGGGGAGTACTGGGAAACTTCTTAAGTTCACACACCAGAAGCATGGGATCATTAAAAGACTGAGAGCTAATCACAGCACTAGAGATCTCTTCCCTTTCCCCACACATCTTACAACCAAATCACTAGAGGCTTAGTTACAGTTCTTTTCATCTAGTACATCATGTCTGGCTATCAAGTAAAAACAGCATGGCACACCAAAGGGCAAACAACACAACTTCAAGTGACAGAACTATTTAAAAATAACAATCAATATGCTAAGGAGTATAATAGACAAAGTACAACATGCAAGAAAAGATGAACAATGTAAGCAGAGAGACAGAAATCCTAAGAATGAACGAAAAATAAAGATCAGAAACACTGTAACAAAAATGTCTTTAATGGGGGGCACCTGGGTGGCTCAGTCGTTAAGTGTCTGCCTTCGGCTCAGGGCGTGATCCCGGCATTATGGGATCGAGCCCCACATCAGGCTCCTCTGCTAGGAGCCTGCTTCTTCCTCTCCCACTCCCCCTGCTTGTGTTCCCTCTCTAGCTGTCTCTCTCTGTCAAATAAATAAAATCTTTTAAAAAAATAAATAAATAAAAATGGGCAAAATAAGTTAATACACCTTTCTCTAAAGAATATACAGAAGTAACCAATAAGCACAAGAAAAGATGCTCAATACTGTTAGCTATCAGAGAAATGCAAATTAAGACAACAATAAAAGACCAATTCACACCCATTAGGATGGCTGTAATTCAAAAGGACAGGTAGGAACTGGCAAGGATATAGACTAATAAGAAACCTCATACACTGCTGCTGTGAATATAAAATGGTGCAGCTGCTTTGGAAAACCATCTGGCAATTCCTCAAAAAGTTAAATACAGAGTTACCGCATGAGGAAACAATTCAGCTCCTAAGTACATACCCAGGAAAATTTAAGCCTTATTGTCCATACAAAATATTGTGTGAGAGAGAGACCGAGAGACTGATACTATACAAAGCAAAATTTTTCTTCAGAAAAGCAGAATCATTTTCTACCCTCATCAGTAGTAAATATGAGTGCCCCATCCCGATTCATGCCTTTTATATTAAAAGCATTACTACATTGTCTTTTTTATGCTTTGTGACTATTTTTCCCCTATTAATTGTATTTCAAAAGTATTTTACGTAAGTGGGTTCTCATATAACCAAGTTCTAAATTATCGTATTTTTCTCTTACAGTTTCTCTTTTGATGTTGTATTTCAGACATTTTTTCCACATACCAAGATTATATAAATGCATATCAAAAATTTATCCTTTATCAATTTAAAATACTAATTTTATCATATTTAAAATCTTACTAATAAATTTTTTTAAAATTCCTACATGGTCTTTTGACACATGTCTATTTTTATAAGAAGAGTGAATTATCAGTGTTTATAATACTTTTTAATATCTGAAAGTTCATGTCTTTTAATTATTAATATTTTTTCAAAAACTTCTTAGCTGTTCTCATTGATTTACTGTTTCATCATCTCAAGGAAGGACAGCTGGTTATGGAGCATAGGCCATAGCTGCAATCTATTATGAATCTGTTAGTATGCTCTAACATGATGACTGTATCAATAAAATAGATAAAATATTTAAAAAAATACTGTAAATATCCTGAGCAACATTATTCATAATAGCCTAAAAATAGAAACAAATATCCATCATCTGATGAATGGGCAAACTAAATGTGGTATATCCATACAATGGAATATTATTGTGCAATAGAAAAAAAATAAAACACTAATTCACGCTGTACTATAACTGAACCTTGAAAATATGCTGAATGAAAGAAGCTGGACAGCAAAGGCCATATATCATATGATTCCATTCGTATGAAATGTCCTCAACAGAATTCTTAGTAATAGAAATTAGTTGTTGCCGGGGCGCCTGGGTGGCACAGCGGTTAAGCATCTGCCTTCGGCTCAGGGCGTGATCCCGGCATTACGGGATCGAGCCCCACATCAGGATCTTCTGCTATGAGCCTGCTTCTTCCTCTCCCACTCCCCCTGCTTGTGTTCCCTCTCTCGCTGGCTGTCTCTATCTCTGTCGAATAAATAAATAAAATCTTTAAAAAAAAAAAAAAAAATTAGTTGTCACCATACACTGGGGAGAGGGGAGAATAGGGAGTAACTGCTAAAACGTGTAGGATTTCTTTTTTTAGGGTGTCAACATGTACTAGAATTAAGATAATGGTATTGTTGCACAGCTCTGAAAAATGCCAATGTGAATTTGGTATATGACACCAAAAGTGTGATAAACAAATGAGTTGTATGCACACTTTAAATGGATGAATTGCACGGTATATTAATTATATCTCAATAAAACTTTTTAAAAACAAAAGTAAAAGATATTCCCAGATAAAAACCAAACTGTTGATGCAGTTTCTTTTTATATAGTGTGACTGCTGACATTTTTGTTTTATTCTTCAGTGTCCTTCTTCATTTCCTTAGCATAGAGATTTCTATTGAAGCTGTATTCTTTTGAATAATTCCACAATGTAAGTTCCTAAAAATACATATGGATACATTAAACCATAGTACCCTTACAAAATACTCTAAGACTGTCATCTAACTTCCAATCTCACAGTGAAATGCTTACTCACAGGCAAAAGAAAAATACTTACTTAATGGCTTGTGCTCCTGGTCTTTGCACAATCAAAGTGCTAAATTCTTCTACTACAATATCTAACAGCTCAGGTGTCTCTTGTTTTTCTCTTAGAACAATAGACATACTTTTCAAGTGAACAAAGAACTTCATGGCTTCAAACTAGAATATATTGAGAGAAATAAAAAGAAATTTATATATATTTATTTATATATGTGTATATATATTTATATATATGTACATAAAGACAACAAATATTCTTCTTTAGTGTTTATTCTTTCCAATAACCAAAAAATACTTTAAAAACAACCTTCTATATAGTAAAGAATCACCATATAAACACTAAAAAGTAGGGACAATTTTTATCCATACCTTGAAAATTAAAATAAATATAATATGTACCGACTAGGCAAAGATCACAGAATGAGTAACATTTTTGAAAGGATTAAAAATAGGCATATGTACTGTTAAACTCTAAGGTATAAGGCAAGAAAACATCTTACTGTTTTTGGCAAGGTTGGATCAACTGCTGTTTCACTATAGCCAATTGCTTCATACAGTAAAGTTTTTTCTTCAGCTGTCAACATTTCTTCAAGAACTATAATCATAAAGAAGTGTTTTGCATTCTTAACTGGTAAGATAAAACTAACCCACAATTTAGCTGCTTTTAACAAATTGGCAAATTTAACTCTTTTTATACTTTGAAGAAATTACAAAAAAAATTTTTTACTTAAAAAAATTATAATTACTGAATGTTAGGATGGCACTGGCTATTTTAGAAGGATTAATCTCCAAAAATATAAATTGCTAAATATATAAATTTAGCAATAGAAATTTCTAAATATTTGGATTAAGCTCACAAAATGACTAACTGTACTAGGCACCAAGTGGTATTGTGCTAAGCAACATACTTAGCATACAAAGTAAGTAACAATATCATAATTTCCCATTTTACAGATGATAAAATTGAGGTTTTGAGAATTTAAATAATTTGCCTGGGCTACACTGCTAGTTAGTGATAGATCCAGGATATACACTTAAGCCTGTAAGTCTCCAAAGCTATGATCTTAAACATGTGGTAAGGAAACAAAAACCTTTCCAAGAAACGATTTCAACAAAAATTTACAATGGCTTATACCCTTGGAAATTCACACATTTATTAAATCCTGAGCTTTTATAAAGCTCTTTTGTAAACATTAAAACATTTTTTATTTAACATATACATGTACAATGTTTTAATAGTAATTTTATTGATAAGGATAAATCATGTATATGTATATGCTTGTTTATTTTAATTAGAAAATTTTCTGCAAAACTTTATTTTTACAACTGATGATTAGCTGCACTAAATTAACCTAATGATTAACTGTACTACTATAAAATGAAATGGACCTACTTCCAGGCTTAACATCTGGTTGTTCTTTACTTCTTGGTTCTGACCAAGTCCACAGCCAGCTAAACCATCCTTTATTTTCCTCTGAATCTTTTGCTCCTTCTCTGAAAATCCTATATCCAGCTTTCTTTACCTAAAATGAATAAATTTTCAAATAAATAACAAATTATCTTTTATTTAGCAGTCTAAGAGAAAAATGACATTTACAAAATTTAACTACTCCAGTGAAAAAAATGTAAACAATATACAAACTGACAACAAAACACAGTAATGCAACACATAAGCCAAATATAAGAACTTAGGATTTCCAGGTAGATAGCCCTACTGTCTTACAAGTCACAGTAAATCACAACACGGCCCCTTTCCCCCGCCAAAGATTGGATTTTCACCTTCACATGAACTCAGCGTTTCATATTTAGCAAGAATTTTTATTTAGCCCAATTATTTAGCAAGAACTTTTTCCCCATAGGACCTAATTCAAATGTATGGGGCAAAACATCACATCAATTTTTCTTATACCACAAAGAAGCAAATTTGAACCCCTTTTAGGGAACAGTATACTACAGCCCCAAACTAATAGTATCACTCCATCTGTCAAATCTATATGGAATCTAGATTTATTGTCTACCAATTAAAAGATAATGTGGAATTACCTCAACTTCTGCCTGTTGTCTTGATATAGTTATATTAAATACATCCAAGGTCTTTTCCAACTCCTTAAAATATAAACAAAAGTGTGCTTCAATGAGTAACTTTATATAATCTATAGAAAGATTATAAAAATTACAAAATTTCAGTATATAATCTAACAAACTGCTGTAATAAGGAAAGATAAAATAGGAAGCAAAACACAGATCATCCATCAACATAATACTTCTGTTAAATTCTGAGAAGCAGTGTTTGTATATATGTCAGCTTGGAAATCAGTAATGATGGACTACCTCTCTTAAAGAAATCATACATATCATGCATATAGGTGTCATATTAAGATTTATAGACACATACTAAAAGATACCATATAGGCACTGTTTAAAATGACTTTTATTTGGGTTTTAACTACACCTAAGGGTAAATATACTAGTGTCACTTTCAACTAAAATTCTAAATCCTTCATATTATATGCACAGTTGGTGTGTCATCTTTATATTCCAAGTAGATCTAGATACACTTAAAACTTGTTTTGAAATTCTACACTTTCCAAAGCTTTTATGGCTACCAAACTGAGATAAACTAAATGTTTCATCATATTAATACATTATTTCCATGACTACTTTTAAGAGTTTCATGCTAAAATCTTTTTCCCCCTAAAAGAAGCAACCATGACCTATCTTCTAGAAAACAACTTACTCAGAGTTCTACTATCCCGTAGACTTGGAAGATTCAGGTTAAGTTAAAAAAAAAAAAAAAATTAAGGAAATCTGTAACCACCCCAAAGGACTCTAACTCCAAGCATTCTTAATAGTCTAGGTCTGCAAGAAGTCTTCTACCTCAAACATAAAAATAAAACTCAATCTTTAGGGAGCTCCTAATTGGAAACTGGCCTAGATTCAGAATGGTTACATTAATTTCAAGAGGCTATCTCCCCTCAGTATCCCTAAACTAAACACAACCATCTATCCATAAAACAACCCCTTCTAGAATATATCATAATGCTAACAGATAAGACTAGTATTTAGGGAATTCTCAAGACAGATAATGATATGTAAAGTTGCTGGTAAAGACTAGAAATGCCACAAGCATGAAGAGAAAAGGGACTCTGTACAGGCAGAAAATTCAGGAAAGTTCATTCAAGAGATGGGACTTAAGTACAGTTTGAGGAATGAGTAAAACTAGAACAAACAGAAATGAGGAAAGGCAGATGGACTTGGCTACAAGTATAAGCATAGTATGTATAAAAGACAGGAAATTTATTTAATTAATGCCGTTAGATGGTAACAGGGGAAATGGAGTGGTGACAGGTAGTATAAGGTTCTGAAACTGACACAGAGAAGACTGGAATTAATGTAGCAAATGCTTTTCAGGCTTTGAGGTTAAAAAAATCATAATGTAAGGCTTCAAGTTACTATCTGCATGAACCCAAATCTGTTCAGATTGAGAAAAATCTCAAATTCTAACAGCTCACAGAAGAGTATCACCAGAGCTCATATCGCCCAACTGAAGTGAAGAAAGAGTACAAAAAAGTCTAAGTGAAAGCGAATGGTCAGTCAAAATTAGAACAAATTATGAGGAATTATGTAGTACAAAATATTCAACAATTTCTAAATATGCTAACCTCCAAAGAGATGAGAATTTCACCAGTTGGCTTCTTAGTTGTTATCTTTTTTTTATACAGTTCTTTATACTGCTTCATTTTTTGCCTATGTTCTCTAATATGCTTCCATGACCACATCCGTAACCGGGGGCAGACATTTACTTCAAGAATACCATGTATAGCATAAGCCCACCTAGTTAAAAAACAAAAACAAAACCCTACACTTAACACCTTCAGACCAACAGTACAAAATATAAAATTACTTCCTTACCAAAACAACATACATACTACAGAGACTATACTATAGTACAGAGACTATGAAAAAGGTGTACTATCTGAGCACTTGATCCTCCCCAGCCTTGTTTGTATTAAGACTACATTAATTATTAATCTCATCTCTTTCCTGAGTGAAAACAAACAAAATCACTGAATTTTGTTACAAAAAATATAGCTCTACAGAAAGACTATTGAAGTACCACTTGGCAATAGCACTTTAGTCACCTGAATAGTAATTAAAAGTCAACTATAAGAGTAACTGCAACTTCTAGAAAACCACAAGAGCTTAATAAACAGAATAACAAGACTTCTGGATTTTAAAAAGGGGCTGTACATACCATGATTTTCAACTTTAATCATATAGGTTTAAAATATCTAATACAAAAGCTTTAATTTTTTTTTAAAAAAGACATTACCAGACACAAACTAGGATATAGTTCTTAAATAACCCCAAAATACAGTTAATTAATGATATTTTAGTATCTCCATTTTTAAATTTTGTTTTAAAAAATCCCTTAAATCAATTTTATTAACATAATAAGCAAAAGCCATAAATCAAATGACAATTAGTATCTGCCCTTAAAGAGTATCTTAAAAAATTATTCTTAAATTCAATAAATTCACTTTTAAACTGTATTTTATAAATCTTAAAAAAAATTAAATCAAGCAATTCTACTTCTGGTTATTTATCTGAAGAAAATGGAAACACTAGCACAAAAAGATACATGTTGTTCTCTAACATTAAATGCAGCATTATTTCAATACAATAGTCAAGATACAAAAACCACCTACATGTCCATCAATGAATGAATGAAGAAAATACGGTATATAGATATACAATGGAATATTATTCAGTCATAAAAAGGAATGAATCTTACTATTTGTGACAACATGGATAGGCCTGGAGGACATTATACTAAGTGAAATTAGACAAAGAAAGAAAAACATATGATCTCACTTACATACGGTATCTTAAACAAAAACCAAAAAACTGAGCTCACAGAGACAGAAAACAGACTGGTGGTTGACAGAGATGAGAAATAGGCAGTAGGTGAAATGGGTGAAGGGGATTAAAAGGTTCAAACTTCTAGTTATAAAGTAAGTACATAATGAGGATATAATGTATAGCATGGTCACAATAAAACTATACTGCGTATTTGAAAGTTGCTATCTTAAAAGTTCTAAAGAACAAATCTGTCCTTATACATGGTGATGGACGTTAACCAGACTCACTGTGATCAGTTTACAACATATACAAATATCAAATCACTATGCTATAAACCTAGAACAAATATGTCAAATTATATCTCAATTTTAAAAAAACGTAAGTCATTTTACCAGTCTCTGGCATGATAGTGAAGAGGTACATCAGGTTTGAATTTCCTATAGGGCAGATTTTGCGTCATCATATCAACTGATTCAAGAAGCTCCATAACACTGAAATACTGAAGATGAAAAAATTAAGGCTCTTAAATGTTTCCAATTTTTTGTTCAATTATTAAAAAAAGTTAAATTATTGACTTTTTAAAGGAAAAGTTACCATGTAACATTGTGTTTGAAATATATTTAAAATCTTAGTTCTGCTTTTATCAAATTATACCTGACAATTTAAAATTTTGTTTAAAAAAATCACCTGTGGCTTATTAAATTCAATTGCTATGTCATGTAACTCAACATCCAGGTTTATCTTGGGGGCAGAAAAGTCAAAATCTGATCGCCGATTCATCTGAAGTTTGGCATTAGCAGATATGGGGCGAAACACTGAAAAATAATATAAATTTTATAAAGTTAAACTCAGTTATATTTCAAGAGTCCCAAAGTACAAAGGGGATGAAGTGGAAAATATTGATTTTCATTTCTTATACTCTTTCTACTTTCCCAGATTTCCACACTGCTACAATTTGATCAGATGAACTGTCATTTAATTAATGAAGAAAATTCTTTTATCTTTTTCCTACCTATAATTTATATTTTAAGTAAATGAAGACTAAGTGAACTCCCCCTCAAAACACCAACATAATCCGTAAAAGCAGGAACAATCTCAAAGGCAAAAATAGTGTAATAAGATAATCTTAACAGAAATACTTTAAAGGAATTACATTAATAATGCTAAAGGAGAAAAGATTATATTTGACCACTGACTTCCATTATAGAATTATAATTTCTGAATTTCTGATCAGTTTCTATGTATCCATTTGCCCCATTTTAACATGTAAAAGGAGAGGTGAGAAGATGAGTGAGTTAACCCAGGATAACCTTCTTGGCTCAACCCATAATCTAAAATGGATTAAACTCAAGCCTTTATATTTAGTGTCAAAAGAGTAAGAATATTCTTGCAGAGGGAGACCAGAAATAGCAGAATCTATACCAAGATCAACTATTAAATTATAAGCTAATCTATATAAAAAAAACAGTATGTTTCTCGTTTTAATCATTCCCGAGGCATAGCACTTAATTTTTTTTACACACTGAGCATTTAAATATGCTGTGAACTTGAAAAGAACAAGAAGATAGTCAACAAATGGAGACTGCTTAAATTCATCAGGATCCAGCTATACAGTAAAGTACCATACAGTGAAAAATGAGAAAAATTTATATATACGTAAGTGGAAGGAAATAGTAAAAGAAAGTTCAGGGGCGCTTAGGTGGCACAGTCAGTTAAGGGTCCAACTATTGGTTTCGGCTCAGGTCTGATCTCAGGGTCGTGAGATGGAGCCCCACAATGGGCTTTGTGTGGAGTTTGCTTGAGTTTCTCTCTCCCTCTCCCTCTGCCGCTCCCCCTGCTTGTGCTCTCTGACAGAGAAAATCTTACCAAAAAAAAAAAAAAAAAGCCTACAGTCCTCCTTCCCTCTCCAGCAGGTAGATATATCAGTTGTCAATTTGTGAATTCCAAATTCATCCTTCATTGCTTAATCTAAAAACTAGATTTGGGCCCTTTAACTATTTTTTTCTTTACCGGCTAGCATAATGCTAGACACTGGAGAGTTACTGCAGGGGGAGTTATGCTTCCCGGTTCTAATGGGCTCATTCCACAGACTCCTGCAGTACCAGGACTTTTCCGCCGCCCAGACACTACCAAGCGCCTCCTACAGAAGGCAGCTTGTCCAGCATGACAGACTTCAGCACCGGCCTGTTGAGGAGCACAGCAGCTAGCAGCAGCTAGCAAATTCTCCCAGCACCCTATGGCAATTTTGCAGTGAAACGCCTATGAGACAACTTCTCCAAGAGAAATGCTATAGTTCCGGAAGGCAAATTTCCAACAAGTTTAGTGGCACGGCACCACAGAGACCTTTCCTGGCAGTCAGCGAGCCCTGGTCATGTCCTTTCCAACAAGGTCTAGATCTCAGTGTTGAGACAGGCAGACCCTGTTCTTTGGGCACTCCATTTAGTCCTAGGGTAGGGGCAGTTCCTTCTATTATTCCTATATTCTTTAGAGTTCTCTCTACTTTTTATTAGCCAACCCCTTGTTACTTCAATCCTGTGACAGTAATTGTTTTTATTAAATTTCCCCTGCTCAAATTACTGTATAGTTTCTCTCTCACCAGACCCTCACTAATGGAGCAGGATATGAGAGTAGGGCAAAGGAGAAATCAGTCAAACCTAAAGTGATAGATAGGAGAATCATCAACACACACAAGATGCAATCTCATCTGTTCTTACTGTTTGCTTTGAGGAAAAAAATCTAGAAAATAAAATATCCATTTCCTGGCTTTGAATTGGTTTCAAGAATGAAAACGGTAAGTCACTTCAAGGGTGCCTGGGTGGCTCAGCTGGGTGAGCACCCATCCTGGTTTCAGCTCAGGTCATGATCTCAGGTGGTGAGATCAAGCCCGCTTTGAGCTCCATGCTCAGCAGCGGGGCTCCAAGCTCAGTGGGGAGTCTGCTCCAGATCCTCTCTCTCTCTCTCTCTACCTGTCTCTCCCGTGCCCATCCCTCCACCCCACCTCATGCACATCTGAGCCCTCTCTAAAAAATAAATCTTAAAAAAAAAAATATGAGCCACATCAGGAAATTAATAAAGTATAATCATGAAGGTGGAAGAATACAGAGAAGAATCACTGATGATATCAGACAACCAAATCCAATAAATACATTATCAATCCATCAATCGGTATTTATTGGTTGCCTATAGGGTAGAAAAAATAGTACTCCTTTCAATTTGCAATTTTAGTTACTCATTTCTAATTATAAAAGTACTACATGTTCATTTTGGAAAATTCAGAAACAGAAAAAAGTATGAAGAAGAAAAATTTTAAATATACATTTTTAAAGTAGTAAGATCACACTACAGACCACAGCAGCTACTAGCCTTATTAAGTTGTATTTGCCATGGAAAATGTCTGTAAAAGATCATAAATCATTACTGAATAATCCTTAGAGATTTACCATGTTTATTACATCCTCTCTTGTTGGACATTTTTCTTTCCTATAGTTTCAAAATATAGCAAAAAGCTCCCCAATAGTGAATGGCATAGAACAGATAACTGGTTTTTTTGGTGATATAAATACCTTAAATTATATGACAAAATTAAGATGAAGCATCACAGTGACATTATCAATATTCATTTAAAAATCATACGGATTACTTTAATTGCACTTATTTTATAAAACATACTTACCAAAATCATAACCTTTCGGAACAATATTTCCATCGACAATGCCCTTCTTCAAGCTGTCCTATTAAAAGACAAACTGCTTTTTATTTATATTCATGTCAATATATCTTTATTCTACAAAATCCTATTATATACAAAAAAATATTTTAAGGCAATTTAAAAAATAACTCAAACTTCGAGGAGGACTTAGCTATGGAAAATATTAAAGTGCTTAGACAATATCCCATTAAACTACTACTATTAAAGAATGATCTAGGAACTACTTAGATATATAGTGTGTGTTTTTACATATTTGTGTACAAGCACATATATAAAATCTGACAAAATTCAACATTCACTTACAATAAAAAATCTTAAGAAAGCAGGTATAAGGGAAATACACCTTAACATAATAAAGGCCATATATGACAAACCCACAGCTAACATGCTCAACAGTTAAAAACTGAAAGCTCTTCCTCTAAGATCAAGACAAAGATGCCCACTCTTACCACTTTTATTCAGCATAGTATTAGAAGTCCTAGCCAGAGCAATTAAGAAAAGGCATCCAAATTGGAAAAGAAGTAAAACTGTCACTGTTTGTAGATGACATGACATTCTTTATAGAAAGCCCTAAAGACTCCACCAAAAACTGTGAGAACTGATGAATGAATTCAATCAAGTTGCAGGATACAAAATTAATATACAGAAATCTACTGCATTTCTATATACTAATTATGCAGTAGCAGAAAGAGAAATTAAGAAAACAATCCAATTTAAAATTACATCAAAAAAAATAAAATACCTAGGAGTAAATTTAACCAAGGAAGTCAGTCGGAGAAAGACAAACACCATATGACTACACTCATATGTGGAACTGGAGAAACAAAACAGATGAACATAGGGGAAGGGGTGAAAAAAAAAGTGGAGGGAGGAAAACCATAGAAAACTGAGGGTTGCTACAGGGGAGGTGAGTATGGCTAATTAGGTGATGGGAATTAAGGAGGGCACTTGTGGTGAGCACCGGGTGTTACCTGTGAGTAATGAATCACTAAATCCTACTTCTGAAACTAATATTACACTCTATCTTAACCAACTAGAATTTAAATTAAAACTTTAAAAAAGAAAATTAACTAAAACTACTATAAAGAAATTCATTATTCACATTTTATAACTCTAGGTAATTAAAACAACAAAACAAAGTATTTTAATTAAAAAAAAATTTTAACCAAGGAGGTAAAGCTTTGTACACCAAAACTGTGAGACACTGAAGAGAGAAACTGAAGATGCAAAAAAATAAAAAAAAGGGACTACATTCCATGCTCTATATTGCAAGAAATAATCCTGTTAAAAAGTCCATACTACCCAAAGAAATCTACATTTTTAATAATTTTTTATGTTAGTCACCATACAGTACATCCCTAGTTTTTGATGTAAAGTTCCATGATTCATTACTTGCATATAACACCCAGTGCACCATGCAATACGTGCCCTCCTTACTACCCATCACCAGTCTATCCCGTTCCCCCACCCCCTCCCCTCTGAAGCCCTCAGTTTGTTTCCCAGAGTCCATAGTCTCTCAGGGTTCATTCCCCCTTCTGTTTACCCCCCCCTTCATTCTTCCCTTCCTTCCCCTACAGATCATCCTATTTCTTATGTTCCATAAATGAGTGAAACCATATGATAATTGTCTTTCTCTGCTTGACTTATTTCACTTAGCATTATCTCCTCCAGTCCCGTCCATGTTGCTGCAAATGTTGTGTAATCACTGTTTCTGATGGCTGAGTAATATTCCATTGTATATATGGACCACATCTTCTTAATCCAGTCATCTGTTGAAGGGCATCTCAGCTCCTTCCACGATTTAGCTATTGTGGACAATGCTGCTATGAACATTGGGGTGCATAAGGCCCTTCTCTTCACTACATCTATATCTTTGGGGTAAATACCCAGTAGTGCAATTGCTGGGTCATAGGGCAGCTCCATTTTTAACCTCCACACTGTTTTCCAGAGTGGCTGTACCAACTTGCATTCCCACCAACAGTGTAAGAGGGATCCCCTTTCTCCACATCCTCTCCAACAATTGTTGTTTCCTGCCTTGTCAATTTTTGCCATTCTAACTGGCATAAGGTGGTATCTCAGTGTGGTTTTGATTTGAATTTCCCTGATGGCTAATGATTTTGAACATTTTTTCATGTGTCTGTTAGCCATTTGTATGTCTTCATTAGAAAAGTGTCTGTTCATATCTTCTGCCCATTTTATGATTTGTTTCTTAATCTGAAGGTCATAATCTGAAGAAATCTACAATTCAATGTACTCTCTATCAAATATCCAATGGCATAATTCACAGAAATAGAACAACCCTAATGTATGTATGGAACCACAAAAGACCCTGAATAACCAAAGTAATCTTGAGAAAAAACACACCTGGAGCTATCACAATTCTTGATTTCAAATTATAATGCAAAGCTATAGTAATCAAAACAGTATGGCACTGGCATAAAAAGAGACACAGAGATCAACAGAATAAAGAGCCCTGAAATATACCCATGCATATATGGTCAATTAATTTACAACAAAGAAGCCAAAAATATATAATGAGGAAAGGAGAGTCTCTTCAATATCTGGTGTTTGGAAAACTGGACAGCCACATGCAACAGAATGAAACTGGATCACTATCATACATCATACAAATCAATTAACTCAAAACAGATTAAAAGACTTGAATGTAAGCCCTGAAACCATAAAATTCTGAAAAGAAAACATAGGCAGTAGGCTCCCTGAAATTGGTCTTGGTGATGGTATTTTGGATCGGACACCAAAAGTAAAGCCAACAAAAGAAAAAAATAAACAAGTGGAACTATGTCAAACAAAAAAAGTTTCTGCACAGCAAAGGAAACCATCAACATAATGAAAAGGTGAACTACTGAATACAATCCAATTTAAAAATGGCAGAGGAACTGAATAGACATTTTTTGAACAGATAGCCAACAGGTACATGAAAAGGTACTCAACACCACTAATCATCAGGGGAATCACATATCAAAAGCATGAGCTATCACCTATTAAAATGGTTATTATCCAAAAAAAACCAAAATAAATAACAAGCGTTGGCAAGGATGTGGAGAAAAGGAAATTCTTATGCACTGTAGTGGAAATGTAAATTGATGCAATCCCTACGGAAAAACAGTATGGAGGTCCTCAAAAAATTAAAAGAACTACCATACAATCCAGCAATTCTGCTTCTGAATATTTATTCAAAGAAAAGAAAAACATGAACTAGAAGAGATGCATGCACCTCCCTGTTCACTGCAGCATTAATAGCCAAGATATGGAAACCACCTAAATGTCCATTGATAAATGGATAAAGAAAATAAACTGTATACACACACACACACACACACACACACACACTAGAATATTATTCAGCCATTAAAAAAAAAGGAAATTTTGCCATTTGTAACAAGGATGAACCTTGATGGCCTTATGCTAAGTGAAATAAGTCAGACAAATACCATCCAACCAACTTAAACGTAGAATGCTTAAAAAAAAAAAAAAAAAAAAAGCCAAGCTCATGCTCACAGATACAGAGAACAGACCGGCAGCTGTAAGAGGTGGAGTGAGAGATATGCAAAATGTGTAAAGGGAATCAAAATGTTAAGAACTTCTAGTTCTACAGCAAGTCAGTCATGGAGATGTATGTAATGTACAGCATGGCAACCACGGTTAACAATACCGTACTGCATATTTCAGCACTGCTGAGCGAGTAAATCTTAGAAGTGCTCATCAAAAGAAAAAAGTTCTGTAATTAACTATGTATGATAATGGATATTCGACTTACTGTGATCATTTCCCATTATGTACAAATACTGAACTGTTACAGTGCACACATAAAACTAATATATACTAATGTTGCATGTCAATTATACAAAAAAAAAGATCTATAAATGTTCGTGTACAGGCACATATATATTCACTAATTTCTGTAAATGTTAATGGATTTTTGCCTACGGGAAAAAAAGACACAGACTACGGTATGTTAATAAACAATAATAAAACCTTATGCAAAATATGACACCAACAAAGGTGTACATACACATTTCAAAAAGATTTACTTACCAATGATTCATCATAATCATTAAGGTAAAACAATTGAGACTTCACATTCCAATAGGCAAAAAGGTTATCCAACCGGATTAACTGAAAATAAATCAAGTTTATTATATGTTTCATTTTCTTCTTTAACATATGCTATTTTCAGAAGACTCAAATAATGGAGTCATATGATAGTTAACGCAAATAAACACAATTCACATAAATACTTTATATATATTAACATTCACCTTTCTAAAAGTCATTTTTATTAAGTCTGGGGATTGACAAAATATTTTACCTTACGAAATAGTTTCTCAGTTTCATCATGTAAACATGGAATCCAGTTTTGATCAGTTGTCTAAAAAGAAAATTAAAAAACAGAGAAAGTGTTATTTACATGTGAAATGGCAGACTTATAAATTGTACCAACCATGCCCTTGACCAACTTCCCATAAAAGTGTTCTTGAAAACATTCAGTGAAAGAACATTCACTGACCACAAGAAAGCCTCTGCTTTCAAAGAGCTCACTGCTGACTGAAAAAGCAAACAAATAAACAAGCAATTACAGGTTAGTGCCACCCTAAAGGTTAAATACACAGTTCTCAGAATAAGGTAAGAGCCTCAGACTTACGGATATAATGGAAAAAGTGATGTCCAATATATGATATATGAATAGAAATTGTTGATTTTAAGGTCAGTAAGGAATATGATTCGGAGTAGGAAAATATACAAATATGCAAAATGTTCAGGGCACTAAAGAAGCCCAGTATGGCCAGAGAACATAAAGCAAAGAAGTGAAACCAGATGTTACCTGGGGTCAGATTACAAAACGATTATAAACTATTTTAAAACGAAACTATTGACATTATTCCAATAGCAATGAGATGCCACTGAGGTGAATAAAGTGTTTAGATGATTATTCTACAAAGATGGTTTTCATTTTTTGGTAGAGAACTGAAGAGATGACAACAGTCAAGTTTTCAAACTTGAGCGTGCATCAAAATCACCTGGAGGGCTTTCCAAAACCTAGATTGCTGGGTCCCCACTTGAGTTTCTAACTGAGTATGTCTGGACTAGGACACCAGTTTCCAAAGTCTCCCAAAGGTGATGGTCAACACCACTGCTGTCACAGTTACCCATTACCTCCACAGCCACAGCCAATGGTTAATTCTCCATCCTTATTTTTCAAACTTACGTCAGCATTTGACAGTTTATCCCACCCGACTTCGTTCAATAACGTTTCATTTGGCTTTCCTTATTTATTTTGCTTGTAGTGGATCCATGTTTTAAGAAGAAATTATACACAAAAACCCAACGGATATAACAAATAAAAGCAGGTAATGAAATACTACACTGCAATTAAACTGAATTATGTGTAGCAACACAAGTGTCAAAAACACTGTCAAGAAAAATGAAAATGTAAAGAAAAATCACGTAAAATATTACTTAGGATGTTTATCTCTGGGAAAGGGTGAAGAGTAGACAACAAAACATATTTAAACTTTACTCCTAACAGTTTATTCTTTAAAAGTATTTATAACTTAAGTGACAAATTCCACAACTGTCCATTCTGGATGCAAGCTAGTGTTTCATAATCCTCTACTTGCTCATATACTTTAAAAATTCCTCAATTTGAAAAACTAGACAGGAAGAAAGTTTGCCATAATATTAATAATGGTAGTGAGGAGATGAGTGATTTTTTTTTATGCTTTTCAAGACTTACCAAAGTTTCTGAAATAAACATTCATTACTTTTACTTTCTACCTTTTTAAGAAATGTATTTTTAAGGAAAAAAAGTATCGAGTGTTCTAATTTGCAAATAGGTCCTCATATTTTAAACTAAATTTCATAATCAACCATTTTTTGAAATGCTGAACTACCTACTCCCAATTCCAATCCAGCCTATGCACTTTCTGTACTAATTCTATATCGACAACTACTTCTGATGCTGGCACACACAAACAATAATTAATAGTTAGATGAACTATACAACACAAATATGGTTAAATTTCTTTTCAAAGTACCTGCATGCTGAGATTTTGAAGGGAAATACCAAATGACAATGGGTTGTCTCGATTTGTGATCTGAAGAGAAAAGAGCAAATTTTACTCAGATTTTTAGTAGTTAAAATTCATTTTATCAAAAAAGTTCATTTTCTGGGAAATATTCTATTTCAAACATTCAAAAACATTTTACTACTTTCTACAACAAATTATACTCCTGTATTTTTCCAAATCTAATTAAAATATCAAGTATCGATGTATTATTGTACAGTAAATCTGCATGTCTTCCAGTTTATCAAAAAAGCTTATTGATAAATTGACTTCACAATAGTACTTTGAGAAGTCAATAATTATTCGTTTCAGAGAGAATACAGGATCTATTTGAGATAATCTAAATCTAGCTCTACTGATTCCTACACCAGTATAATTTCCACAAGGTAAATATAAAGCATTTTAAAATACATAACTGCTAAATTCATAATGCCCAACTATCAAAGATGATTGTAATATAAAAAGGCATTTTCCTCCATTATCTGATTTTTGAACATTTCAGGAAAGTGCAATCAAGGCAATAAACACTGCAAATAAAAACTATAATTACAGAAAAGAAATATCAAGTCATTTTTGGCTCTGTGTCCCTCCACTTCTCAGCATCCAATAGGCTGACCACTAAAGCAAACATAAAAATAAGTTTCACCTATTAAAATACTTACATCATCCTCATAACGAATATGGATGTTGGAAATTTTCACTTGAAGATTTTTTATGATCTGAGTAATTAATTTTTCTGTAAAAGTGTCCTGTTTCTCCACCCGATGTTTGTCTACAAGAGTAAACATTTTTTTAACTTGAATGAAAAATACACTGTATTCACATTTCAAGGTAACATAAACATCACCATGTTAAAGAAAAAAATCTGTATTTGTAAACAGAACACTAAGAGTCTGCTTTCCCAAAGTCTTCCATACCAATAGACTTTTCAAAGGCAACCAGATATAAAGTTTTGAAAACCTATTTTTCTAATAAAACTAACGCCAACCACGTAAAACTTACTGCCATTAAATTTTACAACTTCTGTTAACTATACCTGAGTACATAAAGATTTGGAAAACAATGAAGATTATTAGATAAAAATTATAATGGGCTTAAATTAGAAAAGCCAGAAATAGCAGGAAATAGGAATCTCCCTTAAAATTAGTGATACTATCACAAGTTGTACGCTGTTTGATATATAAAATAGTTGAATATGCTTCTCTTCCTGATGAATCCAACATGAAGACCTAAGATTCTTTCCCTTTCTCAAGGGAATGAAATTCATCATTTGTTTCATTTTCTAAAAAAGGTATTAACTGTTTCCAGTTTCAAAACTTTCCAGGGGAACAAAAGAATAAAGGATTGAGGTTCCTAATTTCTTTTTTAACATGCCTTTGAGGGGCGCCTAGATGGCTCAGTTGGTTGAGTTTCCAACTCTTGATTTCGGCTCAGGTCATAACCTTGGGGTCCTGGGATCAAGCCCTGCATTGGGTTCTGTGCTCAGAGGAGAGTCGGCCCAAGGATTCTCTCTCTCCTCTCCCTCTGCCCCTCCCCCTAAGATAATAAATCTTTGAAAAAAATATGCCTTTGATAACACAAGTTACCATCCCCTTCCCCCATTTGAAAATGCCAATGAAAACTATCTCATTTCCTATTTCTAGTCCTGTTCCACCTGTACATACATATTATCTGTCTTTTCTTCTAATTATGTACTACTTCCTAATTCAACTGGCCCAGGAGGACAAGCCGATGAAGGTATGTTTACATCAAATCCAAGATTCAGTTAACAGATCAGTAATTACACTTAACTACAAAAGAACTTTAGAATAAGTAAACAAAATATAAGCTCTTTGAAGACCGAGCATTTTAACCTTTGATTACCACCACATCCTAATAAAATCGTTTGCTCTATGAATCTATTCGTTCAATTCAATGCAAAATCTTCATTTCCCTATCCAGTAGCTTCCTTCCGAATTCCTTATCCCGCTCAGATTCCATAACCTAGTATTTCACCAACACTTTAAACTCTTTTGTTCCTGAATAAACCCAACTATCTACTTTTCATATAAACATGTTTACACCTGGCCAGTTGAGGACGGGAGGAGACAAATCACAACAGGATAGATGGTAAAGTCTATAAATTAGGTATCACCAACTTCACCCCAATAGCAAACTTACATTATTCCACTCCACTTGTTCACACACTCCAGAACAATTATGTCAAAATTCTGATTCTCCTCAAAGGTCTAATGACCCTTCCACTGCTCTCTTTACTCTGAGAGGACTCGCCTTCAACTTAGGAAGAAACAGAAGTTCCTTCTCTATAATCATCACTCAAGGACCCATGACATGCATGACATGAATAAAATGATTTCTTTATCCTCACTTTACCTGATACCTCATTGGGATCTAATGCATTCTTTGCTTCCTAAAACACTCTTTTCCTATGAAATTATAATCCCTCAATTTCTACTTATCTCATTACTCTTTCTTGATTTTCTATGTTCCTCCTCTAATACAATCATTAAATGCTGGATTTCCTTAAGGCTCAGTCTCAGGATTGTTACTATTCTCCTATACCACTGCTTCAGGGAATCTCATCCACACTTTATAGCTTAAACTATGTTCCTAATGCTGGTAACTCACAATTGAATATTAAAGTATAAAGTGAGATATAGTCACAGAGAAATTGATACATTCAACAAACTACAAATAGATAAGTATGGCTAGAACAAAGAATAGAAGAAAAAGAAGTGGGGCCAGTAACGAGGCTAAAGAGGTAGACAGGATTCAAGTCCTATGAACTTTTATGAATCATGCCAAACAGTTTAAACTTCTACCTGATAATAATAAGCTACCACTAATAAATTTGAAGCATAATTAAATATTTCTATTTTAGACCTACATAAAAATAGGAGGGACTTCTGATTAAACATAGTGGGTTGTTAACCATTTCTTCACTTCTCAGTAAAACCCCACCAATGCAAAAGTTAAGGAGAAAAGTAAATAAATCCCCAAGGCCAATAATAAAGATGAGTCGAAAACCAGAACCCTGCAAAGATTCAGAAACTAGAGTCCTCATGGGTGCCTGGGTGGCTCAGTCTGTTAAATGTCTGCCTTCAGCTCAGGTCATGATAGCAGGGTACTGGGATCAAGCCCCACGTCATACTCTCTGCTCTACAGGAAGTCTGCTTCTCCCTCTCCCTCTGCTTGTGCTCTCTCGCTTGCTCTCCCTCTCTTTCAAAAAAATAAAATCTTAAAAAAAAAAAAAAAAAAGAAGAAGAAACTAGAGTCCTCAGAAAACATAAATGGCAGGAAGAGGATGATAATACAAGTATTAGCTTAAGTCTGTGTAATTAGTAGTTAAGACTTCCAGGTATCTTCCCGCCCCTAGTCCACATAGCCAAGCAATTACCCCTTTTCATTTCTAGTGCGAAGCATGAATTTATTGTGAAGAAAATAAACGTGACTATAGACTCTGAAACCATGTACTTAAAGATACAGGGAGATCCATCATATCGAAACCACATTAAGAAAAAGTTCTATATAATAAATAATCACACCCACATTCACCCTACTATTGCCAAGTAAATAAATAAAGGTGTGCCACAAAACACATGTAATCAGAGTATATATACTATTTGGCTCAGTATTAAGCACTTAGACGTAGCCATGATAATATAAACAATGAATATTGATTTAACCAAGCATGCAATTATACTGGAAAGACAGAAAAATGGGTCGACCTTATAGTCCATAAATCAAGCAGTAGAGGTGTAATCACCTTAGGCAGCAATACAGAGATAAACACAAAAAACACCTTAAAACTTGAAAGCAGGTCTGCACGGAGTAGGCTTAGGGGCTAAGCCAGAAGACAGAATTTTTTGTTTTAATTATGGGTACTATATTACTTATTAACTTTAAAGCTATATATATTATTTTGATTAAGGTGAAAATAACTTTTAAAAGGCAAAAGCCTAGGAGACTTAGCAAAGGAAGGACTGGAAAAGAAGATTCTGGGGAAAATGGCAGAGTAGAAAACAACAAGAATCTGTGTTCTTAGTTAGATAACAACTGAATAGGCAAATTGCCTAATGTAAATATTCTGGAACTCTAGAGTCTCTTTGAGGACTTGCAACTTGCAGAAGAAGGCTTGAAAGTAAACTAAACTTCATTTACATCAATATTAGATCTTAGCACAGTAGCAGCTCTCCATCCCCTATCCTCAGGCCCATGGCAGTGAACTGTGCACTTACTCCTGGAGCAGCTTGCACTCAACTTGCCGGAGCCAAGGTGGGAAAAAAAAGGACCCATCCTTCAAATATTTGGAGATCTGAGCTCTCAAGGCTGATTGCTCCTCCAGATCAAAAAGAGAAGGGTGATCCACAGATGCTGCACCTTTCTCCACTGTTGCAAGCCCCTTCCTCTCCAGTTGATGAGACATCCAGGGCATTTAAAGGACTCACAGTCTTTTTTATTTTTGCCCCCCTTCATTATTCTCTTCTCCTCTTTTGTAAGCAAAAGATTAAAGACTAGGACATTCAAATGCAACTTCATACACAGGGAAAATAAGAATGTGACCACACATGTTCAGGGAAAGGAATAGGCTCAGGCTTAGAAAAGACCTGAGAATACCTTACATTTACACCTCAGGCTGATCCTTGGACTAGGGAATCCTATGATAACAAAAAATAACAAAAACATTAAAAAAAAAACACAGAAAACCACAGGAATAGGGGTGAATTTCATTTCCACAGGTACCACATTATATCCAAATACCCAGATTTCAGTGAGAAATCGCAAGGCATACAAAGAAACAGGAAGGTATGGCCCATTCAAAGGACAAAAAAGTAAGTTAACAAAACTATTCCTGAAAAAGATCTGATGACAGATCTACTAGACAGACTTTTTTTTTTAAAGATTTTATTTATTTATTTGAGAGAGCTAGAGAGCTAGTGAGAGAGCACAAGTGGGGTGAGGAGCAAAGGGAGAAAGAGGCTCTCCACTGAGCAGGGAGCCTGATGTGGGGCTCAATCCCAGGACTCCGGGATCATAACCTGTGAAGGCAGACACTTAACTGACCGAGCCACCCAGGCGCCCCTCTACTAGACAGATTCTAAAACAAGTATCACATAGATGCTCAAGAACTGAAGGAAGGTGTGGAGAACATCAAGAAAATAATATATGAATAAAATGGAAATACACATTTCCTAGAGTAAGCCGCCAAGGGGTTTGGAAGTGAGGAGGGGTAGAATGGGTGGGTTATTATTTAATGGGTATAAAGTTTCAATTTTACAAGAAAAAAAGAGCTATAAAGATGGATGGTAGTAATGGTTGCACAACACTACAAATGTACTCAATCCCACTGAACTGTACACTTAAAAATCGTTAAGGTGGGGGGTGCCTGGGTGGCTCAGTCGGTTAAGCATCTGCCTTCGGCTCAGGTCACGATCTCAGGGTCCTGGGATGGAGACCCGCATCAGGCTCCTTGCTCAGCAGGGAGTCTGCTTCTCCCTCTCCCTCTGCCCCTCACCCAGCTCATGCTCGCTCTCTCTCTCTCAAATAAATAAAATTTTTTAAAATGGTTAAGATTGTAAACTTTGTTATATGTATGCCACAAAAAAAATATAAAAGAAAAAGATGATTTGGGTATAGTGGTGAACAACTACACAGGATATGAAAGAACTGAGAGAAGTAAAAACAATTATAAGAAGTGTTGCCAGAAATTGTGTTAAATCTCCTTTAATATTTTTACCTCTTTGTCAAAACGGAAATATTTATTATTGGATTTCATTTTTTTATTAAAAAATAAATGCATGGCAAGGTTGGTGATATAAATATACAAATATTTTTAAGATGATTAGCTATTTATTAGACGAAGGACAGATGAACAGAAGATAAGCAGATAACTAGGTTAGGAAGATCATTTTGTGTTTGATAAGACAGGCTGCAGTATATTTACATACTAAGGAGAAAGCTTCACTAGCGAGAACCGAGTACAAAAAGTACCTGGTGATAGTGACCACTACACAAGGGGAAAGGAAATAGATTTCTACAGGACAGCTCTTCCACTGAGAAAAGTAAAGGGTTGAAGTAATGGACTATTTGGTCTAGGCTGAATAGGAAAGAATACGAACCCACAGAGTAAACAAACAGATTTGGAAAAACATAAAGATAGCAAGGGACTAAGTACACCCAAAAGATTAAGAATTGATATAATGGGATTTTTTTTAAAGCTAGAAAACAAAATATAATTGATGAAATTAATTATTATAGTTAAAAACCCTACCCTTATAAGCTACGTATATTACTTGTCATAAGGTAAGTTTCTATAAAATTTCTGTAAACATAAAATACACAAACCACATTAAAATTTCCCATAATAAGATTCCCCGTAATAAGATTCCCTCATACTTGTTAAATAATGTCATTGTTTCCAGAAAAAAATAATACTCAAATGTGATATTTAGGTCTTTTCTCCTTTTCTTATTACCATTCTTATTTACTGTTTCCTTTACCTTGATCAGCTACTTTTTGTTTTGCTTCTTCTATTCGTTTAAGTTCATGTTGCTTTGCTTCCAAGAGTTGTTTTTCTTCTTTTAAAGGATCATATTTTATTTCTACAGAAAGCATTAAAAAGAATATTTAATTACCTTAAGTATAATCATTCTAAAATATATCCTTGAAAATAATCACTAATTCAAAGTCTGCAAAAATTTAGAGTAAAAATCAATCTGAATTTCCAAATGCTAATTTAAATATAAAAGTTACCTCAAAAATTCATCAAAAGTATTTTGAATATAATTATCAAATATAAAGATTTTTCCACCCACAAATAAAAGTACTTTAAGTTATAATGTTTAAAATTGACTTACTAGACGAAGGCACTATGAGTAAATAAATGTCTCCCAGGACAGCTTCAACTGGTTGAGTATACAGGTTTTTCCATGGAATTGTAAGATTAAGATTACCTACATGAATTTTTAGAAAAAGGACAAAAAATATTATTCATTCAACCGCATTTACTGCCAGCCTATTTTCTGTCAGACATTAGAAGAAATAAAGTGACAAGCTGAGTCACTTTACAGAAAGCTATTTTACAACCACAAACAATAAGCCTTTGTTGTGATGATTTGAAATTATGTCTATTAGTACTGTCGGAAAATCTACTAAATGATAGTCTAAAAATTTACAAGTTTCTACTTATGGCAATCTGTACCACAAACATTAGTATTCTTCCACAATTAACCAACTACCCTTGATATTATAACTTTGATTTTCCTAATTCTTACTCTAAATCACTGTATTTATATTACATTTTCAAAAGGTAGACTATAAAATTGAAGGGTGTATTTTTCATATAGAGACTATATATATACATAATATTTATGTATGATTACGATTATAAGTGTATGTATGCACAGATTTCTATGGTAACAAAGACATGGACAAAATTAGAAAATCATTCAAACTAATGAAAATGTTTTACTACAATCTATTAGCAAAGTATTTTTTAAAGCATTAGATTTCTTGAATTAAAATATATCATGTAAGGTATTCATTATACTGATTCTAGTCTTGTGAATTTAGAAAATTTCCATAATAGAGGTGGGGGGGATTAAAAAAAGAAAATTTCCATAATAGTTTTAAAATATTTTAAAATTTTTTAAAAAGCATGAGTCAATTGATTTAGAAATAGTTACCATAATTGGCAAGGGAATGATTAACACCACAACGGCTGCATTAACTGGTTAGTAATTGGGGAAGGGAAAAAAAATCTACACAGATTTATCTCATTACATAACACCAAAATTCCATATTTAAAAAAATCCAAATTGAGAAAAAGATTTCATCTTACAATATCAATCCAGAGAAAAAGAACCAAACTATCTGATTTCTAAAAGACAGATGACTTTCTAAGTTTTAAAATCAGAGAAGATATGACCATTTCAAATTTGAGTACAGTACAAAATATAAGCAGAATGAGCACATTGTGACAAATCTGATACAATTTATAAATGTATCAGACTGCTTATACACATACACATAAAGAATCCAAAAAAGTAAACAAAAAAACAGAGAACAGTGACAAAATAGCATTAAACAATCAAAGAAACACATGTAAAGTTAATAATATATCATTTTCACCAGTAAATCTTGAAACAAAAAAAAATTTTCCTCTCAATATAAAGTACAGACTTTTAGAAAATTTGGAAAATACACAAAAATATAAACAAAGGTAATTCCAAAATATAACTACTTCTAAAATACGTATATATTTATACTTGCCATATATGTACTTTTGCATGTTACATGAAGGAACTTTGAAAGATCAATAACATTACCAACACCCAGTAACAGCAAGGGAAGGGGTGCCTGGGTGGCTCAGTCAGTTGAGCGTCTGACCCTTGGTTTTGGCTCAGATGATGATCTCAAGGTCATAGGATCAAGCCCCACTGTGGGCTCTGCACTCAGCAGGGAGTCGGCTTGAAGATTCTCTCTCTCCCTCTCCTTCTGCTCCTCCCCAACTTGTTCTCTCTCCTCTCTTAATAAATAAAGTCTTAAAAGAAAAAAAAATAGCAAGGGGAAAATATGTTCCTATAAAACTAGCTGTAACGCTATACTGCTCATTTGGAAATGTATACTACTTTCACTCAACAAATTGTGTGACAGGTATTGTACTAAGCGGTGAGAATAAAAATTAAACCGACTTAAGAAACTTACTCTCTAGAAGAAAAAAAATAAATAATGATATAAAAGAATGACAGGTGCTAGGACAGAGGTATGCAAACAACCTCAGAAACTAAGTTTCTGATTCGTCCCTAGCCACACTGCCTGGCTGATGCAGAATTGACTCCTTAGACCATATACCCATGATCAATCAAAATACAGCAGTAACTAGTCAGAAACCTAAGAAACCAAGAGAGTTATGCTATTAAACACATTGGCTCTCAATGAACTCATTTTTAACACCTAACAAGATGTATAATTTTATAGTTTTTTTAAACAAGGGATATATGGACCACATGGTATTTTTAAGTTACACAACTAAGTTCTACCCAGATGAGAACACATGATTTTCAATTACTGCTCAGAAACATTAAAAATATCACATTAAAAAGAGACTAGCATATAATTCTTACTCTACATCCAGCAAGGAGGACATTCAAATAATAAGCACAGCTTACCTATATGGCCAACTTTAACTTTAAATGGTACATCCAGCTGACTCTACAAAAATATCATATATAAAATATTAGTACCTATACAGGCCAACAAAACAGAGGACTATTTTTTTCTTCCCAAAAATTATTTAAAGGGTGAACTCAACGCCTTGTCTTTACCCTCAACACCTATTTAAATTTTAGATACATAACTGTAATATTCTCAAATCCACAAAATTCAGGGAGGCTGATCATTTTTAAATGAATAGGGGGAAAGTTCTACAGTAATACAGACCACCTAAGTTACCCATACCAAAATCATACTGCTTTTACATTGTACGGGGGGAGGGGAGAGGAATTTCACTATCAGTTTGTCCTCACAGGGAGGTTAAAACTCCATTTTGCAGGGGCGCCTGGGTGGCTCAGTCGTTAAGCGTCTGCCTTCGGCTCAGGGCGTGATCCCAGTGTTCTGGGATCGAGCCCCACATCAGGCTCCTACGCTAGGAGCCTGCTTCTTCCTCTCCCACTCCCCCTGCTTGTGTTCCCTCTCTCGCTGGCTGTCTCTCTGTCAAATAAATAAAATCTTTAAAAAAAAAAAATCCTTCCTTAAAAAAAAAAAAAAAAAAAAACTCCATTTTGCAAAAAGTATCCTCAAAAAAATTTCTCCCCATCCAACAGGGAAAAGAACAACTTTTTCAGTAAGAGGTGCTGAGAAAACTCAATATCCACACACAAAAGAATGAAGTTAGACCCCTACCCTATAACCATATATAAAAATTAACTTGAAATGGACATAAGACCTAAACATAAGAACTAAAACTATAAAACCCTTAGAAGAAAATATATGGTAAAATCTTGACATCAGATCTGGGAATGATTTCTTGGATATCATACCAAAGACATAATCAACAAAAGAAAAACATAGATGAAATTTCACCAAGATTAAAAACATTAGTACATCAAAGGATACAGTCGACAGAGGCATAAGGCCACATAAAGAATGGGGGTAAGTTTTGCAAATCATAATCTGATAAGGGAAAATATTAAGAATATTTAAAGAATTACAATTTGAACAAAGACGTGATTTAAAAAATTGGCAATTTTCACTAGACATGTCCAAAGAACATATACAAATGACCAATAAGCACATGATACAATGCTCAATCTCACTAGTTATGAGGGAAATGCTAAGAAAAAAACAAAATGAGACACCACTTTATATCTATTAAGATGGGTATTATCAAAAAACAAAAAATAGTACCTGGCTGGGTCAGTCAGTAGAGCATGTGACTCTTGATCTTAGGGTCATGAATTTGAGCCCAACATTGGGAAGACTATACTTAAATTTTTTTTTAAAAGAACATTAAAAAATAAATGTTAGCAAAGATGTGGAGAAACTGGAAACTACATGTGTTTGTGATGGGAATATAAAATGGTTCAGCCACCATGGAAAACAGAGTGGCAGTTCTTGAAAAGGCTAAACATAAAATTACCATAAAATCCAGCAATTCCACTAATAGGCATTTATCCATGGGGACTGAAAATGGTAACTGAACAGACATGTGTATTGCCAATGTTACAGCAATATTATTCACAAGAGCCAAAAGGCAGAAACAACTCGAGTGTACATCAGTATATGAATGGATAAACAAAACACTGCATATGGATACAGAGGAATATTATGCAGCCATAAAAAGAATACTGTTCTGATACAAACAACATAGACAAACCTTAAAGAAATTATGCTAAGTGAAATATGTTGAACAGAGTATGACAAACATAGCATGGTTCCACTTATATGAGCTACATGGAACAGGCAAATTCAGAGAGTCAGAAAGTAGATTAGAGGTTAACAGGGTCTACATGGAACAGGAATGGGCACTTATTTATTAATGGTTATAGGGTTCCCTCTGACCTAAGGGAAAAGTTACAGAAAAAGATATTGGTTGATAGTCATACAAATTCATACATGTAATTACTATCACTGAATTCTTGGGTAAGAAAAGGCTACCACAGCATTAAAAAAAAAAAAAAAAACAATTCTTGGAAAGATCAATTAACCATTTAAAATAAAATCACAGAAAAGAATTAGGAATATTTTTAAATGGGGAAAATTACACTGTCAAATTGTGCTTTTTAAGGAAATGAAAAGTCCACTTTGTAAAATCCACATTTTGCAAAAATTGTTTTCATAAAGTTTTCTCAAAGCTTGAATAATTTAAGATGACAAAGTAAATCAAGAAGTCTACATAGTTATAAATGCACTGACATTACACATTTTTTTACTCAAAACCTACGAGAGGGGTGCCTGGGGGCGCAGTCAGGTGTCTGACTCTTAATTTCAGCTCAGGTTATGATCTCAGGGTCATGGGACTGAGCCATGCATCAGGCTATACACTCAGCACGGAACCTGCTGGAGATTCTCTCTCCCTCTTCCTCTATCCCTCCACACCTTACACGCTCTAAAATAAACAGAACCTAAGAGGCAAAACAAAAAAACAAAAACCTACCAGAGCATTTTCTTTAATTTCAAGATTCTTCAAGGCCACAGCTCCTAAAAAAGATTTAAAAAATAAAATTAAAATACTAAAATATTTTTCATTTTACAAAGGCATACTTCATCCTTTAAATATTATAAATGAAAGAAAAATTATAATGTGCATAATGGAAAACAAAATAATCTATAATCTTATTAGCTCACCCTCATTCTTCAACTTAGTCTAAGATTGTATGTCTGACCAAAACATCATTTAGTGTATATTTTCACCTCAATGGTTATAGCCCACTATAATGTAAACGAACATTTTAGTCAGACTTATAAAAATAACAGGACTCTAGTAAAGATGCATAAAATATGAATATACAAAAAAAATGAACTGCATTTAAATATACTTGCAATGAACAAGTGGAAATTTGTAAGATCCAATATCAGTGAGCTTCAAGATACATATATATAAATTTCCCAAACTGAAATGCAAGGAGAAAAATAAAACAAAAAATAACAATGTCCAAGAATTGTAGGACAACTGTAAAAGCTGTAACATATGTATAAAAGGAATACCAAAAGGAAAAACAGAGAAGAAAAATAAATATTTGAAGTAGTATTGGCTGAGAAATTTCCAAAATTAATGATAAAAACACCAAGCCACAGCTCCAGAAAACTCAGAGAACACAAGGCAGGGAAATAACAAAAAATCTACAACTAAGTATATCATAACCAAACTACAGAAGATCAAAAACAACAACAACAACAACAACAAATTTGAATATGATCCAGAAATACCTCTTCTGGGTATAGAAAAAAAAACAAAAAAACCAACACAGGATGTTGAAAAGATTATCTGCACTCCAATGTTTATTGCAGCATTATTCACAATAGCCAAGATATGGAAACAACCTAACTGTCCCTCAACAGATGAAGAGATAAAGATATGATACTGATATAAATGCACACAATGGAAATTATTCAGCCATGAGAAAGAATGAAATCCTGCCATTTGTGACAACACGGATGAACTTCGAGGGCATTATGCTTAGACACAGAAAGAAAATTACTATATAATATCATTTATATGTAAAATCTAAACAGCTTGAACTCTTAGAAACAGGGAGTAGAATCCTGGTTACCAGGGGCTAGGATGTGGGGGAACTGGGGAAATTATGTTAGAAGATACAAAAATGCAACTAGGAGATGATTAAGTTCTGGAGATCAAATGCACACCACAGTGCATTATAATCAACAATACTGTACCATATATTTCAAAGTTGCAAAGACACTATAGATCCTTAATGTTCGCACCACAAAAAAGAAATGATTACATGACATGACAGAGGTGCTAGTGAAGCTACCATTGTAATCATCCTGCAATATACAACTGTAGCAAATCAATATGTTGTGCACCTTAAACTTACACAATGTTATATGGAAATTAGGCCAACAACAGCAAACCTTGAAAAAAGGGTAAGAAAAACACACATATTCCCCAACAGAGGTAGAAGGAATAACTCAATTGAAAAATCCAAAGCAGACTCCAACAGACAAAAGAATGAACTAGCAAACTTGAAAACAGGTCATCTGAAAATGCGGAGTGATGGGAAAAAAAAAAAAAAAAAGAATAGTGAACAGAGGCAAACAGACTTATGAGACATCTTCAAATGGATCAATATGCACTATGAGAGTCCCAAAAGGAGGAAAGATAGAGGCAGAGAGCTTAGTTGAAGAAGTAACATCCAAAAATTTCCCAAATTTGAGGAAAGATACATGTATATAGAAATCCAAGAATCTAAACCAACAAACATGATCATCAACAACAGTGAATATTAAAAGCAAAAGTGATTTGAGATCTACACAGGACCTTCAAAAAGATTATCAGATTTCTCAGCAGAAACCTTACAGAGAATGATATATTTAGAGTGGTGAAAGAAAAAAAAAAAAAGTCAACTAAGAACATTATATACAACAAAGTATTATGTCTACTTCAAAAATTAGGAATATTTTAAGATACTCTCAGATAAACAAAAGCTGAGAGTTCATTAACAGTAAATCTGTCTTATAAGAAATCTTAAAGAGAGTCCTTCCAGTTGAAAAGAAAGGATGCTGGGCATGGGGCACCTAGGTGGCTCAGTCAGTTGAGTGTCTGACTCTTGGTTTTGGCTCAGGGCCTGACCTCATGGGTCATGGGATGAGCCCAACACTGGGCTCCGTGCTCAGCGGGGAATCTGCTTGAAGATTCTCTCCCTCTCAAATAAATAATCTTAAAAAAAAAAAAAAAAAAGATGCTAGGCAGTAACTTGAAGCTATATGAAAATATAAAGTTCTCCAGTAAAGACTAGTGCATGGACAATATGAAAACATTATTATAATTTTACTTTAACTCAATTTTTGATTCTCTGTTTTTAAAATTTAAATTTAATTTTTTCATTTAAAAAACAAAAGAACTTAAGAATTATAAGTCTACATTAATAGGTACATAATGTGCAAAAATGTCATCTATTACATCAATAACAAAGTTGGGGAGGCAAGCTGTAAAAAGTAAAGTTACTGTATGGGATTAAAGTTGACATCAGTTTAAGATATATTCTTATACATTAAGGTATTATACGTAATTCCTGTTGAACCACAAAAAAAAAAACCTACAGAATATACAAAAAGAAAGTAAGGAAATCAAAATGGATCACTAAAAAAAAAAAACTGAACACAAGACAGTAAATTAAAACATGAAACAGTTCTAAGACATGCAGAAAATAATTAACAAAATGAAAATAGTAAGCCTTCCCTATCAGTAATTAAGTGTAAATAGTTCAAGAAAATATGGTGTGTGTACACACACACACACACACACACAATGAAATATTACTCAGCCATAAAACCGAATGAAATCTTGTCATTTGCAAGACATGGATGGAACTAGGGAGTATTACACTATGCGAAATAAGTCCGTCAGATAAAGACAAATACCATATGATTTCACTCTTATATGGAATTTAAGAAACAAAACAGATGAACACAGGGGTAAAAAATTTAAAAATTTTTTAAAAAGGCAAACCAGGAAACAGACTAGTAACTATAGAGAACAATCTGAGGGTTACTGGAGGGGAGGTGGGCAGGGGGATGGGTTAAATAGGTGATGGGGATAAAGAAGGGCACTTGTGATGAGCACTAGGTGCTGCATGTAAGTGATGAATCATTAAATTCTACACCTAATGCTAGCATTACACGCTATGTGAACTGGAATTTAAATAAAAATTTGACAATAAATAAATGTAAACAGTTTAAATTCCCCATTCGAAAGACATAGGTAGA
The DNA here is from genome assembly GCF_024610735.1 of Ursus americanus. Lineage (NCBI taxonomy): Eukaryota > Metazoa > Chordata > Mammalia > Carnivora > Ursidae > Ursus > Ursus americanus. The sequence continues at coordinate 17,586,636 of NC_142160.1, read as the reverse complement.
ACGTATTTAAAACCAAACAAAACATGATGCCCCTACAACTCTAAGAACATACACAGGTTAATATTTAGGTGAAAAAATGGCAAAAGATTTCCCATGCAAGTAACAAGAGACCAAATATGGCTATACATATATTAGACAAAACAGACTAAGTCAAAAGCCATTAGAAGAGATGAAGAGGGACATCATATAATGATAAAAGTGTCAATTCACTAATTATAAACATATCATGTCAATTGTAAACATATATTCACCAAACACCAGAGCACAGTATGAAGTAAACATTGACATATAAGAAGAAACAGCTCTACAATAATGGTAAGAGGCTTCAGCACAGAACTTCAATAATGGATAGAACCACCAGACAGAAGATTAAGAAGGAAACAAACTGAATTTTAAAAGCATACCTGAAACACCTCAACAAGAGCAGAATACACAATTTTCTCAAGTGCTCATGGAACATTCTTCAGGACAGGCCACGTATTAGACAACAACAACAAAAATATGAATTTTAAGAGACTGACATCCTATAAGGTATCCTTTAGAAGACATCACAAGAAAGAGGAAATCACAAAAAAAACTTTAAAACTTAAGAAAAATTAAAATGAAAGCACAACATACCAAAATTCATAGGCTGCAGCAAAGACAGTCCTGGGGAAACTTAGCTATTAAATGTTTACATTAAAAAATAATAACCCAAATTAACACCTTAAATTTGCACCTTAAAGAAATAAAGATTAACTAAGCCCAAAGCTACCAGAAAGAATAATAAAGTTTAGAACAGAGATAATTAAAATAGAGAAGAGAAAACCCAACAGGGAAAACCGATGAGACCAAAAATTGGTTCCTCAAAAATCTTTAGCTAATAAACTAAGAAAAAGAGAGAGAAGAATTAAACAATTAATATCAGGAATATAGGAGGGGATCATGCTACCAATTTTACAGAAAAATAAAAGATAAGAGAATACTATGAACAACTGTACATCAACAAATTGGATACCCTAGATGAAATGGATAAATTCCTAGAAAAACATACCCTACTACTAATGAATCCTCAAGAAATGGATAATCTGAACGGATCTGTAAGTAAGGAGATTTACTCACTAATCAAAACACTCCCAAAAACAGAAGTCCAGGACAAGATGATTTCACGGGTAAATTCTACCAAACATTTGAGAACACCAATCCGCCTCAAACTTTTCCAAAAAACTGAAGAGAAGGAAATATTTCCAAACTCAGTCTATGAGGTCAGCATTAATCTGATACCAGAGACAAAGATGCTACAAGGAAATTACAGATCATTATCCCCAATGAATACACAAAAATCCTCAACAAAATATTACCAAACAAAATTCAACAGCACATTAGAAGTATTATACACCATGACCCAATACTATTCCTGGAATGCAAGTATGGTTTAATATAAGAACATCAGTATAATACACCACAATAGCAGAATGGGGGGGGGGGAACCACATCCCAAGAAAAAGCATTTAAAAAATTTCAATACCCTTTCTTGACAAAAATACTCAACACATTAGAAATCAAAGGAAACAACCTCAATTAATAAATGCCACATATGAAAAACCCACAATGAACATCACATTCAATGATAAAAAATTTTTTCCTCATCAGGAACAAGATGAAGATGCACACTTTTGCCACTTTCCTTCAACATAGTACTGAAAGTCCCAGCCAGAGCAATTAGACAAGAAATAAAAGGCATCCACATTGGAAAGGAAGAAGTAAAATTTTCTCTATTCACAAACAACATAATCTTATATGAAGAAAACCCTAAATTTCCCATCAAAAAAAGCATGTTAGAATAAATGAATTCAACAATGTTGCCAGATACAAAACAAAACACAAAAATCAGTTGTGTTTCTTCCCACTAAGTAGTCCAAAATAAAAATTAACAATTCCATTTAAAATAGCAGGGAAGGGGCGCCTGGGTGGCACAGCGGTTAAGCATCTGCCTTCGGCTCAGGGCGTGACCCCAGCGTTATGGGATTGAGCCCCACATCAGGCTCCTCCACTGGGAGCCTGCTTCTTCCTCTCCCACTCCCCCTGCTTGTGTTCCCTCTCTCGCTGGCTGTCTCTATCTCTGTCGAATAAATAAATAAAATCTTTAAAAAAAAATAAAATAAAACAAAATAGCAGGGAAAATAATAAAACACTCAAGAATAAACTTAACCAAGAGGGTGAACGACTGGTACCTTCAAACTATAAAACACTGCTGAATGACATTAAAGGCACACATAATCAGGAAGACATCCATACCATGTTCATCGACTGGAACACTTAATATTGTTAAGATGACAATACTACCCAAACTACCGACTCAATGCAATCCACATTAAAATCCCAGTATTTCTTGCAGAAATAAAAAAAAAAATCCATTTTCAAATTCATGTGGAATCACAAGGGACCCCCCCCATTGTTAAAACAATCTTTTTAAAAAGGGGGGGAGAAAATGAAGCCTTACTCTTTCTGATTTCAAAACTTAAAAACATAACAATTAAAACAGTGTGGTACCAGTATACAAACACATAGACCAATGGAACAGAACAGAGAGCTCAGAAATAAATTCTCACATACATAGGCAAATGATTTGATAAGGCTGCCAAGATCACTCAATTTGGAAATGTCACCAAAAACTGTTGGAAAATGATAATCACATGCAAGATAAAGCTGGATTGCCATATACCATATCCAAAAATTAACTGAAAGTAGATCAAAGACTCAAATTTCAGATCTAAAACTATAAAAATCTAAGAGGAAAACCTAAGTGAAAAATTCTATGATAGTCAATTTGGCAATGATTTCTTTTGGATATGACACCAAAAAGCACAGGAAACAACAACAAAAAGATAATCTAGGCTTCATCACACTAAAAGCTTTTGTGCATCACAAGACATTATCAACAGTGAAAAGGCAACAGTATTTGCAAATCACGTATCTGATAAAAGGTCAATATCCAGGATATATATATAGAACTCCTACAACTCAATTTAAAAAAATGCAACCCAATTAAAGGATGGCCAAAGATCTTCAAAGACATTTTTCCAAAGAAGAGCTATAAATGGCCATTAACCAATGAGAAGATGTTCAAGAGCACTATCATCAGAGAAATGCAAGTCAAAAAGAATGAGACCGTTACTTCACACCCATGAGGACGGCTACTATGAATAAAACAGAAAATAACAAATGTTTCTGAGAATGTGGAGAAATTAGAACCCTTTTGCACTGAGTGAAAATGTAAAATGGGACATCTGGAAAGTAGGATGACACTTCCTCAAAAAAGTAAAAAGAATTACCCAGCAATTCCACTTGTGGGTATACACCAAAACATTTGAAAGCAGGGACTCAAAGATACACTTGCACACTGATGTTTGCAGGGCCATGATTCACAATAGCCAAAAGGTGGAAGCAACCCACGTGTCTATTCACAGATGAATGGAGAAACAAAATGGGATATATACATAAAATAAATATTGTTCAGCTTTAAAAATGAATGAAATTCTGATATACGTTGTAACAGATGAACCTTGAAGACATTACGCTAATACTACGTGAAATAAGCCAAACATAAAAGGACAAATATATGATACCACTTATAGGAGGTACCTAGTACAAATTCAGAGAGAGAGAAAATAGAATAATGGGTGCCAGTAGCAGAAGGATGGGGATATGCATAGTTATTCCTCAACAGGTACAATATTTCAGTTTTGCAAGATGAAAGGAGTTCTAGGGATGGATGGTGGTGATAGTTGCACAACAATACGGTTACACTTAACGCCTCTGAACTGTACACTTGAAAATAGCTAACATGAAAATAACAACTGACACCATAGAAATGCAGAAGATTCTAAGAGAATGAAAAATTACATGCCAACAAATTGGACAACTGAGAATCAATAAATTCCTAAAAGCTACAATCTTCCAAATTAAATCAGAAATAGAAAATCTGAATAGACTTATGACTAGTAATGAAATTGAATCAGCAATCACAAACTCCCAACAAGCAAAAATGCAGGACCAGATGGCTTCACAGGTGAATTCTACCAAATATTTAAAGAATTAATAACCTGTTCTCAAACTATTCCAAGAACTAGAGTAGAAGGGAAAACTTCCAAATTCATTCTGCAAGGCCAGCAACACCCTGACACTACAAAGGAAACCACAAACCAATATTACTGAACACCAATGTAGAAATCCTCAATAAAATATTAGCAAACCAAATCCAACAATACCTTAAAAAAAAAAATCACTGACCACAATTTGGTTATTCCAGGGATACAAGGGTGGTTTAATATTCAATAAATCCATCAGTGTAATACATCACATTAACAAGAGAAGGAATAAAAACCTTATGATGATCTCAGTAAAGGCAGAAAAAAAAATTTCACAAAATGCAACATCCATTATCAATAACACAAAGCGGATTTGGAGGAAACATACCTCAACATAATAAAGGCCATATATGAAAAACCTGCAGCTAACATCATACTCACTGGTGAAAAACTAAGTTTTTCTTCAAAGATCAGGAACAAGACAAGGATGTCCATGCTCAACACTTTATTCAGCATAATACTGGAACTCTTAACTACAGGAATCAGATAAAGAAATAAAAGGCATTCAAACTAGCAAGAAAGAAGCAAAACTTGCACTTGTAGAAGCCCTAATACTGTATACAGAAAACCCTAAAAACTCCGCCAGAACAACTATTAGAACTGATAAATGAATTCATTGAACTTGCAGGACACAAAATTAATATACAGAAATCTATTGCATTTCCATACACTAATAAGAAAGTAACAGAAGGATAAATTAAGGAAACAATTCCATTTACAATTGCATCGAAAAGAATAAAATACCTAGGAATAAACCTAACCAAAGAGGTGAAAGACCTGTACTCTGAAAACTATAAAACAATGATGAAAGAAACTGAAGATGACACCAACAAATGGAAAAATATTCCATGCTCATGGATTAGAAGAGAATTGTTTTAAAATGTCTTTACAGGGGCGCCTGGGTGGCACAGCGGTTAAGCCCTTCAGCTCAGGGCGTGATCCCGGCGTTATAGGATCGAGCCCCACATCAGGCTTTTCCGCTATGAGCCTGCTTCTTCCTCTCCCACTCCCCCTGCTTGTGTTCCCTCTCTCGCTGGCTGTCTCTATCTCTGTCGAATAAATAAAATCTTAAAAAAATAAAATAAAATAAAATGTCATTACAAAAAGCAATCAATAGGTTCAATGCAATCCCTATCAAAATACTAACAGCATTTTTAAAGAACTAAAACAAATAATCCTAAAATGTGTACAGAACCACAAAAAAAGTCCAAATAGCCAGAGCAACCTTGAGAAAGAAAAAGCTGAGGGTATCACAATCCCAGATTTCAAGATATACTATGAAGTTGTACTCATAAAAACAGTATGGTACTGGCACAAAAACAGACATACAGATCAATGGAACAGAAGAGAGAGCCCAGAAATAAACCGGTGCTTACATGGTCAATTAATTTGTGACAAAGGAAACAAGAATATACATAGAGAGAAGACAGACTCTTCAATAAACAGTGCTGGGGAAAGTGGACAGCTACTGAAAAGGAATGAAAATAGATGGACCACTTTCTTACACCATACTTAAAGATAATTCAAAGTGGATTCAAGACCTAAATGTAAGACCTGAAACCATAAAACTCCTGGAAGAAATCACGGGCAGTATTTTCTTTGACATCACCATAAAAACATTGTTCTAGATACATGTCCTAAGGTAAGGAAAACAAAAGGAAACCATCCACAAAATAAAAAGGCCAACTACAGAATGCGAAAGATATTTTCAAATGATTTATCTGACAAAGAGTTATTACCCAAAATATATGAAGAATGTATACAAGGCAACACCAAAAAAAACAAAAACAAAAACAACCTAATAATCCGATTAAAATCGCAGAAAACCTGAAGAGACATTTTTTCCAAAGACGACATACCGATGGCCAACATGAAAAGATGCTCAACATCACTCATCATCAGGGAAATACGAATCAAAACTACAATGAGATATCACCTCCTACCTGCCAGAAAGGTTAGAATCAAAAACACAAGAGGGGGGGCGCCTGGGTGGCACAACGGTTAAGCGTCTGCCTTCGGCTCAGGGCATGATCCTGGCATTATGGGATCGAGCCCCACATCAGGCTCCTCCGCTATGAGCCTGCTTCTTCCTCTCCCACTCCCCCTGCTTGTGTTCCCTCTCTCGCTGGCTGTCTCTATCTCTGTCAAATAAATAAATAAAATCTTTAAAAAAAAAAAAAAAACACAAGAGGGATGCCTGGGTGGCTCAGCTGGCTAAGCATCTGCCTTCAGCTCAGGTCATGATCCCCAGAGTCCTGGGATCAAGCCCCATGTCAGGCCCCCTGCTCAGCAGGGAGTCTGCTTCTCCCTCTCCCCCCGCTCATGCTCTCTCTCTCTTGCTCTCTCACACACTCTTGCAAATATATAAAATCAAATATATATGTCATTTTATATATACATATACATATATATGTGTACACACACACACGACAAGAATAACAAGTGCTGGTGAGGATGTGGAGAAAAACGAACCCTCCTACACTGTTAGTAGGGATGTAAATTGGTACACCCACTAAGGAAAACAGTATGGAGGTTCATCAAAAAATTAAAAATAGAAATACCATATGATCCAGTAATTCTACCACTGGGTATTTAACCCCCCCACAAAAAAAGAAAAAAACCCAAAACACTAATTCAAAAAGATGTATGCACCTCTACATTTATTGCATTACTTACAATAGCTAACATGTGGAAGCAACCCAAGTGTCCACCAATAGAGGAATGGATATATACACCCCCACCCATACACACACAAACATACACAGAATATTACTCAGCCATATAAAAGAATGAGACCTTGCCATTTGCGACAATATGGATGGACCGAGAGGATATCATGCTAAGTGAAACAGATCAGAGGGAGACGAATACCATGATGTCACTTACATGTGGAATCTAAGAAACAAAAAGCAGACTATTAAATACAGAGAACAAATTGGTGGCTGCCAGAGGAAAGGTAGGTGTGGGGGGGGGGTAGGCAAAATAGGTGAAGGCAATTAAGTACAAAATTCCAGTTATAAAATTAAAAAGTCACAGAAATGAAAAGTACAGCACAGGGAATATAGGCAATAATGTTGCAGAAATGTTGTTTGGTGACAGATGCTGACTACACTGAGGGTGAGCACCGGGTAATGTACAGAATTGCTCAATCAATACGCTACACACCTAAAAGTGAAAATATTGTTAAGATGATTAATATTATGTTGTATTTTACTACAATTTTTTAAGTGGTGATGTAAGAAAGAAATACTTTCTCAGATAAACAAAAACTGATGGAATTTGTTGCTAGACCTCCCTTGCAAGAAACGTTAAAAGCTTTCACAGAGAAGGAAAACAATATAGGTCAGAAACTCAGATATACGAGAGCATTAGAAAAGGAATAAAGGTAAAATTAAGCCTTTTATTTGCTTCATTATTAATGATCTAATAGAACACCATTCAAAATAATAGCAACAGTGCATTGGTAAGTACAGCTTATGGATAGGTAAAATTACTGACAGCAACATTATAAAGAGCAAAAGGAATGGAATGAATACTCTTTCTAATGTACTTCCACTATGAAGCAATATGGTTTTGATTGGACTTAGTTTTAAATGCATACTGTAATTCCAAGGAACCCTCCAAAAAATTAAAGAAGTATAACTGATATGTTAGAAGAGGAGAAAAAACAAAATTATAGAAAATACTCAATTAAAACCAGAAGAGGCAGAAAAGGGGGAAGATTTTAAAAAGCAAAGACACACATGCAAGAAATAGAAAAGAACTACAAATACAATAGATATCCATTAACCTAACTATATCAATAATCAGTTCAAATATAAATGGTCTGAATATACCAATTAAAGACAAAACTTGACACGCTGGATAAAACAAAACAAAACCCAACAATAAGATGTCTGCAAGAAACCCACTCTAAATATAAAGGCATAGACAAACTAAAAATAAAGAGATCTAATTAAAACTTATAGAACATTTCTTACAACAATAGCAGAATACATATTCTGCTCACACAGAACATTCACCACAGTAAACCAAACTTTGGACCGTAAAACATATATTAACAAATTTAAGGGAATGAAAGTCATACAAAATCTGCTTTCAGGCTACAGTGGAATTAAACCAGAAATCTGAAACAAAAAGAAAGCTAGAAACTCCCAAAATATCTGAAGATTTAATAAATGTTAATTTAAAATAACAGGCCAAAGAAGTCATCTCAAAAGAAACCATAAAGTATCTTGAATCAAATGAAAATACAGTTTTCAAAATTGGACATGCAGCAAAAGCAAGGCTTAGAAAGAAATTTACCATTGAATGCATATATTAGAAAAGAAGAAAAGGGGCACCTTGGTGGCTCAGTTGTTTAAGGAACCAACTCCTGATTTCGTCTCTGGTTGTGATCTCAGAGTCATGAAACGGAGCCCCAAGTCCAGCTCCGTGCTCAGCTCCGAGTCTGCTTGGGATTCTCTCTCTCCCCCCGCCCCTTCCCCTGCTCACACTCACACTGTTCTCTCTTGTGCATGCATGCACTCACACTCTCTCTAAATAAAATATTTTTTTTAAAAAGCAAAAAAGATCTAAAATCAATAATCTAAGCTTCCACCTTAGGAATCTAGAAAAAGTGCAAATTAAGTTCTAAGTAACCAGAAGAAAATAAATAAGAATTAGAGCAGAAATCAATGAAATTCAGTAGAGAAAAATCAAGAGAAAAACCAATGAAAGCAAAATATGGTTCTCTGAAAAGATCAATAAAATGGGTGACTCTCTAGCCAGATTAACTAAGAAAGAAAAAAACACAAATTACTAATATCACAAATGAAAGGAAGGGCCTTCATTACTGATCCAGTAGACAATAAAGGATAATAAAGGAATACAAACATGTTCACAAGTTACAACAATTCCTTTAAACATATATTTCAGCAAAACTCACAAAGAAAAAATATATAATTAGGCTTGTATCTATTAAAGATATTGATTCAATAATTAATAATCTTTCAAAACTGAAAGCATAATACCCAGATGGGTTTCACTAACATTCTACCAAACATTTAAGGAAAAAAATGATACTAAGCCCCTACAATTTCTTCTAGGAAACAGAGGATAGGGAACACTTCCTAACTCATTTATGAAGGTCAGCATTACCCAAACCAGATAAATATGTTGCAAAGGGGGAAAAAAAAGAAAAAAGCTACAGACCACTACTTCTCAGCGAACATAGATGCAAGAGATGCAAAAATCCTCAACAAAATATCAAATTGAATCCAACAATATGTCAGAATAAGTATATATCAAGACCAAGTGGGATTTAGTCCAGGTATGAAAGGCTCATTCAACATTCAAAAAATCAATTAATGTAATACATTACATCAACAGGCTGAAGAAGAGAATCTTATGATATCAATAGACACAGAAAAACCATTTTAAAAACCCAACACACATTCTTGAAGGAAAAAAAAACCAACTTTCAGCAAACCAGGAATAGAGGTACATATGGTAGAACAAAAGCAAAACAAACAAAAAAAAATCAGAAAATTGGATGCCTCTGGATATGGGGCAAAAAAACTTTTGAGTGTGATGGATACTTCTGTTACGTTGATCATGATGACTGTTTCTCAAGAGGATATATACATCAAGATTAATCAAACTGTAGACTTTAAGTATGTGCATTTTACCATGTCAATTATTATTTCAATAAAGCTATTAATGCATAATTAGTAGTACAATCTAGATTGTAGGTATATGGACTGTAAAATCTTGAAACATTCTGTATGTCTGAACACTTTTCATAATAAAACATTCCCTTTCAGCTCTAATGTTCTATGAAAGTTTCTCAAAATGTAAAGGTAAAAATAATATTTAAGAAATTAGAACTGGCAATTACCACTAGACTTAAACAAAAATTTGTTTGGCTCCCCCAGCATATTCCTGTCACAGGACTCCTTCCAATCAGGAATTGTGCCCTGAGAGGAAGGAGTTAAGATTGCAGAATAGTGGGGGGACCCTGGGCTTGCCTGTCCCTCGAACACAGCTAGATCGGCATTATGTCATTTTGAACAACTAGGAAATTGATTTGAAGATTAAGAAAACAGTCTGCACAATTAGAGGGAGAGAATGTGGTGGCTGCGAGGCTTATCTTAATAAACAAATCAAAGCACACCTAGTTAAAGGCTCAAACACTCCCCACTGCAAGCAAAGACGAGAACTCCGCAGAGGACTGACCTGTGGGAAAAGGCAGCCAAAACAGAACAGCAGAGTGCACATGGCATACAACAGAAAACACTTCCTGAAGCACCAGGCCCTGGACAGTGTATGACCCCTTTCTAATACAGCATTACTCTGAGGAGCAGGAAACATAACAAGCTTTCATAACATGCAAAAGACAGAAATTTAGCCAAAATGACAAGATGGAGGAACTCTCCCCAAAAGAAAGAGCAAGAAGAAATCACAGCCTAGGACTTGGTCAAAACAGATAGAAGCAATACATCCAAATAAGAATTTAGAGTAACAGTCATAAAAATACTAGCCAAGCTTGAAAAAAGCATAGAGGACACCAGAGAAAACCTTGCTGCAGAAACAGAAGACCTAAAAACTAGTCAGGCCAAAATAAAAAATGCTATACCCGAGATGCAAAACCGACTGGATGGAATCACAGTGAGGATGGAAGAAGCAAAGAAGCAAATAGGTGATATAGAAGATAAAATTATGGAAAATAATGAAGCTGAAAACAAAAGGGAAAGAAATTGTGCCCGAATCTTCATTTTCCTACAGAACCACTGGTATACTGGGGGTATGCAACAGGTGGCCACTGAACATTAAAGTCTACTATAAAGAGAAAACTGGCAACATTTCAAAAACAATATATGCTAGTTAAAAAACAAACAAAACAAAAGCAAGAAATCCAAGTTTCCAATGTTCCATAACAATGTCGGGTATAACAGCCACCACCAAAACCAAAACAAAACACAAAAACAAAACACGGAAAATTTATGAGTTTTTAATTTTAAAGAAAACGAGAGAAAGAGATGTAAGACAATAGAAGGAGCTATTAAGTACAAGTATTCTTTGCATTGCAAATGATAATTGTATCACACTGCTTCTGCTTCTGAATTTCTAATACTTTTGCCCTGAAAGTGCTCTAAAAATGCACCTAGCTGTGCATCACAATCCTGTGTCATTGTTTAAAAAAAAAAAAAAAAAAAAAAGGATTTTTGTGTACTACTTGACATAAATGAATTATAATCTCTGGACACCAGTTCAGAAATCTGTATCTGTAACAAGCACATATGGCTGATTCTGATGCAGCCTAGCTCTTGAAGAAAACATGATTCTAGATTGCTTAGAAAAGTTGGGAGATGAATCTCAGAACTGTCTATGAAGTACTACTACCTCCCTAAGTAGATGACATATAAAAAGGGTGGAGAATTATAAACAGCAGTGCATAAGAAGTATACCAACATCAAAATCCACCACTAGTGTGAGATAAAGTTCAATTCCTCTATCTCCCTCACAAAAATAGATTTTTGCTGCACTCAGCCTACTTCCTGTAGGGCCCACTACTGTAGCACTGTTTGGCTACATTATAATTACATAGATTTTTGGAAATTCTTCATTCATATATAACAATGTTTCCAAGGAAAAATGGATTCTAATTTCCAAAACAAGTGTCTCAAACAAATTTTCAGAGCACTTCCATTAGGTTTGAAAACATCTGTGTAACTCCTGAATACTAATTAACACCATTAATATGCTAACAGTGAAATTGTTACAGACACCTAGCAAAAACATACATTTAAAACCAAAAGGTCCTTCTGACATTAGACCATAAAATATTAGGTCTTTAACAATTTTCTCATGCACCATCTAGTCTCTATTATTGAAATTTTCAAATATTATTAAGTTTATCAAAATTACTGCTTTTTAAATTCTCAAATGATTTTTTAAACACTAAAAACTATTAAAGCTTCACTTATCAATATATAACCAACTTCTACACATAAAACACTGATATATTGTTTTAAAAATTTCATAAACACCAAAGTTGAAGGGTTCATACTCCCTGATTTCAAGACTTACTATAAAGCTAGTTATGAAGACAAGTGTAATATTGCTGAAAGAATGGACACACATATTATCAAAACAGATTACAATCCAAAAATAAACCCATACAATATAAAGTCCAATTTTTTACAAAAGTGCAAAAATAATTCAATGGAGAAAGGATATTCCTTTCAGGAAATGGTGCAACAACTGGACATTCGCATCCACATGCGAACAAATGAACAGCAACTTTCAACTTAAACCACACCTTATACAAAAATGGATCAGAAATCTAAATATAAAATATAAAATTATAAAACTTCTACAAGAAAACAAAGGAGAAAACATTTGTGACTTTAGGGAAGGCAGATTTCATAGAAACCCCAAAACATGACTCATGAAAAGTTTCTGCTAAAGTGGACTTCAGCAAAATTTAAAACTTTTGCTTTGCAAAAGACAGACTTGGAAGAGAATGGAGGAAAATATTTTCAAATCATATTTCTGACAAAGGACTCATACCCATAATATGTAAAGAACTTTCAACATTTAACAATAAGAAAATACTTTGGTAAAGAGTTTGGCAGTTCCTTTGTAAAAAGTCAGCGTTACCATATGATTCAGCAATTCTACCCCTAGGCATACACCCAAGAAAATTTTTAAGAATAACTTAAATGACCATCACCTGACGAATGAACAAAATGTGATCTATTCATACAATGGAACATTAGTCATAAAAAGAAATAATGATACATGCTATAAGACAAAGCTCAAAAAAAATTTTTTTTAAGTGAAAAAAGCCAGAAACAAAAGGCCACCTACATTGCATGATTACATTTAAATGAAATGTCCAGAACTGGCGAATCTACAGAGACATAAAGTAGATTAATAGTTGCTTGAGGTGGGGTTTGGGGGATCAGAATTTGAGAGTGACTGCTAATGCTTATGGGTATGAGGTTTACCTGGGGGTGTTGAAAATATTCTGGAACTAGTGGTGATAGTTGCACAATTTTGTGACTACATGAAAAAACATTTAATTGTACATTTTAGAAGGGTAAATTCAAGAGGAAAAGTACAGCAGACGGAATGCAGTAAATACTGTGATAATGTTGTAAGGCGACAGATGGTGACAACATTTATCATGGTGAGCATTTCATAACCTTTAGAATTGAATTCACTTTTATACACCTTAAACTAATATAACACTGTATGTCAACTACATTAATAAAAAAACATTTTTAAAAGGGTGAACTTAATGGTATGTAAATTAAATCTCAATAGAAAAAGGGAAAAAAGCCAATTTAAAAAGATGCTCAGCATCTTTAATCATTAAGGGTATGCAAATTAAAACCACAATACTTTAGCACTACATACCTATTAGAATGGCTTAAAAAAAGTTTAAATGACAACACTAAATGCTAGGGAAGCTGTAGAACAACTATACACTCATACAAGCTGGTGAGACCGCAAAATCGTACAGCCGCTTTGAAAAGCGGCTCCACAGTTTCACAGAAATTAAATATTCATTTACCATAAGACCATGCGATCCCACTCTTAGGTATTAACCCAAGGGAAATAAAAATTTATGTTCACACAAAAATCTGTACGTGAATGTTTATTAGCAGCTCTATTCATAATGGCCAGGGAGGCCAGCAGACACATAAATGTAATACATCCATTCAAAAAATACCACTCAAAATTATAGGAATGAAATACTGATGCATGCAACACATGGGTGACTCTCAAATTCATTTTACATAAGAAATGGAGTGAAATTAAGTAAAAGCAGTCAGACCCCCCAAAAGCTATCTACCATATAATTCCATTTATATGGCACTCTCTAGAAAAGAAAACTGTAAGGATGAAAACAGATCACTGGTTGCCAGGAGATATGGGGCTGGAAAGGGTGGACTGAAAAGGGGCAGCAGAGGGAACTGGTGTGCTGATGGAACTTTTTGGTATCACGACTGTGATAGGGGATACATTCCTTGTCATCACCCTTGTCAAGAAAGACAACCGTACATCACGAAAGTGAATTTTACTGTATACAAATTTTAAATATTCAACCATAATCACACCCTACACAAACCTCTGCCTTGAATGCAGAAGCAACCTTCCACTACAGATCAAAGCACACTACAAAATGTTTTCCAGGCTTCCTTCTGAGTTGTGTGAAGACAAACTGTGTTATTTTTACTCTGCAAGTGAGAAGCAAAACAAATAAAACAATCTTCAAGTTTCTGATACCGTTCAGAGGTGCAGAGCTAGCACCAACGTCCCTGGTTCTTGCCTTCTGACTCTACCATGCTACCAGATACCAACGGCAGAAACAAGAGGTTCTCTATCGAGCTAATTATCTACTCACACTCTTTCATAAAGGAGGAAAAGCAAGATAAATAAATATCTTAGAAGAGGGTGCATATTAACAGTTAAGTCCAAAGTCAAACAAACAAAAAACCCTAACTTTGGCCTAGGAGATTCACTTCGTAGGGAAAAGGAATCTAATTGACAACCGGTGCTTAAAATAAAGGGTAGAATACAAAACAGATGGAAGCACTAATAACGACGCTCCAAATAAGGGAGCGCAACAGAGTACACGGATACCATTGTCAAGCTTTGGTCCTTCATCTAAGTAACCTAAGCGCATGTTCATCCCCGCGTTCATAGGTCTGAGAAGTTGCAAAGCGCACCCAGTTTCTTAAAAAAAAAAAAAAAAAATCACTCTGACCCACAAAATCCCAAAGCCTTACAAACGTGACACACTCCTGGGTCAGGCTGTGAACTGAAAACCACCAGCCAACCATTTGAGTTGATTGTGCACAGGAGTTTCGCTGTTATCAGCAGAAACCAGGCCAGCAAACCGAATTCAGCTGGGGTGGCTGGAAAGGGGAGCCGAGAAGACACTACGGTTCAGCCACACGCCCGGGCTGGGGAAGAAGGCAAGGAAGAGGGCGTCTTCGATCACCGGCGCCTTGCCTTCACGTGCGAGGCAACGTGCGCCACTCCGTGGGCTCTCCCGAGCCTTCGTCATAACCCAAGGGGTACAACATGACAGGGACGGGACCAAGCCCGGGGGCATCTCGTGGCCTCCCCCACGCCCCGCACACCTGAAGCCGGACAGCACGGGGCGACGGGCAGAGAATCTGCCCTCCACGCCCTCGGAGTCCGCCGCGGGTCCCCTCAAGCCGCCCGGCTCGGAAAAGAGGGACTTTTCATTCCGCACCCCCGACCCCAACCCCAACCCCCTGCTACCAGAATATAAACAACTCGCGGGCAGAGGCCCTGGAACCGCCGCC
Organism: Ursus americanus; assembly: GCF_024610735.1. Taxonomy (NCBI): domain Eukaryota; kingdom Metazoa; phylum Chordata; class Mammalia; order Carnivora; family Ursidae; genus Ursus; species Ursus americanus. Next base: position 17,571,179 of record NC_142160.1, on the reverse strand, counting down.
CGGCTTTACGTAATTTAACCCCGAGGCGAGCGGCGGCAGGTGGTGGCGCCCGGCGAGTGAGGGGCCCGAGGCCCCGAGAAAGCAAAGGCTGGCTCCGACAACCAGGGGCCGGGAGGAAAACGAGATTGAGGGGCGGCGGCGGTCTCGTTACCTCCCCAGATGCCCAGAGTGAGCTGAGACGTGTCCAAGTTCACCACATAGTCCCCCAAGAACCGGTTCAACACGTCCACGACCACCGACTCGAACACCATTTTCCTCAGCCGCGGTGGCCACGGCAGCCGCCCCCCCGCGGTCCTTCTTCCAGCGCCTGACCTCCCGCGGCCTCCCTCGAGACCGCTCGGTTCACCGGCTCCCGGGCGGCTCCCACTAGAAATGCCCCGGCGCCGGACACGCAAACCCTCCGCGAGCCCTGCGAGGGGCGGAGGTGGCTACTCGCTCTGCGCTTGCGCACGGTTGACTCCAGGGCGGGGGCGGAGCTCCGCGCCGCCCCGCGCGCGCCTGCGGGAAAGAAGCAAGGGCGGCTGCGCGACCGCTCCTCTGACGCGTGCCCTTTCCATGCAGAACCCGCCTCCTTTTACTTGTTGGCCCCGCCTCCCCCTCATCACCAGGCAACGGGAGGAGCGTAGGAGTGGCCAGTTTTTTTCCGACCCCGCCCTCACCGGCCGACCAGTGTCCTGACCCGCGACGGGGGCGGGGCCGGGCGCGGCGGTTACACCTGCCAGGGAACGCCCGTCGCCCTACATTGGAGGCGACCCCGCACGAGGACCAGTAGGATCTGCACCTAAGCCAGGCGTGGGCAAATTCCAGTCCTTTCGCGGTCAGGCCGTAGGCGTCTCAAGGGAGGGTCCTAGGGACCCCCCTCCCCCCAGGTTCCTGCGTCCGGCCGGCCTGTGTCTGGACGCCTGTAACTGCCCCGCCCGGGCTCGGAGCGCGAGGCCAGGATGCGCGTCGGGTGACTTAATTTAACCAGCTGCAAATCGTCCCAGGAAGGCGGGGGGGAGGGCAGTGAAGAGTAATGCCACGCCCTCCTTCCGGGCATCTGAGATGGCACTCTTTTTTTGGTCAAATTATTCACAGGGAGCCTCCTTTCAACCCTTAGAAAGTTCTTTCAGATTCAGAGTTAGTCAACCAGTCCAGAAACTGCTGAACGCCCTTCAGGAAATACTGTGATACCTAGACTCAACCCTTGAGCCTTATGAAATGACTGACGTAAACTAAATAATAATTAGAGCTCTTTCAGCCCCTTCGCACCCCCATTTGACCTTATATAAGAAATAGGACCAAATGCCTGAGCTCACAGATGCTGGATGTTAAGTATGGAGAACTATAATTAATCACCGCCCTCTTAAGGATTTAAGATGTAGGAATGTACTTTGAACTTTTTCTCTGTGCATCCTTTACTTTAAAGGGAAACCTCAAGGGGACTGGCAAGGCTAGAAGGGGAAGCTAGGGAGTCTTAGTACTCAAAATCAATCACAGGAAGAATTGTCAATTATAGACCCTCAACAGAAGAATCTCCAGAGGAAAGAATCGTCAATTACAGGCCCCAAAAGGGAAAGAGATACATTACATCTCCTGTAAGAAATCAACTACCCCTGAAACTCAGCTGATGAGAAACTTTCATCACCCTGAACTCTTGCTTCTCTCCAACTGACTTGTTCAAAACAACCCCTCCTGGGGTTCCTGGGCGGCTCAGTCGGTTAAGTACTTGCTTTCTGCTCAGATCATGATCTCAGAGTCCTGGGATCAAGCACTGGGGCAGGGTCCCCGCTCAGAGGAGAGTCTGCTTGTCCCTCTGCCCCTCCTGGTTCCCCCATTGTGTGCTCTTTCTCTCTCTCTCTCTCAAATAAATAGATAAAATCTTAAAAAAGAAAAAAATACAACGCCTCCCAAGTTTCGCCTCCATAAAATAATGTATCTCACTTTTGTTTTTTAGACTTGCCTATGGTTTTGAGATAGCTTGCTTGTCCTATGTTGTAATTCTCTGCTGTTCCCAAATAAACCCAACTTTTGCTGGTAAAATAACTGGCAATTTTATTTTTAAGGTTAACAGTATCACCAATAAATAATGCCTCTGATGACTTTCTGTTAATTCCTGTATCATTTTAGTACGTTTTGTATGCAGTGACCCAATTTTTTTTTAAGGCTTAAGGTTTGTCTTTGCAAGTAAGAATGCCTGGCAAAAAAAAAAAAAAAACAGTATAAAATCTTGTTTTACATGAGTTCATAAATTATTTTCATACAATTTCATATTTGAAGGGTCTTTATTATATCACCAATTCAATCTCTTGATCTTGACAATCACGAAGCGTAGATGTTAGGGATCGATCTAAGGTGATATAACTAATGTTCTGTAGAAACAGAGCTGGAACCTGGCTCCTCTTACTGACTCTGCTCTACCACCCAACCAGACTACCATAGAAAACTGTACCTAGAAACTGATAGAGGCTGAAATGCCCAGAATAGGGAAAAGCCCATAATGAGGTATTTTGCTACTGTAGTATTATTTAGAAGAAGCCAGAAAGAAGCTACAAATTCCACTATTAAATCTAGCACCATAAATTTAAAGTGGAAGAACTCCAGAACTCAGTGCAAAAATACATTTTAAATAGCTTGCAAACACTTCATACTAGTTTTCTATAATCCTGAAAAATCCTCTGGAATCAGATGAAGGAGGAGTGTAACTGCTGAAAATTTAGAACTATAAGCATTTCATTGATAAAGAGAGTAATGAAAGAAATTCTGCTGAGCAAGTGTTAGACATATACAAGAAGATGCATATTGTAACTGTATTCTTCTCTAGTGTTAGGTGCAATATCATGAACACACATTTCCTAATTAGTAAAAGGTACAATGTTACAGTCAATCCTCTTGTTGCTTAATCCATCTGAGGAAATTTGTAAGCAAAAATATAGTAATGTCATCATGTAAAAGATAATTTCACTAAACCATTAAACAAAATACTTGCGGAACCTTGAAAAATAAGTCCAAAGACTACCAAAAAAAAAAGTGTTCTAAGTTTCAAATTAGGGAATATATCAGTGTAAGGTGTTTTTTGTCCTCCAGATCAAAATTTAAATGCTATACTTCATTGTTTGATCAGATTTAAAAAAAACTTTTTTTGAGTGAACCCTAACTGCAATATGATCCAACTTTCCAATAAATCCCTAACTTTGCAAGTAGGATTTGCTGTCTTCTGCTTACTTGACAAGCCACAGCTTTCCATCTTTGAAGTTTTGTCATGCTGGTAGTTATCGTGGACATTTTTTTCCCCTAATTAATTCCTCTGTCCACAAGTAAGTATCATTTGTCCTGACCTCATTCCCCATGTGAGGTCAGCACTGTGGGAGCAGGCTGGACGGCCAGATAGCAAAGCCACTGAAGCAGACCACATTCCCAAACACGTTCGGCTCCTGGAGGAAGAGTTCTAGAAGATGGCCATGCTACAGGAAAAGTTTTACTGACGTAGCTTCACAGAGCCCTGTGCTCCCATCTCAGTTAATGGTTTAGAAATTATAAACAATTAAAAGTTATTCGGATTTATGTGTTCCAAAACCTTAAAAAAAAACACACACACACAAATTTGTTGGAAAGAAGATATAAGTAAAAGGTTGAGAAATTTATAAGAACTTTACTCAGGCAGTGTTAGTAAAAATGTAAATCGATGCAATCTTTCTAAAAGGCAGTTTGTAAATATCTACAAACGGATATATACATATTTATGATACATAGGTATATTCATACATACATATACATATGTATGACTTTTTTTTAAGATTTTATTTATTTATTTGACAGAGAGAGAGCCAACAAGAGAGGGAGCACAAGCAGGGGGAGTGGGAGAGGAAGAAGCAGGCTCTCAGAAGAGCAAGGAGCCCGATGCGGGGCTCGATCCCAGGACCCTGGGATCACGGCCTGGGCCAAAGGCAGACGCTTAATGACTGAGCCACCCAGGCGCCCCAACATACATATGACTTTTGACTCAACAATCCCACTTCTAATGATTTACTCTAAGAAAACACAAAAATTTAAAAAGCTGTCACCACAAGAACATTCATTAAAGCATTATTTATAACAGCAAAAAATTGGAAAAAGCTAAATATCCATAGGGAAGCTGGTTAAGTGTACAGGCACACACAATGGGTTATTATTCAGGCTTTAAAAATGATAATGCAGGGGCACCTGGGTGGCACAGCGGTTAAGTGTCTGCCTTCAGCTCAGGGCGTGATCCTGGCGTTCTGGGATCGAGCCCCACATCAGGCTCCTCTGCTATGAGCCTGCTTCTTCCTCTCCCACTCCCCCTGCTTGTGTTCCCTCTCTCGCTAGTTGTCTCTCTCTCTGTCAAATAAATAAAATCTTTTAAAAAAAATGATAATGCTGATCTATACTAATATGGAAGGAAGTCAATAATATATGCTTGTGAGAAACAAGAGACAGAATAGCATCATACCAATATTATAAATTACAAACATGTTTTAAGTGTGCAGAGAATATATGTAAATATATATATGTATATACACAAGAAAGAAATGTAAAAGTATGACCACCAACTGTTAATAGCAATTATTTTTTTCTCATGTTTATACTTAAATTCTAGTTAGTTAACAAATATGGTAAAACTGGTTTCAGGTGTAGAATTTAGTGATTCATCACTTACAAATAACACTCAGTGCTCATCATAAGTGCCTTTTTTAATGCCGGTCGCCCATTTAGCCCATCCCCCACCCAGCTCCCTCCAACCCTCAGTTTGTTCTATACTGTTAAGAGTCTCTTATGGTTTGATAACCTCTCTCTCTCTTTTTTCCTTTCCTGTATGTTCGTTTGTTTTGTTTCTTAAATTCCCATATGAGTGAAATCATATGGTATTTGTCTTTCTCTGACTGACTTATTCTGCTTAGTGTAATACCCCTAGCTCCATGGCAAGATTTTGTTCTTTTTGATGGCTGAGTAATATTCCATTCTGTGTATGTATACCACATCTTTATCCATTTATTCATCCATTGGTCGATGGACATTTGGGCTCTTTCCATGGTTTGGCTATTGTTGCTAATGCTGCTATAAATAACAGGGGGGTCGTGCCCCTTTTAATCTGTATTTTTGTATCCTTTGGGTAAATACCCAGTAGTGCAATTGCTGGGTCATAGGGTAGTTCTATTTTTAACTTTTTGAGGACCCTCCATACTGTTTTCCAGAGTGGCCGCACCAGTTTGCATTCCCACCAACAGTGTAAGAGGGTTCCCCTTTCTCCACATCCTCACCAACACCTGTTGTTTCCTGTGTTGTTAATTTTAGCCATTTTGACAGATGCAAAGTAGTATCTCATCATGGTTTTGATTAGTATTTCCCTGATGATGAGTGATGTTGATCATCTTTTCATGTGTCTGTTAGCCATCGGTATAACAGCGGTTATCTTCAGATGGTGAGACTTTGGTCTTTTTTTTTTTTTTTATAGTGCGCATGGATTTTTTTCCCCCAAAACCAAAAAAAGCTGTTTGATATTATAAGAGTACTACAAAGGAAGTATAATACGACTTCTCTTATCATACTCATTGAAATGTTTTTAGCCTAAAGCAAATCAGCTTTGGAGATTTTGAACGATGGAAATTGAGTTTCATTACATTCAACTATATATCATACACTTAGAACATTAAAAAAGGAAATATAAACTTAATTTGTTCCTCTAAACTGTTGAAGAGAGATCTATCAGAAATGTTATTATATGAATTATATTATATAATTCTTCAGGAAAATTGCTCTCCCAAAATTGGACCCAACAGAAGTTTGTGAGCAAGTTCTCAACCCTGGTGGTGAATTGATGAAAAGATTTGTGTGAACTCTTAAAAGCATATAAGCACAGGAAAATCTGTTCACTATTATTAGCTACTGGGGAAATGAAAATTAAAACTGTAAATAAGATATCACTATACATCAACCGGAATGGTCACAAAAAAAATGTTGTAACACCAAATGCTGGTGAGGATGCAGAGAAACTGGTTCATATGTGCATTCATTGTGGAAATGTGACATGATACAGCTACTCTGGAAAAGAGTCTGACAATTTCTAAAGCAAAATTGTAAAAAACCAAAAAAAAAAAAAAAAAAACCTAAATATGCACCTATCATACAAGCCAGCAATTGTACTTCCAGACATGTATCCTAGAGAAATGAAAACCACGTTTGCACAAAAACTTGTACAAGAAAGTTCATAGCAATTTCATTCATAACAGGCAAAACTGGAAATGACCCAAAAACTTTTCAACAGAGGAATAAAAACAAATTGTATGTAGTACAGCCACACCATGGAATACCATTCAGCAATAAAAAGGAATGAACTAGCCATGCTATACAAAACCTGGATACATCTCAGGGCATTATGCTGATTCTATGTACAAAAATGTTCTTGAAATAGAATTAGAGATATAAAACAGATTAGCAGTTGCCAAAGGTTAGTATGGGGAGGAGGAACAGGTGTGGCTACAAATGGTTATAGCAGGAAGGAACCTGTGTTTATAGAGCACTTCTGTATCGTGATTGTGGTAGCGGCTAAATAAAATTACATAAAACTACACACACAAATAAGTACATATAAAATGCATGAAAACTGAACAAGCTCTATGGATGGTACCAAAGTCCTTAATATCCTGGCTTTGACACCACACTACAGTTATGCAAGATGGGGAAACTGGTGAATATACTGGGACCTCCTGGTAATTTTTTTGCAACTTTCTATAAATGTAAAATTATTTTGAAATAATTTTCTTAAAGGCTCTGATAATGTGGGGTCTGATTAGGTGTGTCCCTGAGAATGAGATGAGCCTGAGAAGTATGAGATTGTACACAATGCTTTATTATCTCTGTGCAGGGTGCTTGGTAAAATGTTCCCAAAGGAAAAGTATCTGACTATGACGCCTTATCAGAACATATCAAAATATCAATTACTCTGTGCTTGATACATATACATTTTTAATACCGTATCTATTGAAAGAAAGAACAAATGTTGGCTCTGAAGCCACAGCCAACTCTCACCACACTGAGCACACGGCCAGGGAAGTAGATTAATACTCCAAGAGCGACTCAACAGGTTTTGCACCTGGTTAGAGGGCGCAAAAACCCGAGGCTGTGATTGTGGAGTGAAGTTGCAGCCCCAAGAGAAGAGACATGGGAACCTCGGCTTGGACTCCCCACTGCTGGGCTCTGGGAGGCGGATGCAGAGAAAGAAAGAGGAAGCATGTGGAAAGCAAGACTCTAGACCCAGAATTAGGTTCCCAGTGGCAGGGCTGTGGTGAATCCAGGGAAGGCAATCTAATCTCAAGAGAGTATCCAGAAGGATCCTCTAAAAACTGTGTCACTTCTATACTCCAAAGCTGCTGTTGTACCGCTCACATCATCATGGGAATGGTCACAGCCCTCACAGTGGCAGATAAGGCCCTCCACAATTGGCCTTCCACTCCACCCTACCCTTATCTAGGAATGCTCTTTCCTCTGGTATTTGCAGACTCACTCTTGGTGCTCTCAGGTCATTTTCTCAGCCCTTTCTTGAATAGCTTGGTTAACATAGGTTGCCGGCTCCCCGCCCCTCAGAACTTCTCTGTTTACCTTCCCCGCTTTATAGCTTTCCTCAGAGCGCTTACCACCTGATACGCTATGCTTTTTACTTAATTATTTTGTGTCCGTCTCTCTCTCTCCGCTGTAATGTGTACAATATAATGTAAGCTACTCAAGGACAATTATTCTTGTTTTGCTCATTGTTCCATCCTCTGTGCCTAGAACAAGGTAGGCACACATTCGTGGAAGGCAGGAGAGACAGGCATGCCTGCCGAGTGTTGAATTATTGCCGGTCAGCTCCAAACCCACCCTTCTATTTTTAGCTCTGGCCATGCGGCCCGCCCGGCAAACCACACTCAGCTTGGGCAGCCGGCTCCTGGTTGGGCTCTGCCAAGAGGGGGCGCTAGAGGAGTTAGAGGAGGAAGGAGAGACATGGTCCTTTCTGTTGGCTCCTTGCAGGGCCGCCTGTCTACTCCCTTTTCTTAGGAGCCTCCCCCACAACCCTTCTTAGCCGGGGCAGCAGCACTTCCTTTAGCAGCCCCTGAATCCGACTTGCATTTTCCCTAACTTGCAGAATCATCATCATCTCAGCATCTCAGGGACTTGAGAACCAACCTCACCGTTCCGCCCTCTCTGTTTGCTCCTGCATCTGGGAGACACGCAGCGAGGCGAATCCCTCCTTGGAGGCCCGAGTTTGAGCTGGAGGGCTCCTCTTCCACGTGTACTGGTCTGTCCTTTTGCTCACTCGTCCCTCGGGGTTCTATCCGCTTCCTGCAGTAGCTACTTTGGTGATAGGTTAAAGCTCTCTTTTCACTTTTTTACTGCTAACCAATTTTGGACCTTATTCGTTGTTCTGTATACATCTCTGTGCGGGGAGCAGAGTCAGGACCCGCGTTTAAGTCCCTGCGGGAGACATGTTCGGGTGAGAGAGGGAGGTGGTATCCCTAAAGGGAGTAAATGTAAACTGTGGGTGAGTAGGGAAGCCAGACTCAGGGCCAGAGAGAGTATTAAGTGTCAGGACTGGCAACAACCGCCAGACTATAATTAGTAATGAATCCAACGATCAAGGACTCTGATCATTTAGAACGGGTCAGGGAATGAGTGTGAAGTGGGTCAAGATGGCGGCTGCAGAAGGCAGGCTGCTCGTACGAGGTGCTGGGGGTCTGTTCTTCAGTCTTGTGGCACAGGGGCAGTGGGGTAAAGTGGTTCACTACAAGCTGAATCCACTATACCACTCCCCTCCGTGTTTATTCAGTCCAGCCTCCCCATTCCTGAGCCCAACTTGATTTAGGCAGTATTTGAAAGATCCCCCCAGATACGTACTCTCTGCCCACCTGGACTTCTGAACATGGAGCACTATCTCCCACTTCTGTTCTCTTTCCTCCCTTTGTAAACCACTGAGTGCACCAGGGGCTGTGCGACTCTGTGTGTTGCTGCTTCTGTGAACCCTTCCCCAGAGCCTGGGCCACCTCAATGTGCAGTTCTAAGGCCAACCTCTGTCACTCTGCCTTGCCTACCCTACCCAGCCTGTTAATGTAAGTCAACCGAAATACCCCGATAGGAGCCAGGGACCAGGATGGAGTAGGAAAGTCCAGAGTTAGTGCCAGAAAGTCATTGTTGAGATTTAGGTGTAAGGCAGTTTAAATGAATAGAAAGGCGTAAGTCAGGGGCACCTGGGTGGCTCATTCAGTTAACCAGCGGACTCTTGATTTCAGCTCAGGTCAGTCTTGGGGTCCTGGGATGGAGCCCCATCTCAGGCTTCCTGCTCAGCTGGGAGTTTGCTTGAGGATTTCTCTCCCTCTCCCTCTGCCCTTCCCACTGCTTGCATGCCTGCACTCCCTCTTTCTCTCTCAAATAAATAAATAAATCTTAAAAAAAAAAAAAGAAAGAAAGAAAGAGAGAAAGAAAGAAAGAAAGAAAGAAAGAAAGAAAGAAAGAAAGGCATAAATGAAATGGAGGTTATAAAGGTAGAATTTATGAACTCTGAAAACTGATGAACTATAATCGATGAGGTAAATAAAATAATACCAAGATTGTGTCCTTCATAGTAACTGGAACATGAAAGCAAGGTATTGGTTTTACGGGTGATGATGAGAAATTCTGTTTTTGGTTGCTTCCATGAGAGCTGAAATCTAGGGGAAAATATCTAGGACACAGTGTAGTTTGTCTAGGGATAGTTAGAAATTAAAAAATGAGGTCCCAGTGAAAGTCCAGGACAATCACAGACACTTGAGACCGCCCTACAAAGAAGCAATTATCCATACGTCATGTGTGGATGCCACTTAGAAGTAAAGGAATGTAGAGAAAGAAAAGCAGACCAAGGATTGAACAGTGAAGTAACATTCTCATTTAGGGAAGAGCCAACTGAACATGAGAGGGGAAGCTTAGGAAAGAAGTCAGTGTACCTGGAGCGGGACGACACAGACGTCCAAGAAGGACGTACAGGAGGAAGGGTGGTCAACACGATCAAAACTGTACAGATGTTAAGAAAGACGAACACTGAAAAAACACAACCAAATTTAGCTATTTAATGAACACTTACAAAGTCTTTTGTTTCACTTCCCAAGAGATGTCTAACCAAAGTCATTTAAAAAGTAGATTTTGATAACAAAAGTGTTACTAACAAATTTGAACCTTACGCTTACCAATAGTATGCTTAATTTAGAAAATTAAATTCATGTCAACACCTATCAAGTGCTTAAATGCATATAGCCCCTTCTATATTAAAATAGAGATTCATTTTCAGTGAGGGTTCATTAATTAACGCCATACATGTCCACATTATTTTTTGTATCTTTGCAGTATTTAAACCCTTCTTGTTCTAGTATATGCTTTTATTATCACAATATAACATCATTCCTGGTAAGAATCTAAACTGATCTATAAATAAACCAGTCACCTCCACATATCCTATTTTCTGGCTGCTTTAATCACAGTTTGTCTCTGCAATCTTTATTTAACAACCACTTGGGTGGAAATGTGCTAATCTATAAGTAGGTATTTAACAAACTCTTTATAAAACTGTTTTCTAAGTTTACGTACTTCTGTAAGTCTTGACAAGATATTCCATTACCAACACCATAGGCATATATGTGGGGCTATGAGAAAACAAATCCCTTGTTCCCCAGTCTACATACATAGCCACATAGACAGATGTGATGTAGAAGTTGTAGTATGCTCCAGAATTTTAGCAATAATATTGTCCATGTCATGTGGAGATGGCTTATGTAATTTATATATACACATACATAATTCACATTATATATACAATCCACAGTATATATAATTGACTATATATACATATATACATGGTTTACATGTAGCATCACAGATGGAGGATAGATTTTTAATAACAACAACAAAAAAGACTGTTGGTGCATTTGAGCCTCATGTATACCAAAAGTGTTTATATTTAAAATAGTTTTTTAATTCAACAATTGCTTATTACGTAAACCTGATAGTCTAAAGTCTGCTACTGTTCACATATTACAAGACCTTATTTTCTAAAGAGCACAACATAATATGCCCAGAATCTCTTCCTTGAGGGTAATCATGGTATTTTTCTACTACTAATAAAAGTAGTCTCCATCAATTAGTTATCACATTTACACTGTTCTTAGATTATACACTGTGCTTTTTCTGTCCAAGGAAAGTCTGAGTCAGATGCACTAATTTGGTTTTGTTAGTGTTAAATTAGCTGAGTCAAGCATCAGCTACTGAGTCAAATGCTCGGTTTTTTTTTCCTCAAAGCAAGTTAAAAGAGCACCATCTAGTGGAATTTCTGACATACTATCCTTTCAAATTGGTCTTCAAATTTAGTCAATTTTTTAATACAAATTTTCTTTTAACTAATAATGATTATAAATCAACTCTTCTATATTTTCTAAAATAAATCCTAAACATATTTCAACTAAACTGAAGATTAAATATCAAAATCAATAATTCATTTATGGCATTTAACCACATATTTTAACTACTGAATTGGTTTCTCCTTAAGTATTATCGCATACTAAGGAGTTGCTTACTTTTCATGCAGATTTATATCTTTTTATATTTTTTAATTTTTTTAGATTTATATCTTTTTAAAGAAGACTTAATTGACTGCATTTTTATGTTACTGAATGCAAATATGACTTTGTGTTTCCTGCAACATTGCGTGTTAGTGGGTCAGTTCCTAAACACAGAGAAAATGTCATTCTATTCACTAGCTATGTCAGGCATTTGAGCTGGTCTTTGAGGAGGTTCTGACGATTTAGGGATAGAATTCCAACTTACTCTGTTAGTGGCTATGCCCCATACAAACGATTTGACTTTTTCCCCACCTGCATAAAATTCATCGATCCATTTGATCTAAAAAGATAAACATAGTGACTGCCTCAGCTTGAAATACTGATTTCATTATCAGACCAAAGGTCTTGTGAACAATGTGAGCGGTAAATGGTGTGTGTGTGTCTTTTTAATCCTGGAAACACACAAAACAAATGCATAAAAGTGGTTGCGCAAACATATGGGCTGATGGGAAGACAGGTTTATAGTGTCCACCTGAGTTCTCTTTTCACTTTTGTTTGCTTATTCCCTTACTCCCTTATTTTTCTGTTTTGTTCCTTTTAGTCTCTATTCCTCAAATTCCCTAAATGATTGCTCCTCACATTAAGGTCTCTCTACCAATGCCTCCTCGTCAAAGAGGCTTTCCTTGACAGCCCTATCAAAAATAGCACCATGCCTCTGCCCCTACCTCCATTCTGAGACATGATTTCCATATCCTGTCTCCTTACAGTACTTACCATTACTAACTCTTACAATACGTAGTTGTTTATCTTCTGTCTCTCACTGTAATAATTTCAACATTGGCTCCATTATTTTACCTATCTCTGTAGCTTGTCATTTAACTCTGTAACATTCTACCATTTGACTCCACATTCGGTTGTGTGACTTGTTTAGGCCAGTGAGATATGAACAGATGGGTCGTGCACAGAGTTGGAAGGACGCTTGCTCAGTTGAGCTTGCTCTCTCCCTCGTGGCAATAGAGCATACCTGGACTGGGCTAACAGAGGATGGACAATACATGGGAAAATGCCATGTCACCAGGGTTGCCCCAGCTAGCCTAGTTAAGTTGTCTTTCAGGCTTGTGTTTTGGAAACTCTTAACAATAATGAATGTTCTTTAAGACACTTTTGGGGATGGTTGTTATATAGCAATCACTAACTCATACACCCTCCCTACAGTGTAAACTCCCTGGGTGCAAGGAACGTCTATGTTTTCTTCATTGTTACATCCCTAGCACCCAGCGCTGTGCCTGGCAAGTCGCATAAATGAATGGGGTGGTCAGGCCATATGTTATACCAAGCTTAAGTAATAGCTTTTCTGATGGTCTGTCTTTATATCAGGATAGATTCAATAACCTGGAAAGAAAGGGGTAGGCTACTTATCCAACAAGCAATTCTCAAAAATTCTTTTTTCTCTCAATCAAACTTTTGACAAACAGTAAGGAGTAGTGAGTTCAAGGTTATGTGTCTTACCAAGTATTTTCTTTTCTTAAGTAATCTCTCCCCCCAACGTAGGACTCAAACTTACAGCCCTGAGATCGGGAGTTGCATGCTTTACTGATTGAGCTAACCAGGCACCCCTCTTACCAAGTGGTTTCAGTGTAACTATTTTAAGTGCACAGTAAAATGCTATAATAATGAACTCAAAGGAACTGGAGTTGTGACTGGCTTTCTTCTATGATCATTGAGTAGCATAACAAAGAAATTTAAGAAAGCCATCCCATCTCCACATAGAACTGGGCACAGGGTATACCTTGTGATCAAAGGATCATTTTGAATGAGATATACAATGAAAATGAATGAGTAAGCAAGATACAAAGTTCTGTGGTCTGACTACAATATTTTAGCCTGAACATTTTTTTTTAAAAGAGGTATTACCAATCTATCACCTAAGCTTTTTTTTGACAGTGTAATAAAACACTCATTACATGTCTATTTTTAAGAATTTTTACCCCCAATCCAAATTAAATAAGATGTATTACCTTATGTTATAAAGTTATTACCTCCTTGGGACACCTGGGTGGCTCGGGGAGTTAAGCGTCCCACTCTTGATTATGGCTCAGGTCATGATCTCAGGGTAGTGAGGTTGAGCCCCTTATCAGGCTCTCACTACTCTTCATCTCTCTCTCTCTCTAAAAAAAGTAATAAATTAAAATTTAATTAATTAAAATAATTAGCTCCAAGCCAAGGTTTTATCAACTTAATATAACATTTATGTTAACATCTGGGCTGGCTATATTAACATCCTGTGCATTGTAGGATGTTCAGCAGCATGCCTGGCCTCTATCCAATGTCTCAAGATATTGCTATATGTCCCATTAAGAGCAGAAGCACCCCCAGTTGAAAACCACTTTTCTAAGTTAATAATTACTGGTGGAATAACTACTGTAAAGTATGTTTTGTTTTTAAATGATTTTTAAAACCCTTCTATTCTGATATAGTTGTAGTTCACATGCAGTCATAAGAAATACACAGAATCCCCCCAAATTCAAAGAATTCCGTCCAATGGCAGTGTCTTGCCAAACTATAGTACAAAATCACAATAAGATATTGTCATTCATACTGTTAAGATCCAGAGCACTTCCATCACCACAAGGATCATTCATGTCATGTCAAGGATCATTTATGGGCACACTCACTTTCCCTCCTACACATCTGTCTTAAACCACTAGTTTGTCTTTCATTTCTATAATCTTGTCATTTTAGGAATGTTCTGTAAATGAGGCAATACAGTATATAATCCTTTGGAGTTGGCTTTCTTCACTCAGCATAATTCTCTAGAGATTCATCCATGTCATTGCATGTATCAATACTTTGTTCTTTATTGTTAAGTAGAATTCCATGGTATGGATACACCACAGTTTGTTGACCATTCATACATTGAGGAATATGTGGATTATTTCCCATTTTTGGCTACTATGAATAAAGTTGCTATAAACATTCATGTACAGGTTTTTGTGTGAACATAAATTTTTCATTTGTCTGCGATAAATACCCACAAGTGCAATTGCTGGGTTGTATGGTAGTCTCATCTTCAGTTTTTTAAGCCATTGCTGAACTGTTTTCCAGAGTGGCTATCCAGTTCCTTCAACCCCATTTGTTGAAAAATCCATCCTTCCTCCAGTTAATTGCTTTTGTGCTTTTGTCAAAAGCATTTGCACATATTTGTGTGGGTCTGTTTCTGGGTTCTCTGTTCAATACACCTTAAAAGAACATAACAAAACCCAGATTGCACCAATATGACATTACAATGTCCAGCACCCAATAAAAAATTACCAAGCATGCAACAACAACAAAAAAATCAGTAAAATGTCAGTGTCAAAAAAGAAATTATCTAAAAAGTAGCCAGATATACAAGTTAGTTTCATAATGTACCTGGGTGTCTATGATTTGAATTACAACTCTTTATGCCTCTGTCTCCTCAACTGTAAAATGGGCGTAATAATAGTACCTATCTCAGAGTTAAACTGAGGACTAACTAACTTAATATATAAAGCACTTGGCAGAGTGCCTAACACCTAGGAAACTTCATGAAAACATTAGTTGTTTTATTATTTTCATTACAATGAACTATTTACAATATTGCTTCTAAGAAAAAAAATTGTTTTACTGCTCTGATGCCAGAAATACCGCAATGAATATGAAAGATATTTTTTGAATTTCTGTAGGAATAATAGCTATGGGTTGTGAAGAAATACAGGGCCAAATACATTTCAAAAAAGCTTAAAGTATCCATTAATAGAATAAGTAGAAGTAAAAGTTATATCTGTCAATTACACCACAGGAAAATACAAGGGGAAAAAAATCAAATGATCAATATATCAAAGAAAATTAATATCTTTTAAAGAATAAAACAATAAAGCATACTAAGCCAAAATATAAAGTAGGATAGGAAGACTAAAAATAAAATATCCGTCATTATACTAAATGTAATGGATTATTTCCTTTCTTGTTAGCCATAGACTGGGTTAAAGAACCAAATATAAATATAGATATATAGTATTGTAAGATATGCCTCTAAGTGAAAAAAAAAACACAGAAAGATTGCTATAAAAGGCAGAGTTAAAATAAGAAAATTCAGCAAGAGAAATTCAAGGTGCTAATATTAATGTAAAATAAACTAGGATTCAGATAAAAAAAGAATAGGACAAAGAGAAATGTTTATATTGATAAAAAGTACAATCTACAAAGAAGCTAGGACAATTATATCACTTTATGCACCAAACCACAGAGATTCATAATACATAAACTAATTGAGACAGAGGAGAAGTTGACAGTTCCTTAAATAGACAGGGAATTTTTAACACACTGTTCTCAGGAAAAAAGATTCAGAAGATCTATATAATGACAGAAAATTGATTATCTATCTATGTCAGTATACAGACATATATGTAGGTGAATAATATAATCTTGGTATGTCGGAAGATTCTCTAAGCATGCCACTGAAGCCAAAGATTCCAAGAAAGTTTAAAGTCAAATGATAAAGTGAGGAAAGGATTTTCAACATCACAATGTTAAAATTCAAGATAATCATATAAATTTAAAAGAACTCTCCAACAGAAAATTACATACATGATTTAAATAGCCAATACATGAAAGGAGCAATATAAATGCTTAATAAATATATGAGAAGATGTCCAAGTTTTCAGGTAATAAAATAAATACAAATTAAAAATACAAGAAAACACTTCTCATCTATAAAATTGACAAAGATTAAAAAAATATCGATAGTAGCCTCATTCTGAAGGAAATGGTGAAGGAGAACCTCGACGTTAGGGATAGCAGTAGAAATTGGTATAATCTTACTGGACAGCCATTTGACAATATATATCAAAAGTCTTTAAAGTGTGCTTAACATTGGGTCAAAACAGTCCACTTTTAGTAACTTTTTCTAAATAAAATATACCATTTATTGAAGTCTACCTCTGAGCCAGGCACTGTAGCAGGTGTTTTACAAACATAATAAGATTTAATCCTTACAACAACTCTGTAAGCAGATATTATCAATTTTTACAGGTGAAGGAACTAATGCACAGAAAATTTTATCAATAAGCCAGATATCAAACAGCTGGAATAGGAGTTTATATACAAGTCTATAAGATTTTTTGAAAAATGCACACATATTCACACCTGAAAGAATAAGGATGTTTACTGCAAAGTTTATCATAGAGAAAAGTAGAAAGTAGTATTCATTATCCATTAACAGGGGATGTTATGTAAATGGAATCCATTCAAATCATATAAATTTTGAAAGAAAATGTATTTAGAAGACACTGGGTTTTTTAATTTGTTTTATTTATTTGAGAGAGAGAGAGAGAGAGAGTGCAAGCACAAGCAGGGTGAGGGGCAGAAGGAGAGGGAGAGAATCCTCAAGCAGCATCCCCGCTGAGTGTGGAACCCCATGCAGGGCTCAATCCCAGGACCCTGAGATCATGACCTGACCCGAAATCAAGAGTCAGAGGCTTAACTGACTGAGCCACCTAGGCACCCTAGAATACATTGTTGAGTTAAAGCAACTGGTAGAAAAACAGTTTCATAGTAATAGCTCTTTTAAAAAAACACTATGTGCTAGGTGTGTCAGACACATTTATTTCACTCTCTAAGCATTTGCATAGGAAGTAGTCTGAAAGGATTTGCACAATGGTTGTCTCCAGGTCATAGAATCAGGGATAATTTTTGAGTCCTTGTTTAGTTCTTTTTTTTTTTTTTTTGAAAGTAACTAAATTTATTCCAATGGGCATGTATTTATTTTGTAATCAGGAAAAAACAAAACAAAACCCTGTAAAAATGAGAGAGAGAAAAAGAGAGAGTGAGAGAAAGAAGATCTTGTAAATTAACCAAGTAACTGGAACTTACTCATATTGTACTGATACACGCAAGAGCCAGGAGAGTGTGCTATGCTCCCATCTTTCTAAACCTTCTGTCTTTTTGAAAAGAGCCCTACAATTTCAAAAATGATCATCATATCTTATTGTAGATTCTTAATCAAGTTCCTGTAGTCATGATTTAGTTTTCAAAATGTTTGAAATATTTCAGAAAACCACCAAATGAAATAAAGCAGTCAAACAGGAGGTTTCTGATTTCCTGAACAGATTTATACGTGTAACTCAGAGGTCTTCATTTCCCCCCTTCCCAGAGGAGTACGGATACAGCCCAAAGGATGTAGGTTATAATGACAATAGAGCCTTCTCCCCTGCTAAATTCCTATATCACGGCACATCAGTCCCTACCATGGTGGGCTCCTGAGGGCTCCAGCTCTCTGAAGTAATTTGGTTGCCAGAGACCCTCGTTTTGAGCCCTTGTCTCCTCCCCCTTGCCTTGCCCACTATTGCCTGAAGGATGTAGTTTCTGATGACAATAATGTGTTGTCCAGGTACAAGAGGGGGCCAGGAGCATGATATTACCATGTTTGACTTTGCCACTATCAACTTGCTTACTTCAGGGACATCAGTAGAATTGTTGACAGTTTTCCCTGAATGGGTCCTAGCAGCTGCTGTCTTCCATTAGACACAAATGAATGGTTAATTTTTTTTTTTTTTAAACAGGGAGATCCTTTCTGCTTCCTTTTCCTTCTTTCCTTCCCTTTTTTTGGATAGTAAACTTCATTGTAAAATAAATTATACTTGTCAAAAGTTATAAAATAGAAAATAAAAATATACACACTCATGCATATACACAGACATTTTTCATTCTTTTGTTTTTTACAATATCTTATTTTAATATGTCACAATATTAATTAGTATTTTTCCCAGCTGTGTTCGCCAGATTAGAAATGGTAATGGTCTTCTGACATCACCAAGCTGCCTAGCTATTAAATCCACCAAGTGATCATCTGCATTTTTCTTTGTTTTAGAATATTTTACCTTCACCTTTTCCCCTTATAATCTTGGTAATCTACTGATATTTTACATAAAGGAGGAAACCCAAGTGATATGTTTTGGTGCAAAGATGGCAAGGAAACTGGAGTGATATGGCAACTTTTCAGTTTTTAAGATTTATTTATTTATTTAATTTATTTACTTGAGAGAGAAAGAAAGGGAGAGAGAGAGAAAGGGAGAGAGCTCGAGCACAAGTGGGGGGAGGGGCAGAGGGAGAGAATCTTCAAGCAGACTCCCCACTGAGTGGGGAGCCAGGTGGAGGGCTTGATCTCAAGACTCATGAGATAATGACCTGAGCTGAAACCAAGCGTTGGCCGCCCAACCAACTGAGCCACCCAGGTGAGCCAAAACTTCTCGGTTCTAAGGGGAAGCTTCTCTGTGTCAGAAGATGCCAAAGCTCGTGAAAAGATTCTATGATACCTCTGGAGATGTTCAGTGCACTGATGGGTTTATACATTCTATCTTCCCTGATGCTATTTAGGTTGAGACATATGATACTGTAATGAAATGTGGGTTGTATGGCAGAGTGAGACAACATGATCTGGAAGAGAATAGAGAGGTGTTTCAATGGGAAAATGTTTTCTTGACTTCTATAAATGTTAATCAACATACATTCCCCTGAGGGTAGGTTGGACATGTCCAATCTTCCCTCTACTACTGGCAAGTATATTGAGGTCCACAAATCTTCTAGACAGCCAGTAAACTAGGCTAATCTCTACTTTTAATGAATATTTACCACTATTTACCAATCTCTATTATAATACTAGAGACACCGTCTTCCTTCAAGGAGCACTGAATCTATAGGGAGGAAGGCACACAACCAATTACGTCACAACGTGTTAATGGCGATGATGGATGCATGTTCAATGTGCCACAGAAGCCTAGAAGGAGTACCTATGGCTCCTTGGGGGAATCAAAAGGGGATGGGGGTTGACTTGCATTATAGAAAACAGAAATAGGGGCGCCTGGGTAGCACAGCGGTTAAGCGTCTGCCTTCGGCTCAGGGCGTGATCCCGGCGTTGTGGGATCGAGCCCCACATCAGGCTCCTCCGCTATGAGCCTGCTTCTTCCTCTCCCACTCCCCCTGCTTGTGTTCCCTCTCTCGCTGGCTGTCTCTGTCTCTGTTGAATAAATAAATAAAAAATCTTAAAAAAAAAAAAAACAAACCTCCAGACTCCAGTTCTAATGGATCCCCCACACTTTAAAAAAAAAAAAAAACAGAAATAAATAAGGATCTCTGCCATAGCATTTTCTCACAAGATGGTTGGCCGGAACTGAGCAGTCTTCCACATTACAGGGATCGAACACAGCTAATGTGGCTAGAAGTCATATCATGAGTCGGCAGAATGGCAGGAAGGGATTGATCCCCACCAAAGGAAACACAGAAGGATACATTGTGGAATTCTACCAGTGAGAGATCCCACCCAGACAGGGGAGAAGCCTGCCTTCAATGTTAAGAAATCATTTTGGATGTAAAAGTCAGGGCCATAAGAGAAAAAGAAAAGTAAGTTCTATCTTGAGGATCATATTAGCTGAGCCAACTCGGGCACTTCTAGATTAAATGACTTCTTATAGTCTTGCTTGGTGAATATATCTCTCAGAAATACAAAGGGCCAAGGCTTTTTATCCCAGAAAAGGAAAACCTTCCCTACACGATGAGATTTCCTAGTGCTCATTTCACTCCCTCATCCTCTGCCTTTTATTCAGTAATCTCATTAGCCATCCTGGCTTCACACTTTCACAGCCACTCTTAGGATCTAAGCCTTATGAGATATCTCACAGTGAATTGGTCCCATGTAGCTGATTTCACCATCCATCCATTATTCATTCAACAAATACATGTTGCCACCTACAACTACGCAGGAGAAATGTTCTGGGTGCTGAGTACACAAATCAAAGTCCCTACCTCCGGGAGCATTTTCACTCAATTCAATGAAGTATATTATCCTACTACACTTAGGCAGAAGACACATGCAACCGATGTATTATAAAACCAGGAGGGGCGCCTGGGTGGCACAGTCGTTAAGCGTTTGCCTTCAGCTCAGGGCGTGATCCCGGCATTCTGGGATCGAGCCCCACATCAGGCTCCTCCACTGGGAGCCTGCTTCTTCCTCTTACACTCCCCCTGCTGTGTTCCCTCTCTCACTGGCTCTCTCTCTCTCTGTCAAAGAAATAAATAAATAAATAAATAAATAAATAAATAAATAAATAAAATCTTTAAAAATAAATAAATAAAACCAGGAATCCTTGCACCTTGAACTTTTATACATTGCTGTATGTATACCTAAAAAGGACCAATAAAGATAAAACATGTGGTCAGAGTTATGATGATTTTAATGAATCTCAACCAATCTGGCTGTTTTCTTGCTCAAGAATTTCATTCATCATCATGTAAATCTGAGAAAGTGTTTGCATCCAGTTGGCATAAAGGAACTATTTAACTGAGTTTATTTTCTAGTCTTACATGAGACCAGTCTTTATAAAGGATTAAATTATATGTACATAGTGTGTACATACATGTTTTAATATATGAATAATTTTGAAATTTCCCTTTTCAATATTATTTAAGAAACTGAGTATTTAATCACTATGAACTCAACCATAATTTCCTCTTCAATCTTTAAATTTCTGTTTTCCCAAATGACCTACTTTAAAGGTTTATTTTCAGCATTACGGAAGCCATTAGTCTATGAAGCAATTAAAGAACATTGTTGTGAGATCAATGGAAACCACGGATATGTTCAATTGCCCTCCTTTTAAGTCAACGAACTAACATGGATCTGTAATTAACACCCATATGGTGGGCAAGCTCACCTTGCTTAAAAGACAAGCTACTTCTGTTAGCTCTGATTTCAAAACTAACGAAAATCAATAGTGATTTTTATCTTGGTACCAGAATCATTAGGGCAGCAGGTCGGCAGAGCAGCTGAGAGTTTGCAAGCAAAGCCAGAGGGGCGCCATGCCAGCCATCATTGATGGGAGGTAAGGGACCTGTCAAGGATTAGGAAGTTCTTATGGAAACTTCAAGGAGGCAACAGGGAGGCACCTGCCCCGAGAAAAGATGTGCTTCTTTGTCCCCAGCTGCTTTTTATGACCGGTATCTATCTGCTCTGAACATCTGCCCCTCCAGATACAGTACTTAGAATAAGTTTTGCTTAGTCACTCTTTATAGATAATAGTCTCTTCACCTAAAAGTGCAGAACACATTGAAATATTACTCAGCTCGACTAGTCACAGCCACTAATCCTAGTAATGGTTTACAGCTGCCCTATCTTTGATCCAAGAGCACATAATGAAGGGCCAAAAATATTGTTAGTCCAGACTCACTGAGAAATGAAAATAATTATGAGTACTATGTAACACTTAAAATCCATGACTTATGCCCTAATTCGTAAATGACTAGTAGGATGCTGAAGGGACCTTTCTGCTTCCTCTCAGGACCGAGACTCACTTATTCCCTCAACTTCCGATTAGTGCAGAAGGTTCACAGCTGAGCCCCACTCTGAGCACTTCTGGGCGGCTCACATCCAGTGACTGGCTGATGAGGGGGCAAAAGAATCAGCCCCCTCGTCATGCTACCGCGGAACACAGGCAGGACTCTGTCAGCTCTAGAACTTTCCCGGGGATCAGCTGAGCACTTTGTTGGGACTGCCCTGCAGCCCAGCTTCTCGGCCTCATCCTTTCCCTTCCCTCCCTTACAGGCAGTGCTTCTCCACCTTGAACTCTGTTTTCCAGGAAAACTGACCTAAGACAGCACCTGTCCAAAAGGAGCAAAAGGCATGCCCTGAGCAGGATTTTACTGAGCTAACTTTCATACCCCTTCTGTCAACTGTAGAGTAAACCCAGCTGATCAGAAACCTGAGCTACTAAGTGTTAGAAGACCTAGTACCAGAGAGTTGGTGCAATCTCCTATATTTCTTGAAATACAGTCTTCTCAGTCCCTCTCTCATTGTCCCAGTTTTGTTAGAGATACGATATATCAGTTTTCGCTGCTTTTACCAGAAAACTCAAATAAGTGGCTTAAACAAGATAAAGTTTGATTTTTCTCTCAAGTGAAAGAAGTTACTGCGGACAGTCCAGGGCTGGGATGGTAAGTAGTTCCTGGTTATAAGAAATTCAAGTGTTCTATCTTTTTTCTTCACCATGTTGATCCCCTGACCTCCAGGCTCATGTTTACTCAGGATCCCAGCTAGCTGCAGAAGCTCCTGCCATCTTGTCTGTAGAAGAAAGGAGGGTGGAGGGCAAAAAAGTAATTTCGTTGTGGTTGAGTCAGACATCTTTAAAATATATTCCCAGGGGTGCCTGAGTGGCTCAGTTGGTCAAGTGTTCAACTCCTGGTTTTGGCTCAGGTTGTGATCTCTGGGTCATGAGATGAGCCCCATGTTGGGCTCTGTGCTGAGCATGGAACCTGCTTGGGAGTCTCTCTCCCTCTCTGTCTGCCCCTCCCTCACTCATGCTCACTCTCTCTTTCTCTAAAATAAATAAATAAAATCTTTTACAAATTTAAAAAATATTCCCAGAAGCCCAGCCCATAGACTTTGACACATACATATCTCATTGGTAACTACTACCTGCACAAGAGCAGGGGAAATATAATTTTTAGTTGGGTCCATGCCATGCCTAATAATATAGGTACCAGTTACTAACTGATGCAAGGGTGGGCAACCAGTAGACTCTGCCCCACATAGGTTAAAAGTATCTACTTAAGGGACGCCTGGGTGGCTCAGTCGTTAAGCGTCTGCCTTCAGCTCAGGGCGTGATCTCAGGGTCCTGGGATCGAGCCCCACATCAGGCTCCTCTGCTGGGAGCCTGCTTCTTCCTCTCCCACTCCCCCTACTGGTGTTCCCTCTCTCGCTGTCTGTCTCTCTCTCTCTGTCAAATAAATAAAATCTTTAAAAAAAAGTATCTACTTAAAGAAATATATATATATATATATATATTCTTAAGTAGATAAATATATATATATATATATCTACTTAAAGAAATATATATATATATATTCTTAAGTAGATAAATATATATATATATCAAGAATAAGTAGATAAATAAATATATATATATCAAGAATAAGTAGATAAATAAATATATATATATCTACTTAAAGAAATATATATATATATATTCTTAAGTAGATAAATATATATATATATATATATATATATATATATATATATCAAGAATAAGTGACCTCTGACCTCTGGGATCCTGTGGGGAGATAATGGGAAGTAGTGGAACTGTGATGAACAGGAGAGGAGTCCTCTTCTAATAAACACAGCCAGAGCCTACCCCAGCCACGTGGGAATGGAGTCCATGTGGTCTGATGTTCCAATTTTCCAAGAGAAGCTTGGCAATCCAGATTTTTATGTAAACTTTATTTTAAAATCAAGCCCCACATTTTTATAGAATTCTAAAATTTGTAATCTGTATCTAACCTTGTTTGCAATCTCTGATCAAGAAAAGCCAGTTTTGGGGCACCTGGGTGGCACAGTCTGACACTTGGTTTCAGCTCAGGTCCTGATCTGAGGGTCATGAGATTGAGCCCAGCATTGGGCTCTGCGCTCAGTGGAGAATCTCCTAGGGATTCTCTCTCTTCCTCTCCCTCTGCCTCTCCCCCCATTTCCCACTCCCCACTGCGCACGCGCTCTCTCTCTCTCCCTTGCAAATCTTTTTTAAAAATATATTTTTTAAAAAAGAAGAAAGGCAAGTTTTCCCTGGGGACAACATTTTAGAAAATGTTGTGTTGTGCAATAAGAAATGGACTTCATTGCTTTGCAGTTGAAATTGAGGGAGGAGGAACTGGAAAGGAAGGTGCAGGTGACCAGATACATGGACCACGGCAAATAGTCATACCCTGTGGGCAGGCAGCCCATCAGCCACCTGGCCCTTATCTCCTCTCTGCTAGTGAGAATGGGCTGGCTCTGAAGCTGGGGTGTACGGTATTTTCACAAGCACAACTTTGGATAATTAACCCCTTCCTACCCTATAAGGCTGCCGCACACTCTAGCTCACATGCCCTCTACACGGTTATCCATTCCTTGCAGCTTTCTCTTTTGACCAGCAGATGGCAGCAAATATCGACCAGACTTAGGCGCTGTTTAACCTTCAGAGTTCATGTGCTTTCCATGCATTTTCTTTGACTTATATCAACAAAAACAATGAAGGTCATTTATATTTGCCTCACTTGTTACTTCTCACACCGAGAAGCAAGAAGGTAATCCATTTTACAACTGGTTTATCCTTTTGGAAGGGTCATCACGAAAGTTCAACTATTTGAAATTGTGGAGCAAAGGTCTTGGTAACACAAGGATTTGGAACTTTAATATATATCACTAAAAAGGATTACTTATTTAATCTTGACTCTGAAGGCTGCTCCTCATAAAAGACTATACATTTTTTAAAAAATTTTCTAAGTAGAATACAATGACTTCAGGGCATAAACAAAATGGTAAACATTTGCTCTTATTATTTTATGAATAACCCCCACATTTGCCCACATCCATCGTTTTTAAAATTCACCACATCCTTTCAATCACCTGGAGATGGAAATAATGAAATAAATGTAAGGAAAAGATACTGAGAAAATCTCCTACATGTCCTTAAGTTAACCTTTTGTTGTATCATCTGTTGCAGAGTAGCAAGGTAAATATTTTTCTGTTTCTGTTATGTCAACAATGATTATGGAATAAATAAATGTCCTTGAGGAGAAAAGACAGCCACACTCAATAAACTAACTCAAGCATTAGAGGGGATTAGGTCTGCAGAACAACTATTTTTGCACGTCATGCTTCCAAGTTTTATATAACATAAACCAAAATCTCAATAGTCTTTGAAGCAAGATATATGACAAATGAGCAGTCAGGCTTCATGATGAGTAAGAAAGAGATCTGACTTGAAAAATAGGAATTATTTAGTGCCTGCAAATGTTGACAGAATTTACATGTGAGTTGTTAGGTTTGTTAAGCAAGGCAAAGAAACCTAAAGATAATTGTTAAAGGTGAGTACTTGGAAAATTAACAGACTGAGAAGGATGCTGTGATGGTTCTAAAAGTCATCAAAATCTCTGCGAAGTTAAAAAAAGAAAAGATAAATCACAGAATCACAGAGGTCACGCGTGGAAATTTTCCTAGAGTATCTTCCAGCCCCCCCCCCCAGAATTCTATGGATTCCTTTCGCTGTATCTTTGGACATGTTTGTCTGGCCTTTGCGTGATTGCTTCCACTGATCCAGAGCTTTTGACATTATGCTGTAAAGATTCTATTTTCAAACAGCTCTCCTTGTTATAAATTTCCTCTTTGCAGAGATTTGAAACTGGTTTCCCAGTAACATCTGCTCATTGGCTTTCCTCTGCAGAAGAAGTTCTAAACGTTTTTATTTGGGGTCACAGAAGGCTTTGTTAGATTTATGAATATCATGGACCATTATCCCAGAAAAATGCATTCCCTGAGCTCATTCATGGAGCTCAGGTTAGAGCGTCCCTACTACAGGGGGGATAAAGCCATTTCTGCATGACTCCTCTTCAGACATGTAGAACAGCATTATGTTCTTAAAACATCCTCACTAGTTTCTTCAATTCCTTCCTTCCTTTCTCTGTCTCTTCATTCACTTTTTTTTTTTTCACAAGCATATACTAAGTATCTATTCTGTGCCAGATACAGTCAGTGTTAGACACTGGGGATGCAGAGATGAATAAGACTTTTTTCCTGTCCTTGGGGATTTCACAGATTTTTCGAGGCGATAGATCTACAAACAGGGGGATTAGGTCAAAGAAGAGACTGGAATCGTGCATGGCTCTGCAGGGCTGGATTCAGCCAAAGCTGAAGTCCCAGCTCTGCTCCTTGTGAGTTCTGTCACCTTGGGGAAGATACTTAACCTCTAGGGGCCTCATTTGGCTCATATATAAAAAGGATACTCAAAATACGATATATTTTAAAAAGATTTTATTTATTTATTGGAGAGAGAGACAGAGAGAGACAGAGAGAGAGAGCAGGAACAGGGAGGAGAGGGAGAAGCAGGATCCCCACTGAGCAGGGCTTCTGACAAAGGGCTTGATCCCAGGACCCTGGGATCATGACCTGAGCGGAAGGCAGACCCTCTTAACCAACTGAGCTACCCAGGTGTCCCTTGACATACGGTATTGCTGTTATTATTATCATTTGCCAAGCAAGGAATCTGGACTTCATTATGCAGATTTCTGCAAGCTACCAGACCTTTTAGAAGGGGATTAGCAGGCATGTTTTTTTTTTTCTTTTTTCCCACTTTATTTTAAGGCAAACCACTCATCATGGGAATATGATGAATACACTGGAGAGTGGGAAGGAGGGGACACTAGACAGGAGACTTGCGATTTAGAGGTGAGCATGCTGAAGACTGGGCCTATGGCAAGGGTCATAGGATGGAGAGATGTCTAAAGATAATTTTGAAGGATAAATTTCAGGACTCGGTGGTCACTTGACAGGAAGAAGGCAGAGTTAAGTACAACTCACAAATTTCTACCTTGGGAGACTGATTGGCTGGTAATTTTATTAACTGAGATGGTGATGACAGTAGAAGACGCAGTGGCAGATGATAATGAGTTAAGTGTAAGGTGCCTTGCACATCCGTAAAGCATTAGAAACATGGCTCCGGAATTTGGGACAGAAGCCTTCCCTGGAAAGAACAGATACAATAGATTTGGAATTTCTTTTCGTCCTTGGTAGTCCAAGTCATGAGAATGGATGAGCTGGCCCAGGAGGGCACACAGAGTGAAGAAAATAGCAGGCGACCAAGAAAAGAACTCAGGGAAACACTAGCATTTAAAGGAAGCTGATGGGGGATGTGGAGAAAGGGCTGATGAAGTCAATTGATAGATAGTAAGCAGTTAGGGAAGTAGAAGAATTTGGGGGATTGAAAAAAAAAAGCTATCACTCTTTAAAAGAAATCTACATACCCAGTAAGCCCTGGGGATTCTACTAATTGTTCATATTAATTGTCCCCCATGGAGATAGCTGGTTGCCCATGCGTCCTTCCCCATTGAGCTATGTTCACCCCATGATAAGCCAAGGCCCCACATACGCTTGGGTGTGTTTCTGTGCTCTGTGTTATGCTCTGTGGGTCCAGATGCCTACCTGTGCACTAATGCCACACTGTTTAATTACTCAGGTCCAAAACCTGCCAAACACCTTCCCTTCCTCTAGTCCATAATAAATATGAATTACTGTCACATATCAGATGGACAAAGCTGTTGGCACATTTTTGGGAATAGGTATCCGCTGAATTACGCATAGCAATGATCTACAAACCCTTTCTCTGTGAAGCCACCTCTAAGATGAAATTAAAGAAAGAGTTAACATACCATATGGTACACTTTCTCTCTTTTCTTTTTTGATCTACATAAATCACATTCTCTTAGACAGTGATTCCCAAACCTGGCTGGGTATCAGAATCACCTGGGGAGCTTTTAAAAAATGTAAATTCCAGAGCCCTGTCCCAGATGCACTGAACTGGATAGGATGGGGCATTTGGGGCCAAGGAATAGGCATATGCAATAAAATACTCCTTAGGTGATTGTGATGTGTTCAGTTCCTGGACTGGCATTGGGGAATCCTTGATTGGGCAGTTCTGAGAACATTGATTAAAGACATTTCCAATAATTTTAGAGTACTGTTTCACAATTAACTTTCAGAAAGCAAGCAATTTATTAATCTTACTGATTTTCTTCTTATTATAAAACAGTATATGTTATTATAAATGTACAAACATTGCAGGAATAAAAAGGAATATAATGTAACTTCAAAATTTCCTCTTCAGCAGATAAAGGATATGAACAGTGTAGTGAATACTTTGGTTTTTTTTTCTGTATGTATTTACTAGAGTATTTTTTTTCTCAAAAACAACAACGACAACAACCAGATCACACTATACTTCGGGAGCCTAGGGTAAGAGCCCGTGCTTGGGACCCAGGGTTCTCTGGGTTTAGGACCTAGCTTTGGCCCTTACTAGAATTTTGGACAAACTATTTAATTTCTCAGAGTCTCAGGTCTTCTTACCTGTCAAATGCAGATAAAGATACTTACCCATATCATAAAGTTCTTGTGAGAATTAGGGGATAATGCTTATAAAGGATTAGTACAACATGCAAAATAAGCTTTCAATAAATAACTTCTTATTAGGGTTATTATTAGTAATACAGTAACTACTACATTATAGGCTGTTAATACCACAGGCATCTTCACCTAATGTATATTGAATATTCTATTAATACAAGATTTTCGTAATGCTTTTAGATTTACATATAGTATTTCCCTACGGAGATGTACAGTCATTTATTTAACGAATGCCCTACTCATGCACAGTTTTTCCCACGCAACTTTTCATATTCCTCAACAATTCTGCAGGGAATATCCTTGTACATGTATCTTTTCATACTTGTCTAAGTGTCTCCCCAATTAAGGGAATTGTTGAGTCAACGATTATGAATATTTTAATAAGGTTTTCCCCGTTAGCGTCACACAGTTTATTTATTTATAAATAAATAAAACAATAAATTAATAGTGTATAGGAGACTGTTTTCCCACCTACTTGCCCAAACTGGATATTAATAATCTTTTAAGCTGTTGCTAATGGGCAAGGCAAAATGATGCATCATTGTTATATTATTTTGCATTTATTTATTAGAGAAAGGAAGCCCATAAAAAAAATGTATTTGTGCTGCAGTTTTTTATTTAACTTTGTATTTTCCCACATGCTCCCGGTCGATTTTTTAAGACTTGTTTTCCCTTTCCTACCTTACTCCTTCATTCCTTTTTCTGCCATTCACCTTCTGATTTTCTCTCTCTCCTTGATTTGCCAATTGCATGGTATTTTATGTCAATGTCCTTTTCCATCTTCCCTTCATCTCTGGTGGTGTCCTTTTTTTCTTTTTTTTAAGTGCAGGGCTTGAACACGTGACCCTGAGATCAAGACCTGAGCTAAGCTCAAGAGTCAGACGCTTAACCAACTGAGCCACCCAGGTGCCCCAATTTTTGGTGGTTTCTAGGTCCCTTTATTTGTTTATTTATTTATTTGTTATTTATTTATTTTTTAAGTAGGCTCTATGCCCAACGTGGGACTTCAAATCATGACTCTGAGTTCAAGAGTTGTATGCTCTACCGACTGAGCCGGCCAGGCGCCCCAAGTCCCTTTAATTAATAATCTCTTTATTTTATTTGCATTCTCTAAACAGAAGACTCTAAATGATTTCATCCTATATTAGTCAAGTCAGTGTTTTCTCTTTCCCTGACATCTCACATTTTTTGGAAGAGGGGAGGGTGGCCGCATCACTCCCTGTTCAAAGTGCAAAAGAGCTGGCTTGCTTTGTATTTTCTTCCTTCCCAAATCCAGTTGTCTTCTGTAGCATCTAATTGTTTCTTTGGCTTTCCGGATTCTACCCAATGGCTGATAGAAAATGTCACAGCTTGTGTGAGTGCCAGTCACAGCCAATTATACCCTAAATGATCTGCGTTGGCATGAACAGGCTTGGCAGAACACGCTATGCTCTGGTGAGATGAAAATTTGCTTCAGTCAACTGTGCTTGCATGGGATTTGACTTCAAATGAAATCATGCTGTTGTACGGTCTGAAGCAGGGTGGCAAACAAAGTAAACACTAGTAAACCTAGTGGTAAACAACTAGGATAGCACGAATATCTAAATGGTATTTTCAGATATATTACTATTATAGCACATTATATATAACACGATGGTCACGAATAGGGTTCCATTCTTTTTATTCCAGATTCACTACATTCTAGTTTACCAAAGTTGGTATTTTATCTTTACCTCTTACAAAAATAATGTATAGAACTATTCCCAAACAATAGCTACATGCAGAAGACTGAAACTGGACCATTTTCTTACGCCATATGCAGAAATAAACTCAAAATGGACAAAAGACCTAAATATGAGACAGGAATCCATCAAAGTCCTAGAGGAGAACACAGGCATCAACCTCTTTGACCTCAGCCAAGGCAACTTCTTGCTAGACAGGTCTCCAAAGGCAGGAGAAAGAAAATTAAAAAATGAACTATTTGGGCTTCATCAAGATAAAAAGCTTTCACACAGCAAAGGAAACAGTCCACAAAACTAAAAGGCAACCTACAGAATGGGAAAAGATATTTGCAAATGTTTTATCAGATAATGGGCTAGTATTCAAAATCTATAGAGATTTATCAAACTCAACACCCAAAGAACAAATAATCCAGTCAAGAAAAGGGCAGAAGATATAAACAGACATTTCTCCAAAGAAGACATACAAATGGCCAACAGAAACATGAAAAAATGCTCAACATCACTCATCATCGGGGAAATGCATATCAAAACACAATAAAATACCACCTCACACCAGTCAGAATGGCTAAAATTAACAAGTCAGAAACAACAGATATTGATGAGGATGCACAGAAATTGGTGGGAATGCAAACTGGTGCAGCCACTCTGGAAAATACTATGGAGTTTCCTCAAAAAGTTAAAAATAGAGCTACCCTATGACCCAGCAACTGCACTACTAGGTATTTACCCCAAGTATACAAAAATAGTGATTCAAAGGTGCACCTGCACCCCAATGTTTATAGCAGCCAAACTATGGAAAGAGCCCAGATGTCCATCAACAGATGAATAAAGAAAGAACATGTGGTATATGTACAATGGAATACTACTCAGCCATCAAAAAATGAAATCTTGCTATTTGAAATGATGTGGATGGAACTAGAGGGTATTATGCTAAGCGAAATAAGTCAGAGAAAGACAAACACCATATGGTTTCACTCATACGTGGAATTTAAGAAACAAAACAGATGAACATGGGGGAAGGGAAGGAAAAATAAGATAAGAAAAGAGAGAGAGGAAACCATAAGAGACTCTTAACTGTAGGAAACAAATTGAGGGTTGCTGGAGGGAATGTGGGTGGGGGGATGGGGTAACTGAGCGATGGGCATTAAGGGGGGCACTTGATGTAATGACACTGGGTGTTATATGCAACTGATGAATCACTAAATTCTACACTATATGTTAACTAACTTGAATTTAAATGAAGAAAAAAAGAAATATCCCCAAACAAGCACATAACTTATTGATTTAAATTTTATGTTAAATCAAAATCATTTGGTATTTGTTGTATAAGTAATCCGTACCTTTAAGGTATGTTTTCACATTTTCCAAGTTGAATTAAGTTAGTTCACACCTGGGGTGCCTGGGTGGCTCAGTCAGTTAAGTGTCTGCCTTCAACTCAGGTCATGATCTGCGGTCCTGGGATCAAGTCCTGCATGGGGCTCCCTGCTCAGCAGGAAGTCTGCTTCTCCTTCTTCCTCTGCCCCTACCCCCCTCCCTGCTCTCACTCTCTCTTTCTGTCTCTCAAGTAAATAAAAAAAAATCTTTAAAAAAACTTAGTTCACACGTTAGGATTATACTGATTTCAAGAGCCTAAATCATTACAATAATAACTAACTGAAAAAACATTTTTAGTGGTTTGTATCATGTAAGTTCAAATACATGAGGTTTGCCAAAAACATTATTACCATTACATTTAAACTTAAAGTGATAATGCCATAGTTAAAATCAAAACTATATACATGAATGTAATATACAGGCATTGGAATATGATTAGAACAATTATGTAGAGACAAGGAAATATTTATAGCCATGTAAAGTGAATAAAGTACAATATTAAAATATGATTGCAAGATTACATATTGAATCCAATGAAAATATCTCCATCTTATTTTGAGGATTAAGTTTTGTTCATCTTGCTATTTCATTGCCTTCTCAATTAAAAATTCCAGTATATTAATAAGGAATAGCAGGGAGATTGGTAGGAGAAGGAAGGAAAAATGAAGGGGGGGTAAACAGAAGGGGGAAATGAACCACGAGGGACTATGGACTCCAGGCAACAAACCGAGGGTTTCAGAGGGGAGGGGTTGGGGGGATGGGCTACCCCAGTGAAGCGTATTAAGGAGGGCACGTATTGCATGGAGCACTGGGTGTTTCATGCAAACAATGAATCATGGAGCACTACATCAAAAACTAATGATGTACTGTATGGTGACTAACATATCCTAATAAAAATAAATTCCTGTGTAATAAATCTAAACAGTGGCTCAAGTCCAATGTTGATTCAATAATTCAACAGTTCTATCTTTCGTTAAACGAAAACCAGTAACGGCCACTTGACTAATGTTTAGATTATGCAACTCACCTCCAGAATGTATTTTATTCCCTGTACTCTTTTTTCTTTTTTCTTATTTATTTACTTATTTATATTTATATGTTTTTCAAAGATTTTATTTATTTATTTGAGAGAGAGAGAGAGAGAGCAGGAGCAGGGAGGGGAGAGGCAGAGAGAAGCAGACTCCCTGCTGTGGGGCTCGATCCCAGGACCCCGAGATCATGACCTGAGCCGAAGGCAGATGCTCAATCAACTGAGCCCCCCAGCCCCCCATTTATCTATCTATCTATCTATCTATCTATCTATCTATCTATCTATCTATCTATCATCAAGTAGGCTTCACACCCACCATGGAGCCCAGTGAGGGGCTTGAACTCACAAGCCTGAGATCAAGACCTGAGCTGAGATGGAGTTGGATGTTTAACTCACGGAACCACCCAGAAACCCCTCCCTGAATAGGTTTGGCTAAAAAGGAGGGTAATATTTAAAATATTAAAACGTCAATCAGTCAGAACAATCAAGAAGCAGAACGGACACTGCCACACTTGAGCGTAGGGGCTGAACCCCCGTGCTGGATAGAAGTGAAAGTGTGCTTTTAGAAACCGGCTGGAGGGGAGCGCCTGGGTGGCACAGCGGTTAAGCGTTTGCCTTCGGCTCAGGGCGTGATCCCGGGCGTGATCCCGGGCGTGATCCCGGGCGTGATCCCGGCGTTGTGGGATCGAGCCCCAAATCAGGCTCCTCCGCTATGAGCCTGCTTCTTCCTCTCCCACTCCCCCTGCTTGTGTTCCCTCTCTCGCTGGCTGTCTCTATCTCTGTCGAATAAAAAAAGAAAGAAAAAGAAACGGGCTGGAGGGAACTTTGTTTTTTGGACATCAACACAGTTTGATGAATAACACATTTGGTTTAGAAAAGAAGGCATAGGTTATAGTTCCAACTTTGCCAAATAATCCCTCTGAGTCTGATTTTCTCTATCTACAAAAATATTCAAAGAATGAGATAATAATTTGGGAAACCCACTTAAATTTTAGAGTGCAGCAGAATCCATGATATCTTCACGGTCGTTAATGACATATTAACGTATTTTATTTCTTTACTGTAGACACAACTGGAAATTTTGTTTTTCTCACTTATATCACTTAACGAGTCCAGGAACTAAATTCTGACTAAATGATGCAGATTTCAGATGCTACACACTGACTTAATAAAAAAATCTGTCCCTGTGAGCTATAAATGATGACCGAAACTGCCAAATGTATAGGAAATTGTCTTCTTTTCATTATAATAGCCATCTCTGTGTTTGGTGAAATGAGAAGTAGGTGTCATATAAGGTCACAGGCTCAGAGCAAAGACACACAGTTCCTATGTTAAACTTTTCCAGGGCTGACTGTAATTTGCTGAACATTTACAAATAGTGCTGATATTTTATTAATCTTATGGAGTTTCACTATTTTTTTCTCCATTTCTATTTCATCTTTCTTTCCTCAATATTCTTTGCTCCACTGTATCACAGTGGAGTTTTCGATTGGTCTCCTAGACCATTTGCCCTCACCTATGCTATTTTTTTGGCATATCAACTATAGATTCTCTGAGGTTTTGGATACCAATAAAGCAGTTTTATACTACTACAACCTCTAAAACTTTTAAGCTTTTGATTTACTTTGCACATGCTTAAAAATTACCAGCAACTTCTGTTATTTAAGTAGATGGTCAGAAGCTCAGGCAAAGTCTTCATAAAGATTGTACTCAATCAAGCTTTGTATGTTATAAAAATTCTGAGCTTCATTTTAGAAAGCTTACTTGTGTAAATGCTGAGAAACTCATCCAATTCTTACTATACTGTATGGACCACCCATCAGTATCAACATTGAAAAAGTACAATTTGAGAGTCATCTCCGGCTGGAATGATAAAATAACAGTAATAGCACTGGGGACAGAATAATAGTTGTAGTAAAGACAATTCTGAATACCCTATAGAGACTGAGGACCCACACAGTGTTTATGTATTCCACATGGTTAAATAAAATCTTGCCCTAAGAATTTTGTCACCAATAACCAATATCGTACCTAAAAACCCACAGCTTAAGAATTATGTATGTTGGGGGTGCCTGGCTGGCTCAGTCGGAGGAGCGTGTGACTCTTGATCTTGGGGTTATGAGTTCAAACCCCATATTGGGTGTAGAGATTACTTAAATAAAAAATTTTAAAAACCTTAAAAAAAGAATTATTTATGTCAATTACAGGCCTCATTTATTACTTAGGGCAAATACATGTTTCATATCCTCGAGGGGCTCTTCTCATAAGAATTGTTTCATCTTTCTGGCATTGAAGCAATATGACATCACAGATAGACTCTCATATCACCATCTTACTACAAATACACATACAGGGGTGCCTGGGTGGTGCAGTCGTTAAGCGTCTGCCTTCAGCTCAGGGCGTGATCCCGGCGTTACGGGATCGAGCCCCACATCAGGCTCCTCCACTGTGAGCCTGCTTCTTCCTCTCCCACTCACCCTGCTTGTGTTCCCTTTCTCGCTGCCTCTCTCTCTGTCAGATAAATAAATAAAATCTTAAAAAAAAAAAACAAATACACATACAGTTTGTATTTGTTTGTGTTCTTGAAAAAGTACCGACTCATTTTACACACAATGACATACACCATAATAACCAAATTATAATCATATAGTATAATCGTAAATGATTCCTGTTTTCAAGGAAATTATTGAAATGCCTGAGTGGAAACAAAGGTGGGTGATTTCCTACTCTCCCCACCTTCCTTCTCAGGGCTTTATCCTTGGTAGAGAGCATATCAGCACTGCCTCCATCAAAAATAATTAGGTACCATACACACACACCACACAACATTCTATTCGCATCTTCCTCTCTGTTCTTACAAACGTTTTCATCCTCTCAGCTTGAGGTAATTGATACTTACTTATTAACAACCTGTCTCTGCTCTCCGCCATCTTCTGTGGTTCCCAAATCAGGAACCGCTTTACTTCCCATTATTTTCCTAGACACACTCTTAATTGTAATTCAGCCAATTTCCTATATGTTCAAAACAAACAAACCCCCCCCCCAAAAACCCCAATTATTCCATTTTCTTCATTTTTGCTCTGCATGCTTATCAGCTACAAGTTACATGATGTTGGGCAAGCCAGGCTCTCTGAGCACCAGCTTCTCTTCTGTAAAACAACTGTTACAAGACCTCATCAATTGCTACCCTTTCCCCCATACAACCCCTCGCCCCTCACCCCTGGGAGACCATCCCAAAGCACTGTATAAAAATGGCATTACTTCACTGTCAGATTTGCATGGCCTCCATTTGAATGTTTGATCTTAAACTGTTTGCATTCCATTTCCCAAACTCTTATGTTAATCATTTTGCCTCCTGACTGTTGGGTTTGCTTTACTTAGGGTTTTGCCTTGTCTCTCAGACCAGAAACACTTGTCTGCTCCTCTGGGCACAACTCCGATTTCCCTCCAAGTGATTCCTCACTCCCCTAGTCTTCTGCTGTGGCCCCTGTCTATGAATTGGAACCCTGTCTTGGTCACTTCTCTGGTCTTGGACCTTGCCCCTTTGGCAGAAGTTCTTGTGGCCAATGCCCTTACCGGGTTCACCCTGTAAGCAGCAGAAACTTGGAAGTGTGATTCTATATTTGTCTTGTCTACAAACTTTTCTGCTTTTTATATAAACGCTATCATTAAAGGCTTACCTCAAGTCCTAACAATTCTATGAAAATTCCTTCTCTTTACTATATCAGCCCTCATTGATCTTTCTCGTTTTGGACTCTTGCAATACCCACCCGCATCACATCTGGCCCTAGATTATAGAATGAATTTTTTTAAATTAAACTTAGAGGTCGTTTAGTCAAATTATACCATGTAAGATTCCACTATCCCATATTCCTCACCAAGCCTTAGCTGGGGTAATTCTACTACTTGGGAAAGCAGCTATTCTGTTTGTGGGAATAACCTAAACATCTCAGATAGCATTTTCTTCTCTAGACATTGGCTCTGAGATGTTACCAATGAATGTGTATCAATTCATTTTAAGAAAACGTGAAATGCATTCCCAGGAGGGGTAAACATCCTGCTGTTCAGAACACACTAGCTTGTCAGCTTTAGGTAAAAAACGTGGCGTAGAAGCATTCAGAATAAGGGGGGAGGTAGACTGTTTAATGAATGGATGGTGGAGATCTTTGGTCTGAGGTCTCCCAGTAGACGACAGTAGAGGGGAAAATGCCTGATAGCTTGTGCTTCAGAGGGAGTAATTTCCACATGGATAGATCTCTTTTTTCCTGCTAAATACTTGATGGATGGTGATGATGATGATGATGATGATGCATAAATGGGTTAAAGATCGATCCTGTATATTGGCCCCTATATTGTTTACTTCTTTTTTTTTTTTTTTAAGATTTTACTTATTTATTTGAGAAAGAGACAGAGAGCATGAGCAGGGGGAGGGGCAGAGGGAGAGTGGAAGCAGATTCCCCGGCTGAGCTCCTCATGGGGCTCAATCCCTGGACCCTGAGATCATGACCTGAGCTGAAGGCAGACGTGTAACCAACTGAGTGACCCCGGCGCCCCTATATTGTTTACTTCTTTGCGGCAGGCTAGAGCTATGAGCTCAAAGCCTGCTGACGTCGTTCTTAGTTTTTTTACACAATCTCATTGCTTCAGATATAGTCCCAATAAGCCAATTTTTAGCCATTTAGAGCCTGTTGCTTTGCAAGCTCCACAAAACTGCACCCAGCATCTGCCAGCCATCGCATAAGACAAACCCTACAGCGGTAAAAGACCCCAGACTACAGCTGCCCTTCGGAGCTCTTTGACCCAGAGCCTCCCCACCTTGCGGCTGGGTGACATTGCCTCAAGACATGAGTCCCCTCTCTAATTCCCCTGTCCCCTGAGAATCCTCTGGTCCTCTTCCCCTTCTGGGTAGTGGAGCTACATTTCTGCAAGTTCCCTTCTGTGAAAGACTTCTTCTCTCATGCAAGCCCATTCAGTGCTGCCCCATAACGTTTGATGTGAAATAACACCACCTCATGGCCCTGGCTTTTCCTTGATCTGCCCTGAAATCCTCAAACTCACCACAGTATACATGGTAAAAGTTAAAGCAGTACAAAAGTTCGATTCCTTCCCACCTCAGACCTCTGGTCACCCTCTCCAAAGTTAAATATTATCAATATTTCTTGGATGTACGTCCAGAAATATGCCATTTAAATATATGCATGTACATCTTGTTTTAGTCTGCTGGGGCTGCTGTGACAAAATACCATCGACCGGGTGGCTTACACAACAGAAATTTCCTTTCTCATAGTTCTGGAGGCTAGAAGTCCAAGATCAAGGTCTCAGCAGATTTGATTTCTCCTGTGGCCTCTCTCCTTGGCTCACAGATGAACACCTGCTGACAGTGTCCTTACATGGTCTTTCCTCTGTGGCTGTGTGTCCCTCGTGTTTCTCCCTGTGTCCTGATCTCTTCTTATAAGACATCAGAAGGTTGGATTGAGGCCCAACCTAATGGCCTCATTTTAACTTAATTACCCTTTTAAAAGTCCTATCTCCAAATACAGCCATATCCTCAGGTATTAGAGGTTAGGGCTTCAACATATGAGTCTGGGGGGACAAAAATTCAACCCATAACACACACACACACACACGTTCACCTTTAGAAAAATACAGATTTTGCCTTTTGCATTTACAATATGCTGCTGGTCTTATCAACAAACAGGGCTACATCTACCTTACTCTTTTTTTTTTTAAAGATTTTTAATTTATTTATTCGACAGAGATAGAGACAGCCAGCGAGAGAGGGAACACAAGCAGGGGGAGTGGGAGAGGAAGAAGCAGGCTCATAGCGGAGGAGCTTGATGTGGGGCTCGATCCCATAACGCTGGGTTCATGCCCTGAGCCAAAGGCAGACGCTTAACCGCTGTGCCACCCAGGCGCCCCTCTACCTTACTCTTTTAATGGCTGCATAGTTATTCATCATCTGGACAGTGTATTGTATTTACCCAGAACCCAACTTTTGAGCAATTTGGTTGCTTTCAGTTTTTATTTCTTTTACCAAAAACACTACTACAATATCTTCACAATTATGCTTTCTTTTACGAAGTGGAGAGATAGCTATAAGGTGAACTTTTAGAACGGAGACTGCTCAGTTAAGAAATGTCCATTTTCATTCGCATACATATTATAAATTTCTTCACAAATAGAGTACCAGTTTGTATTCTCATCAACAATAAAGGTGAAAGTCCCCCAAACCTTTGCTGTAATTCAACATTATCAAGCGTTTTCACCTTTCTTAATTGAGCCATTGAAAATGGTATCTCAATATAATTTAATTTGGCTTTCTTTTATTGAGAGTGGGGGTTGAACATCTCTTCATGTTCAAGGCTGTTTGTATTTCTTGTAAACTGTCCCTTTAAATCCTTTATTCACTTTTCCCCCATTGAATTGCTGGCCTTTTCCTTAGCGATTTATTTGTTGGAGCTCTACATTAGAGAAAGAAATGAGTCTCTTGTCATATGTGGTTTTATAGGACATAAGGTTGCAACATGGCCCTGGAATTTTCAGGTCTACCTGAGCACCATCCCGGGCAAATGGTTTCTAGAGCCAAAGGATCTTGGTCATAATGTGGGCACAGATAGGAAGCAAA
Organism: Ursus americanus; assembly: GCF_024610735.1. Taxonomy (NCBI): domain Eukaryota; kingdom Metazoa; phylum Chordata; class Mammalia; order Carnivora; family Ursidae; genus Ursus; species Ursus americanus. Next base: position 17,531,878 of record NC_142160.1, on the reverse strand, counting down.
TTCCTATCCCCATACCTTATAATCTCCTGCTATGAATAGGATAACACTGAAAAGCTGAGAAAATACAGATAATGAACACATCTTGTTGACTTCATGTCAGGCATTTTCTAGAACTTTAATTTTTCTACTAATCACATGATTTAATCAACTAAGTGTACAATTACAAATTAAATAATGTAGCTCATAACACACTTGTTTCTTAAAAATTAAAATCTCAATTTCAATCAGTATACCTTCCTGGGAAGTGGAATATAATTCATGTTGTTGGGATCAAAATGATGGAATATATCTCTAAACTTTATTGACCCAAATAGGACCACATTCCTCCCCAGTGGGAATTGGCCATTAGTCATGGAACGTTTTTCCTGCCTGGCATCATTTCTTCTTTCACAACCTAGCTGAAATGCCCTTTCCTCAGAGAAAGCTTCCTTAACACTTCCTCACCCCCAACCTGATGTAGACCATTCCCACTAGCCTCTTAAAGTACTTCGTTCCTTCCCTTAAGAGCATTGAACACAACTGGAAGTTATATGTGTATTTGTTTAGCACATTGTCTAATGTATATTAGACGTTCAATAAAAAGTTGAATATATAAAATACCAATTCCTTTGGGTTCTAACATTGTATGATTTTATGAAATGTCAAATGCCAAAGAAGCCATAGATATTTCTTTATCTTATAAATCATGAGCTTACTATAAATGCTTTGCAACAAAAACATGCATGTCTGGATAGACATGACTTTCCCTACTCATCCATCCATATTCTTGGGGAGACAAGTTATCCGATTCATCCCGGACTCCTGTTGATTCCATAGCAACTCTTCTCCATTTTGTACTCTCTACAAGTCTCACCTTACAACGCAGAAGTGAAGAAAGTGTGAAAGAAGGCAATTAATACATCCAGAGCTCTGCTCTAGTGTGTAGGTACAGGTAAAATGTCTTTTTTTTATTTTTATCATTACAACAGACTTTACGATTGCAATAAAGATGTGAGTGGTCTCTTCCAAGATAAACATCTGAAACAGAGAGGCAGGTTACATTCTAACAGCCCGTGGCTGCTGTCAGAAATAATTTAATGCTCAGAGCTTTGTTGGCTGACCCAAGTCCTTTGAAGAAGTGAAGCATGCTACTTACACCATCATGGCTGCCCAGAATCCACTCATTTATGTGAGGTGCTCTGTAGTGCTGCTCAATGAAGGCAAGAAGCCTGAACTTGGTAATTGAGAATGAATGTCAAGTAGTGTCAAGACGCCTCAATTCATAAGGCTGATAACTCCTTCTGTGATTGCATTTCCATTTTTACAGCTGCTTCAGTGGCCAAGTTTGTCAGCCTTGTTTGGGAAAGTATATATATTATAGGACTCTTGGCACTGCCTGAGAAGAAGCTAGTATTTTTTATTCATTTCTAAGGGTTGTGGAATTTCCCATTATAGAGGTCGATTTTATAAAATTTAGAGAGATAGGAAGAGAATTTTTTTTCAAAGACAAGAAATAAGGAAAAAAAAAGTGCTAATCTTTGTGCTACTCTTCTAGCAATCACGAATTTTAAAAACTTTTGACATGGGCAATATATTTCCTCGAGAGGAAGAAACTTCTTTAAATAAAATAAAAATACACAAATGATTAAACAATGGTGAGGAATGAAATCAATTTCTAGAATGTTTTGGAACTACAGTAGTTTAGATAGAATAAAATTCCTCTTACCTTTAGTATAGAGTCTAGCCCCTCTTTCTGTAAAGAGCTAGAGAGTAAATATTTTAGACTTTGCAGACCAGATGGTGTCTGTAGCAACTATCCTGGCATTGACTTCAAAAGCAGACATGGACAATGTGTAAATGAGTGAGCATGGCTGTGTCTCAATAAAACTTTATTTGTAGATGCTAAAATTAGAATTGTCTATCACTTTACGTGTCATGAATATTTTTTTCTTTTTGTCTTTTTAACTATTTAAATATGAAAAATCATTCTTAGCTTACATATTGTACAATAAGTGGCATGCGGGATTTGGCCCACAGGCTGAAGTTTGCTGATCCCTGCTGTAATATTTAGTAGATGCTGGAGTCCCTTCTGAAACACAGTTATGTCTCATGGATGAGCCACCTCTATGGACAGGGATTGAATTATACTTTGCAGGTCTTTAGCCAGTGCTTCATGCCTTTGTTGGACACATAGTGATGCCTGCTGTTATCAACAATTTGCTACACACACACACACACACACACACACACACACACACAACTATCTGGGCAAAGTAAATACATAAAGGCAAGCATGAACTGTCTCAAGGACATCACCCTCCCCACCCTACACACCCCTCCAAAAAAATCCCTGTGATTTCCTTGGAGTGATCTGGAAGTCAAAATGAAGCAGAAACCACTGATATTAAGGAATAAACTGAATAAGGATGTTTCCAGTTATCCTGAAGCCAGGGCACCTTCTTAAAGAGTGCAAACGATAAAGAGCAATTTGTAAACCTGCAAAAGTAAAAAGTCGGTTTAACATCATATGGTTTATTACACTTATTTATTCTTAAATTGTGAATTTCTAATGCCCTCTTTTCTCCCTAATTACATCAGAGCTTTTCTTACATTGGAAGGTTTTTTAAAAGATATTTGGGCTTGGGGGTGCCTGGGTGGCTCAGTCGTTAAGCGTCTGCCTTCGGCTCAGGGCGTGATCCCAGCGTTCTGGGATCCAGACCCACATTGGGCTCCTCCGCTTGGAGCCTGCTTCTTCCTCTCCCACTCCCTCTGCTTCTGTTCCCTCTCTCGCTGGCTGTGTCTTTCTCCGTCAAATAAACAAATAAAATCTTAAAAAAAAAAAAAGATATTTGGGGTAAAAATGTCACATATGGGAGAGTCTTCTTTTTTTCTTATTGTTATATAAATAGTCGTGGTTGGCAGGCAGTGTCGAAATCAGCCAGGAAAATATATTGGCGAATTATTTATCTTTTCCCTGAGAGTTGAAACCCAAGATTTAACTCTAGCGTTGGTGAGATTGAAAACAAAAACAAAACATTAAAGTTATTTTCACAGAGTCATTCTAGATGCCCACTTTGTAAGGTTGGAGCTGCTTTGATGGTGTCGCATTCTAAACCTCTCATTATGCACTGACTGCATACCAAGGGATGGTAATGATGAGAATCATTCATTGAATTGCAAGATTGACTGTCTAAGAAAAGGAATAATACATAAAGCAAATGCAAAATTGTATCTGACATTCAAGAATAAACGCTATTTTGCATACTGAATTCTAATAGTTGGAGAAAGCAGCTTCAAATCTGGGATGTTTAATAATTCAGAAAATACTTCTGAACGGCAGCATATAGCTTTTACAGTTTTATTGTGCTGCTATTCTTATATCTTAGAAAGCAAAAGACAAAAGTCATATTTGTTCTCATGTATTTAATGTGCTTTGGGAGGCCCAGATAAAACTCCACGGAGCGTTCGCCTTAAAGTTTCAGGCATTTATTTACATATTTCTCAATCACAGAGTCAGCTTATTAGATTTTCCTCAGTAACAAATATCTTGATAATTGAGGAGGTCTTTGGTTTTTACTGGGATGTCAGGCATTGTCCAGGTGTCTGAGACTACTTAGCATTTCTATGCCACTTTAGAGATGCTTTCAGACTTTGGGTGGCTAACGAGCTGTGTTTTGTACAACACTAAGGATCTTAATCTGATCAAATGGTGGTGCTGAAAAGCTCCCTCGGTTTTTAATATGATGATCTAATGCTAGGAAATTGCAGTCCCTTGTTATTATACATAGATCAAGACATTCCATTCTGGACATGGACTGTCACCTCTGCAGACCTTATTCTCTTGCTGCAGATCAGAGAATCTCGGGGCCACAGGAGCAAGTTTAAATGTCTTTATTTTGTCCACAAGTATTCCTTCCGCCTACTCCCATCCTGAACACATTTTAGTCCAAAGCATGGCCTTTACAGAAAAATGGAGGATCATGTAGTTTCAATCACAAATCACATTATCAATGGATAACTAAGTAATTCCTTATGAATGACAGGAACTAGATTTATTTTTTTATTTTTTTTAACAAATGGGCTTTATTTTTTTTTAAGACTTTATTTATTTATTTATTTATTTGCAGAGAGAGAGTGAGCACAAGCAGGGGGAGTGGCAGGCAGAGAGCAGGGAGCCTGATGGGGGACTTGATCCTAGGACCCTGGGATCATGACCCAAGCCGAAGACAGACACTTCACTGACTGAGCCACCCAGGCCTCCTGAACCAGATTTATTTTTAAATGCTGTTTTGTTGAGAAGCTTTCCATTCACCTTAGCCTTTTTAGATTCTTTATCTGTAGATGTTAGGGCCTGTACACATTGATCATAGTGGGTCTTCATTGTCTTGATTAGAAAGTGTTCATGAGTCCTCTGAAAACTCACATAACTTGGGTGAAAGAGTCAATATTTGGTAGAAAGAAAACCTGTCTTTGATGCCCACGATCTACCTAGCCATTTCTAGCAGTTCTTGTCACCAGGTATTTTTATTTTCAGGTAGGTTTCCTTCTTCTGGTCATTGCAAAAACTCTTGCAGTTTCTCCATCATCTGGGTGATATATATAACATGCTGTATGTTACTACCATATCTTCAGATTAGTTAGATTCAAGGGAGTCCTATTCAAGCAGATCATGATCATTGACAATAAGGTCAATCTTCCTGAAAACCAGCTTACCTGAGAGCAGCTAAGTATGTCCTAATTGAAACAAATCCCAATGCAGAGGTTTTTACCTGGTGCATTTATAAACTGGCTCCCCCCTTCCTCCAAAGCTTATTCTCTCTTCTAATCCCATAGTAGATTATTTGGTGATTTAAAAAGACTTGCTTGGTGTGTCATGTACAAAAGAGGATTTTTTTTTTTGTAAAATAGAGCTAATCTTAGCATCTCTAAGAAATGAAATAGTTTTGTTTCTTAAAATTCCACAGATGAGTGAAATCATATGGTATATGTCTTTCTCTGACTGACTTATTTCACTTAGCATCATACACTTCAGTAGAAAGAAAAAAAATTGAATGGCTTTTTTTTTTTTTTGCCATTTCGTTATGTAATTTAGATGGTTTGGGATTTTTTAAACCCTCATATTCTTAGTATTTAAATGTATGTTTTCTCTCTTAGCATCCCCAATATTACATTATAACATTGATAGAGTTAACGTGAAATAAATAACAACATGGGTTCAATTATGTAGGTAGATCGTGGGCATCAAAGACAGGTTTTCTTTCTTTTCCAGTTCTTCGAGGTGGGCTGGGTTTCTTTTTTTTTTTTTTTTTCCCTATTACAAAGAGAAAGAGAACTTAAGTAAAAATTGGAGGTTGCTGCAGCTGTTAAAAGCTCTCTGAAGCCCATTGAGCAAGAACAGAGCTGTTGAATAATGCAGACAAGATAATGAACAGCAGACAAATGATCCCAGGAGGCTCCCCGCTGGGTAAAGGGAGTGTATACTTAGAGGCTAGATTTATTATCCTAACATCTTTTCTGGTGACCTCCAATTTATTGGAAATACCTGTGACATTTATAAACTCTGGGCTCTTCCCCTTCAACCAAAGCCAAACTTGCATTTCTACCATAGCTCCTTGAAGTCACAGAGCAAAGCCTTAAAACCCCAAACTTCCTCTTTGAAAGAAGAAACTGAGACTTAACTAATCTTGTAAAGAGAAAAGAGCCAGAAATGCGACGTGGCTCCCTCGGCTAAAGGAAAGCCTTCTAGAGAGAAGGTTTTCTTACTTACTAGAAATTGCCAATGAAGTTCATCGCCTTAGCTAGATTTGATCGGTAATGCAGCACTTCACAGGTACAATCCATGCCCAGCCACGTTTGGGCCATTTTCTAACCAAGACAAAATTGTGAGATATATGGTACTGTGGAATTACAAATCACCTTTGTTTTAAAATGAGCCTTCCTAAAGACGGATCTTAATGCATAATTTATTCTTTGAACGTAATTCATCAAATTTTATTTTATACAATGGTGGTCAAGTTCAGTGTGCCCTTTAATTTGGGATTGAAGGAATCATTCCATAAAGGAGGAGAAGAATAGTTTCCAAAGCCATGAGTCGTATGGTTTTGGGAATCTGTGAAATAGCCTAATGAGTTCCTAGGACCTGATCCACCTTTTTTTTTTTTTTTTTAATTCTACATTGTTGGCTTCTCAACTGCTTCTTAGGAAAAACAAAACCAACACAACCCTATAACTTTAGACCTCAATTGTCCTTATCTCCCAGGACGGTTTACCTAATCGAGGATTTAGAGCTTAACATATACCAAGAATGTCTGTATGTTAATTTAAGATAACAAAATTCTGAAGATCTTTGTTGTTTGAAAGGTACTACTGTAAATATTTATTTGTATTTGTATCCATGATTTCAGTCATATTAAGAAAAAAGTGGGATTTTTAAAGTTAGTGTTAAGTGACAATGTTTAAATCATCAAAAATCTTTTGCAGGGGGCGTTTGTATATGCGAATAAATGAAATGGAAAGGTTTTGGTTGGCAAAAGAGATTGAGCTTAATGCGATGAAATATAAACTTGGAAAAGCTGGGGTTTTCCCTATTCTCCTGAGAAATACTGAAAGAAGAAAATTGTGGTAGCGTCTTGCAGAAGACTGTTGGAAGGGGTGGGATTCTTTTCTTTTTTTTTTTTTTTTAAGATTTTATTTATTTATTTGAGAGAGAGAGCATGCATGAGGGGGCAAGGGGAGAGGCAGAAGGAGAGGGAGAGGGAGAAGCAGACTCCCCACTGACCAGGGAGCCCAGTACAGGGTTTGATTCCCAGGACTCTGGGATCATGACCTGAGCTGAAGTCAGATGCTTAACCACCTGAGCCACCCAGGTGTCCCAGAGGGGAGGGGATTCTTAATAACAATTAGATGAATTAAACTTATTAGAGCTTAGATAAGATGTTTTCCATTATAGTGTGGTAGATGCTGAAACAGCACTGGAATGGCTTAAGTAAGTATATGGCTTTTAATGCCTGGCAAATAGTACCACAGAATAACGAAGCCCATGTCTATATGAATCCTTTTGTCCTTTCTTTCTTTTTTTTTTTGCCTTCTATAATGATGGAATTCTGAATTCTTGACCAATTGATGTCTAATTATTTTAATCATGTTAATGAATTGATTGGATTGACTACTTAATACTGTCACTGAGGGCACCATGATAATTTCTGAATAGTCAAACTAACAACGCACACAAATCCAATCATAGACATTGAGCAGCAAATTGTATGAAAAGATACAATTAAGTGTCTAGAAGTATATTATGTATACTATGTATATTCCTGCTAATTAAATAAAATGGTAAAATAGAAAAAATTTAAATATGTGTTGAAGTTTATAAAATTGTAAAAACTCATTCATTCATTTATTCATCCTTCAATAATTGTTTAGCACCTGCTGTGAACAGGCACTGTTTCAGACAACAGGGATTCTATGGTGAAGAAGATCTGCAGCATCCTTACTCTCATGGAACTTATATTTTACAGTGAGAAAGGACAATAAACAGGTGCGTATAAAATGGACAGTCATTCATTCAATCAACAAACATTTGCCCCATAACCACTTGGTGCTGAGTACTGGGGACAAAAGAACAAAATAACATCACCGTTCCTGAGGAGTTCAAAATCTCTTGGGGTAACAGGTAGTTAGACAAAAGCATTACAATATTTTGTTAAAGGTACATCTAAGATAAGACTTCTGGTTAAATATGATAAATTAAACATGAGTATTTATCTTATCTTCCTCCTTCTTGGTACCTCAAGAAAATGATAGTAAAGAATGCATAAACTCATAAAAGCAAAGAGAACAGGAGGGAAAAGATGGAAGAGATAACAAGTTTTTTGAAATTGAAGAGAGGAGACATAACCAGTGCTAAGTGATTTAGCTCACCAGAGAAAAGATGGGATCTAAACTCATAGGGATGGAAACCCCCCAAGAGCAGGCAAAGCCCAGCAGGGAACCCTAGAAAGGCCAGGCAATAGGAAACTCCAATTGGATTGTTTGCCTTCTTATTGAGTTGTAAGAGTTCTTTGTATATTCTGGAAACAAACCCTTTGTCAAATATGTGTTGTGAATATTTTCTCTCAGTGGGTGGTTTGTCTTTTCATTTCCTTTAATTGTGTCTTCGGAAGAGCAGAGGTTTTTAGTTTTGATGAGGTCTATTTATATATTTTTTTCTTTTTTGTTTTTTGCTTTGTGTTGCCTATCTAAGAAATCTTTATGTATCCCAATGTTGCACAGATTTTATCCTGTTTTCTGCTAAGCGTTTTATAGCTTTACTTCATACCCCTTAGAACTGGAATGTTCGTTACCATACCCCCTAGCCTTATGTGGTTCTTGAGCACTTGAAATCTGGTTAGTCCCAATTGAGATGTAAATCCTGAAAATGAAAAATGTATGACAAAGAGCAGATTGAATATCTCATTGATGTTTTTATACTGATTACACATTGAAATGACAATATTTTTTGTAAACTAGGTTAAATAAACAATATTGATAAAATTAATTCACTTTATTTTAAAACTTGAAAAAAAAGTGACCAGAACACTTAAAATTACATATGAGGCTCACATTTGTGGTACAAATTATTTTCTATCGGGCAGGGATGATTTAGGCACCCTTCCTTTCACTTATCACATCTTTTACTCTGCCCCAAGTAGCCAGACAACAACTCCTCCACCATACTGGTAGAAGGGAGTATGTTTTACAACAAAGAGCCCAAATCAGAAAAGCTTTGGACTTAGGAGCACCAAGGCTGACTGTGGGCTGGAATGAGGTGTTGTATTGAAAATAGAGGGATCAAGAAAAATTTGACATATAGAACAATAAACTCCTTAATCCCTTTCCCATGCTAGATTTGTGAATACTGGCATACAGTTATATTCCCCTGTACAGAATGCTGGAGAATTTTTCTCTGAGGAGCCAAACTTGACCAAGGGGAACAAACTTATATATACTGATATTTGGGAGTGGTCACATCTACCCAAATCCTGATCACTGGTCAGTAAAACCCCAAGCCCCACACATTCACACAGAAATTACGATTATCATTTTAAAGCCTCAGTCTGGACAGTAAGAGATCATCAGACATTTGAGGAAAGCCTCAAAGTGAAAGCCAGAGACCAAAATAAAAAGAAATAAATAAAAAGAAATCAAAGGGCATTAAAAAAACCTCACTAGCGAAAGCGTATTCAAAGAACTCCATAATTATTTCCCTCAGAGAAATAAGATACTCCTTCCATGAAACAAGAATAGAAGGCTATAAGAGGAAACATTCTGTCAACAAGAGTATTAAAAATTATAAGCATAGGAGAGACTAAAAACTCAAAGAAGAGTTCTAAGTTAAATCTGAGGAAATATTCTAGTTGGTAAAACAAAGAGAGAAAAGAAAAAACAAAGTATCAGTCTATCCACATAGACAATATTTATATAACCTTTAAGCACTTCTTGAAAGAACAGAGAAAAGAGATAGGATGAAATCATCAAAGAAACATTTTTAAATACCTAGACCTGAAGAATGTTAAGTCCAGACTGAAGAATCTATTGAAGGTTTAGCACAGTAAATAAAAAAAAGACCCACTTATCCCATGTCGAAGCACATAATTGTGAAATTTCAGTACATTAGAAAAAGAAAATTCTGAAAGCTATTGAATGTAACCAAACAAAACAACTCAGAAAGGATCAATTATTAGAATGTCATTGAATTTCACACTGCAACATTGGAAACTAGAAGACAATGGAGGAATGTCTTCAAAATCCTGAGGAAAAATGGCTTCCAGTTTAGTTTTCAATACCCAGAAAAACTATCCATCAAGTGACGGGGTGGGGAGTTACAGATATTGAATGTTCCCCAAATTTGTTCTCATGTTCCCTTTCTCAAAAAGCTCTTAGAGGATATATTCCACTAAAAGAAGAAAGCAAACCAAGAAAGAAAGAGTATAGGATCAGAAAATGGAGGATATAAGAACTAGAAGGGTAAAAGGGATCTCAGGATGACAGTGGAAGAAGATTCTCAGAATGACAATTGTGCAGCAGTCCAGAGTGGAGCAGGAGGAAAGTGAGCTCCAGGAGGGATATATCCCAGAAAAAAATAAATAAATAAACTATATGTCTGATATATTTGGGCATATCAAAAGATTTTTTCTTCTTTTAGAAAGTTTGGGAATGAACTGGTAATTGACTCATAGAAATGAACAAAATATGGACAAAATGATGAAATCATTAACTCTAGGGGGGAAAAGCATGCAAGAAAGGAAAGGTAATCATAGGATTTGATGTACTCCATTGTGAATAATATTTATGTAGGTATCATCATGTAAACACAGAATATCTATCTAATAAAAACAGGATTATATATAATTTGTTTAGATAAAGGAATAAAAGTATATGTTGGAGGGGCAGTGGTGTGTAAGAGAACCAAAATATATAGACTGTCAGTAGATAATACCTAAAGACTGAAATATTAGAAAAAGAGTTAAAGAAATTGAAATGATTATCACTGGAAAAGTTTACCCATTATTATCTATGGTCCATATAAGTCAACTCTTGGGGCCCAGAGTAGCAGAACGGAGAAGGATGAAGAGTGAATCTAAAAAAGCAAAGAGAAGACACCAAGTATAGGGAATTCCAGAGAACAGAAAAGATGATTTTAAAAAATGAGTCATAATGATGGGGCACCTGGGTGCCTCAGTTGTTTAAGTGTCCAACTCTTGATTTCAACTCAGGTCAGGTCTCAGGGTCGTGACATCAAGCCCTGTGTCAGGCTCCTCACTCAGTGGGGAGTCTGCTTGAGATTCTTTCTCTCCCTCTCCTTCTGCCCCTCCCCCGACTCATGCTCTCTCTCTCTCACTCTCTCTGTAAAAAAGAAATAATAAATGAATAATAAAAATTAGAAAAATGAGTCATAATGAAAAGGAAATACTAAAATAATCAGAATTCTTAATCCTGGAGGACAAAATGATTGATAGAATTCCAAAATATAAAGTTTCTAGACTAGAAAATACCTATTTTATATGGTCAAAAAAAGAAAACTTAGAGAAAAAAATTTTTATAATGAAATGGGTTTTAACTCTGTAGATGAGATAACATAAAAAATCTAAGTCAGCAAGACCCATTAAACACTTGAATGATTCCTGGGTAAGGTATTGAGCTTTTTGTCATGATACTGATACATTTCTCCGAGAGTTATTTAAATCTTTCCCCTTTTAAAGGCAAGAAGCGTATACCAAATAACTCTTGCAGTTCTAAAATTTTTTCAATACATAGCCAAATTGAGAGCCACGGTGTTTTTTTGAGGCATTTGTAATATCATTAGTTCTATTAGTTTTTCTGTTGTTATGTAACAAATTACCACAAACTCAGTGGCTTAAGACAACACATACTCATTATGTCACAGTTTCCATAGACCAAGAGTTTGGGCATGGTTTAGCTGGTCCTCCGTTCAGGGCCTCACAAGCCTGCATTCAAGGTGTCAGGTGGGCAGTATTCTCATTCAGAGTTCAACTGGGGAAGATTTTGCTTCCAAGTTCATTCTGATGTTACCAGAATTTATTTCCACGTGGATGCATGACTGAAGTCCCCAGCATTTTGTTAGCTGTTGGCTGGAGGTTGCTTTCAGATCCTAGAAGCTGACTCAAGTTCCTTGCCATGTGGGCTTCCTCCATATGCCTGCTTACTTCATCAAGCCAGGAAGGAGAATCACTCACTTGAGTCTGCTAGGATGGAGTCTTACGTAACATAACATAATCATTGGAGGTCTAGCTCATCACCATTGTCATACTCTGTTGGAAGCAGGTCACATGTCCTACCTGCACTCAAGGGGAGGGGATTACATGAAGGCCTGGATGCCAGGAGGTGGGAAATCAGTGGGGGCCCCTGTCAGAGCGTCTTTCACAGAGGTGTATGCAAAATAGAAGAAAAGTTAACATTTGCTAAACCTTGGTGTGCAAACGTGTTGCTTAACATAATAGTTTCTCTACTCATACATATTTTAAAGGCAGAAGGTAGTTTATTGACAAAACACTCAGAAATCCACTTCACTCTGTTCTCTTTGTCTATCTGACTTACAGCGCGATGGAAACAAATTTGATGGTTGTGCGTGGTGTCCGTCTTGTTTTGCATGCCTAGCACAGTGCCTGACTCATAGAAGCTTATCAAGGAGTGACTGATGACCAAAAGAATTCCATAAAAGGTTTCAAAATTCACTTATGTATCCACAAATTCTTCTCCAGCCAGACCTGCCACATAGCTAACGATTGTTACTGTTGTAACTATCGCTCCAATACTAACAATAAAAATGAAAATTTATTGAATGCTTACTCAGTCCAACGCAGTGGTCAACGTGCTGTACTTTACATGTTTTTAAGCTTTTCATTCTGGCAACAATGCTAAGAAGGTAATTATATGTTTTAAGAACCTTGAGTCCCTCCCAAAATCCTGTGGTGGTTGGTAAATTTTATACTCAGGAGAGCTGAGATTTAAACGTAGCATTTATCCTTGTACAACTTCCTTTGCGTGAACAACTCGTTCTTTCTTGTTTCCTCTTGCAAGGTGGTGCCTGACGAGGTGAGCTGTAACGGTAACATTAGGACGTCTTTTTTCCTTTGACCTCAGGTGTTCAACAGGTCTTTGCCCGTTGTACAAAAAGTAGCCTTTCATATTTAAAACAGACACGATTATTTTATGCAGATCTTAAAATGTATTTATAAATAATCATGCATTCAAACATATTAAGTCATTTAGAACTGTAATTAGTCATTGTCAAGTCCTGGCAAACAGCAGGATTCTAATTGGAAAGCAGTGTTTGCCCTCCTTGTGCCTCAATGAAACTTTCAGAGAAGGACAGCATGTGCTTCTTAATCTGTTTTTCTAACAGCTAGTAGCAAATCAATGAAGATGAGGCTGGTGGGTATGATAAATTAATATGCACACTGACAACTTATAACCGCACAATTGCTTAGGGAATTACTATGCGACTATATCCAAGTAATTATATGTTTTAAATGATTTATCTCAATTACTTAACAATACATCCCTAAAATGGAAATAAAAAGAGAGAAAATGCAAATAGCATGTTATACCAACTTTATGTTGAACTTATTAAGAGGTTGCCCTTTTAATAAAGAATTTAATGAATTAAGAGGTTTGTTATGAATAAGCATTCTTACTACTTGTTAAGTATTTGTCACCACAGACCTGTCATAGTTATTCTAATTATGATTAATACCTTATCTTGAATTCCATCTCCATTCACATTTCAGTAACAAATGTAACCTCTATTATATGATCAAGGTTCATGAAAACAGGGTGATTTGCCTATGACCTTATATTTTATTCATTTTTACATTCATATTGAACAGATTTCTCTGAAAGTTAACCTTACGAATCTTTTAATTTTTAAAGTGCATTTTATCCTTGACATGCTTTTCAACCCTTTACGCTGTTCCAAATCATGGTTGTGTACTCAAGACAAATGAAAAATCCTAACATTTTGATTATCCTCATGTATATCTACTTTGAGGCTGTTACTTTGAGGTATCGTTTAAAAATATTTTTCGTCTGCAATGGAAAGAGTACTTTAGTTCTCCAGCTTTGCTAATCTCAATATCGAAGACACAGGTTTATGAAGTTCAGAAAATCATGCATTAGAATGCAAGGTCTGATTTTTATTGCAGTCTATGTACTTAAAATGGGGCAAAAATGGAGGTTTTTTTTTTAAGTGGCTTACTATGATGCACAATCCATATTAAAGTATATATTACATATTTTTTCTTTTTTTGTTCTTTCTTTTCTTCCTTTAATCTACTCCCCTCTTTTGTTAACTTGTCTTCCTTTTCTTCTGTGTTATCCTATTTCTGTCCCCATTTATTCCCTGTCTGATCATTTCTTCTCCATCTTTATTTTATTCCCTTCTCTGCAGCTCTCCTCTGTCCTCGTTCTGTATGGATGTGTGCTCACCATCTCCTTCCTCCTCTTTGTGTTATTTCTCTCCACCCTTTGCTTTCTAGTCCCATTCACCTCCCTCTAGGGAGTTCGTGCTCTCCACCTGCGTAAAAGACAGGCTACGAGCCATCTTTGCATTTGATTGTTGTGGTTTTAAGAGTCCTTGATTCTTTACACCACCAGGTGTTAAAAACTCTGGAAGAGAATAAAAATAATATTTTCTTTTTCTACCCCTTTATTAAACTAAGAGAGGGTCTCTACAAGAGTAAAATGTGTTACGTTAACTAATAAGCTCTCCAAAATCACCGTGAAAATTAAGACAATTAGTTTTTGGCAAATAAAAAAATAAGAATAATAGTAACAACGGCCTATAAGAAAACCAGATCATTTATCAAACATGAAGTCTGCTCTCCTAAGGGTTGGGTATCACTGAGGGGGCAGCTTCTTTAGCAGGAGGAAGCTCTCTGGTCCCCAGGGTCACTGGATCCTTCTCAATCTCTGGTGTTGTTGAGGAACACTCCACACACACATCATCAAGGCATTTGTAGTAAGCCAGGTAGCACGAGCCAAGTGTATGCAAATCAGAGAAATGAACCCTCTCCTGAGGTCTTCCAAATCACTCAATTCTTGAAGCAATTAGCAGGTAGTCTATTTCCCCTTAAACCAGATGCATTTACATTTTCTTCATCATTTGAAGCATGTCTTCACACATTTCAGGTTCTCCATTATAAGCAGAGATAAGTACTATGCACTTATTGTCGAATCCAGTGGAATAAAGTCAAACACTCGTGGTATGCAATATTCTAATGTTGTAAAGATCTGATGAGTTTTCCCTTCAAAAAAATATCACAACACAGACTACATTTTAATTACATTTTCTCAGAGGTATCTGGGGAAAGGAGGGTCATGTGTTTAAGAGTGTTTAATGTACTTAAAAATTACATCTTCTAGCAGTCTCCAGTACAGATTTAATAGGTCTGATCTTTTGAAATGAATCCTATATCATATTTATGATGATGTCTTATTCGAGAAATGAGGCTAAATCTAAGAAGAGGTGATTCCTTTGCTGAGAGTGACAATTACATCACTTGAACCAACACGCCAACAGTGATCTCTTCTTGCTGACAATTAACTAGTTGCTTTGGAAATAAATGTCATGGTTTTTTTTTTTCCATTTAATGTTTTAATCTCAGGTTTTCTGTTGTCATTTGTGAACAGGCAGATCTAACTAAGGTGTGCCCATAATCATGAAAAACAGAGGAAATGGAAAATCGAAAGCCAGAGATAAACCAGCATTCCCCATTCATCATCACTTCCAACTTCTCTAAACACCAAATCTTTCCACTAAATTCGAATACGTGAGCAGAACTAGTAAATATGGAGCCTCTACTACATGAATGACTATGCTGCAACTGACCTTTTTTCAAATCCTGCTCTTTCTTCTACAAATCCACTGTAGGAAGAGCTAGTAAACCTGAAGTAACTAAGGTACCAAAGGCAAGGGAACATGGCAAAGTCCTATGTGCTTCATGACCTTCTGGGAAATATTATAAAAATCTGATTTAATGTTGTGGAGTTCCAGATGTTTAAGTGTTTAACACCAGAAAGACTTAAAAAGCTAACTCTTGGGGCGCCTGGGTGGCATAGTGGTTAAGCGTCTGCCTTCAACTCAGGGCGTGATCCCGGCGTTCTGGGATCGAGCCCCACATCAGGCTCCTCCGCTAGGAGCCTGCTTCTTCCTCTCCCACTCCCCCTGCTTGTGTTCCCTGTCTCGCTGGCTGTCTCTATCTCTGTCAAATAAATAAATAAAATCTTTAAAAAAATAAAAAAATAAAAATAAAAAGCTAACTCTCTGTTCAAGGAAAAGGGTAATGGCAAGCGTAATTCACAGTTCCAGTTGGGCCAAATTGACACAGTACAAAGCCACCAGAGTTGGTAAAATACATACCAGTCAATGAATAATGTTGAGACAACTGGCCAGGCAAGTGTAAATTTAAAAACTCAAAATCCTCATCTAATTTCTAATATCTAATTTCTATGAAGATGTTAATAACACTGCAGAAAACATTACGTAAAAGATTGCTTATATGTTGTCTAAAAAACAAACTAAATGGAAGGAGCCTGCCCCCTGATTCACATGCTTACAAGATGGCTATCGTTGATGTTGGCCAGAGAAAGATGTCAAAATGTTGGCCTGCCCTAAGATATGACCAGACATTTCTCCAAAGAGGACATACAAATGGCCAAAAGAGACATAAAAAAATGCTCCACATCACTTGGAATCAGGGAAATACCAATCAAAACCACAATGAGATACCACCTCACACCAATCAGAATGGCTAAAATTAACAAGTCAGGGAATAACAAATGTTGGCGAGGACATGGAGAAAGGGGAACCCTCTTACACTGTTGATGGGAAGGCAAGCTGGAACAGCCACTCTGGAAAACAGTATGGAAGTTCCTCAAGAAGTTAAAAATAGAGCTACCCTCTATTGCAATTGCAGTACTGGGTATTTACCCCAAAGATACAGAAGTAAGGATCCGAAGGGATGCATGTACCCTGATGTTTATAGTAGCAATGTCCACAATAGCCTAACTATGGAAAGAGCTGAGATGTCCTTTGACAGATGAATGGATAAAGAAGACATGGCATATACATACAATGGACTATTACTCAGCCATCAGAAAGGATGAATACCTACCATTTACATCCAAATGGATGGAACTGGAGGTGATTATGCTAAGGAGAATAAGTCAATCTGAGAAAGACAATTATCATATGGTTTCACTCATTTGTGGAATGTAAGAAATCGTGCAGAGGATCTAGGGGAAGGGAAGGAAAACCAAATGGGAAGAAATCAGAGAGGGTGATAATCCATGAGAGACTCTTAACTCTAGAAAACAAATTGAGGATCGCTGGAGGGGAGGTGGGTGGGGGATGGGGTAACTGGGTGATGGGCATTAAGGAAGGCAGGTGATGTGATGAGCACTGGGTGTTATATGCAAATGATGAATTTTTGAACTCTGCAGCTGAAATTAATGGTATTGGCTATGTGAAACTGAAACTATATGCTGGCTAATTGAATTTAAATTTTTAAAAAATGTTGGCATGTCCTAAAATCAGATTTTCAAAGTGTGAGACAAACAGTATGTCCCATGTAATTTGTCCCATGTAGTTTGGAAACAGTATGTCCCATATAGTTTAGTGACTCCAGGTGATGCCACATAGAGCAGAACTCATCCAGCCAGACCTTCCCCAAAACTGGCTTAATGATTTCTAAAGAGGTCGTAAGACACCTCATAAAAGATGAACCGATTATCACCTGATTGTTTGATATTATGTGTAGGTTTCAACAAAAACTCTTACAGTGGGAAAAAAACCACAGTTCTTAGTTTGGAATCAGCTTGAGAACTAAAAAAAAAAAAGTGCTATGAGAAAAAAAGCATTCAAGTTAAACAGGACCTTTTCGATTTTTTTTTCCCAAAACTGTGACTTGTTTGGGATTTACCTTTGATTTTACAAGTTCAAATGATCTCTGTGCTTTTAAAACCATTTGCCTTGAGAAAGAGGGGCTTAATTAGTGATGACATTTAATGGGCTTCAGTGTGTTAGAAATGGACAATTTAGATAGGGATAACTTCTCCTGATGAAGTGCAAAGGTCCTGACAAAGAGCGGGTCCCCAGAACAAGTCTGTAGGTGCAGAGGAGATGGGCATCATTAGGTCACTACTATCTAGGCCCTGCTGTTGCTAGTAAGTAAAATCCTAAGTATTCTTTTTTTTTCATATATGTATCTATTTATTAATATCTGGTTAAATAAAATTAGAAGCTGTATAGCAAGATATGTGTAATGTGTGAAAGATTTGTGAAAGGTATCGAAATATAAGACATGCAAAATGCGTTACAGCAAAAATCTTGTATCTTGTATAAGTGACATAGATATTGGATTGGTATTATAATATTGGTTTAGTATTATAATATAAGCACATATATCCTAAGATACATTACAGCCTAACAATCATGTCTGAAACTTATTAAGTTATATTTTTATTTTTTTAATTTAAATTCAATTAGCCTAAGTATTCTATGCTCAACTGCCTTTGCTGGGAGGATATTAGCTTGACTAACATCCCATTGGACTGACACCAGGCCTTAGTGTAATGTGGGCTTGATAAGAACAGAACTGCAAGTCAAAGTGTATCTTACCCTTTTTCTCTTTTTTCTTTTTTTCCATTAAAGAGCCAAGACAATGGCTGCTTTTTTAAATGAGAACGTTGAGAATAAATTTTCTCTTATTAAAATGAAAATTTAGAAAGGCATTTGTTTAATTTTGTAGCTCTCCATTCAAAAGGTGAAATTAGGATATCTGTAATCTCTTAAATTTTTTTATTAGAAGCCTCTTTCCCCTACGTATTGATATTTTATCCATAAGTTCTTCATTGCTCATTAAAATTTTTTAAATTCTTCATTGAAGTATATTTGACATATAATGTTAGTTTTAGGTATACGGCCAGGTGATTCAACAATTGTATACATTACAAAATGCTTACTGTGCTGAAGGTACTACAATATCATTAACCATATTCCCGATGCTGTACTTTCATCCCCATGACTTACTTGAAATATATCTTATTTTTGACTGTATTCAGCTTCACCACTGCATAAAAGAAAAGAAAAGAAAGGAAAAGGATATCCTGCAGGCTTCAGGCAGTTGGAGAAGTCTTATTGGAAAAGGAAACAGAGTAAAAATATCCTACTGTACTGGGACAGAAAGAAACATTTCATTTTTTAATGAATTATATATATTTTACTATTCCTATTGAATATGTTTTTTTTTTTTTTAAGTCCTGCATTAGGGCACCTGGGTGGCTCAGTCATTAAGCGTCTGCCTTCGGCTCAGGGCCTGATCCCAGGGTCCTGGGATCGAGCCCTGCATCAGGCTCCCTGCTCTGCTGGGAGCCTGCTTCTTCCTCTCCCACTCCCCCTGCTTGTGTTCCCTCTCTCGCTGTCTCTTTCTGTCAAATAAATAAATAAAATCTTAAAAAAAAAAAAAGTCCTGCATTTGTGTATCCTAAGAATGTATATTAATTTAACTTGAAAGAATTTTAAATCTAATAGAGTTTTAAAAAGAATTCAAATAAATTACTGTATGAAAAGATAGAAACATCATAACATACTGTTATATTTTCTCACACCTACTACTTATTTAATTAGTCCTACTATTAATCACTTCTAATTTCACTAACAAGGCTTATCACTGTTTTATTTTTAAATAACAGCATTTATTTAGCATAAAAGCAAATAACACCGAATATACAATTTCAAATAAATATCTATTTTTCACATTCTTATGTTGAAGTAATAAGTCATGGGGATGAAAAAAAGCATAGGGAATTTACATATATTTATTTATTATATATTATGCTATTATGTTTTATGGGTTTTTAAAAATCTATATATCTGTGCCCTGCTTAGCTCTCTGAAAAGTTTCTCACCCTCCTAGCCGAACACTTACCAGTCAGCTCAGGGCTCCCAGAGTATCTCCCAGTATATACAGGTGGGAGCTGCCTTGCCTTTTACCACCTAGCCTTGGAAATCACACATTGTCACTTCTGCTGTCATTTCTTCTTTAGAAGCAAATCACCACATGTGGAAGAGTTAGACTATCTTATGATAAGAGGGGTGTCACATTGTAAATATATTTTAAAACTACCACCAAATATGGAGAATATAGTCATTCATCCATGTTTGGTAGGCAAATAAAGTGATACACTCTTTTGGGAGAGCAACCTGGAAATGTCTATCAAAATGGAAAGCAATTCTAGAGACTCCTGGGTGGCTCAGGGGGTTAAGCGTCTGCCTTCGGCTCAGGTCATGATGGACGAGTCCCGTGTCAGGACCCCTGCTCAGCAGGGAGTCTGCTTCTCTCTCTGCCTGCTGCACCCCCTGCTTGTGCACTCTCTCTCCCTCTCTTCTCCCTAGCAAATCAATAAATAAAATCTTTAAAAAAAAGTAATTATATTTCTAGGAGCTTAGGGTATGAACATAACTCACACATACACACCCAAAAACCTGCCATATATATTCATTTGAGGTTTCCCTACCCTACCCTGAGTTTTGATTTTGAAAATATTCAAAACTACAGAAACTATTGTGGAAGACTAGACATGGGAACAAATTATTTGACACTCTTCTCATTGACACCAAAGGTTTCTTTTCCCTTTCTTTGAATCTGAGCTATTGAGACTTCTTTGAGCAGAAGAAAATGGCAGACATTACCCTGTAGCAGCTCTGGGCCTAGCTTTTAAGAGGAGTGGTTATTTCTGGTATGGTTCTTGAAGCTCTGAGCCATCACATAAGTTCAACTAACTACCCTGGTGGAGAGGCAATGCAGAGAGAACTTGGGACTACAAGGAGAGGTAGAGGGTTCCAGCTAAATCCAGCCTTTCATCCATCCCCACCAAGGTACCAGCCATGGTTTAGATTCTCTGGAACAGCCCATCCATAAGCTGAAAGCCACAGAGGGACTCCAGGTAATGCCACAGAGAGTAGAACAGTCATCCATCTAAGCCCTTCCCAAATTCTTAATCCACAAGATGGTGAAATATAATAGAATGGTGATTTTTTTTTAAGCCACTAAGGTTTGGATTTTTGTGATATACAGAATAGTCACTCTATACCCTTCACTCGTATTCTTCAACTGTCGACATTTTGTCACATTTGTGCTCTCTCTGTCTCTGTTTCTGTCTTTGTCTCTGTCTCTCTCTCTCTCACACACACACTGTCTCTCTCTTTTTTCCTGAATCATTTGGAACTTTCAAATATAACAACACTTCAGCTCTAAATACTTCAGCATAAATTCTCCTTCATAATCGTGGTACCATTATCATTCTCAAGATATTTAAGATAAATACAATAATATAATATACAGTTCACATTCAGATTTCACCAGTTACTCTGATAATGTCTTTATACAGCTTATTTATTTTTTATTTATTTTTTAAATATGTTTTTTTTTTAAGAGTTTTTATTTATTTGACAGAGATAGAGATAGCCAGCGAGAGAGGGAACACAATCAGGGGGAGTGGGAGAGGAAGAAGCAGGTCTCCAGCAGAGGAGCCTGATTTGGGGCTCGATCCCAGAACACCAGGACCACGCCCTGAGCCAAAGGCAGACGCATAATGACTGAGCCACCCAGGCGCCCCTATACAGCTTTTTTAAAAACCTAGAATCCAATCAAAGATTACCCATAACATTTAGTTGTCAGGTTTTTTTAGTCTTGTTTTAATCTAGTACAAGAAGCTCCTGCCTTTTTTGTTTTTCATATTACTGATACTTTTGAGGATTTCCAGAGCAGTTGTCTTGTAGAATGTTCCACCATCTGGATCTGAACATTTATTTTCTCGTGATTACCTTAGAGTTAAACATTTGTGGTAGGATTGCAATATGGGGTGATAGCACTTTCCAATACATCATATGAGGAGGCACATAGTAACAGCTTGTCCTATCATTGATAATGCCAAGTTTGATGATGTCATTAAGGTGATGTGCACAAGATTTCTCCATTGTAAAGATATATATTTCCCTTTATAATTAATAAGGATTCTGTAGCATCATACTTTGAGACTGCATGAATATCATATTCCCTGACAATTTTTCATCAAAAAAATTTTTTTTAAAGATTTTACTTATTGGGGCGCCTGGGTGGCACAGCGGTTAAGCGTCTGCCTTTGGCTCAGGGCATGATCCCGGTGTTCTGGGATTGAGCCCCACGTCAGGCTCCTCTGCTAGGAGCCTGATTCTTCCTCTCCCACTCCCCCTGCTTGTGTTCCCTCTCTCGCTGGCTGTCTCTATCTCTGTCGAATAAATAAATAAAATCTTAAAAAAAAAAAAAAAGCTTAAAGATTTTACTTATTTATTTGAGAGAGAGCGTGCATGAGTGAAGGGAGGGGCAGAGGGAGAGAGAGAGAGAGAGGGAGAAGCAGATTCCCCGCTGACTCGAGACCTGGAGATCATGACCTGAGCCAAAGTCAGACGGTTAACCGGTTAACTGGTTAACCGACTGAGCCACCCAGGTGCCCCTCATCAAATTGTTTTCGTTAAGGTTTTATTTATTTATTAGAGAGAGAGAGAGTGACAGAGAGAATGAATGAATGGAGGGAGGGACAGTGGGAGAGAGAGAGAGAGAGGGAGAAGCAGACTCCCCACTGACTTAAGACCTGGAGATCATGACCTGGGTGAAAGTCAGTTAACCGACTGAGCCACCCAGGTGCCCCTCATCAAATTGTTTTTTAACATTCATTCATGATCCTTGCTTGGCTCAATTACTATGCAGGTGTTTGCGTAATGCTGGTTTGCTAATTCTGTATTTTTTCTTGCATTTGCTAGATGGCATTCTTCTCTAAAGTTCTTTACCTCCTACCTCTCCTTTTTTCTTATCACAATAGACTAAAGGATTCTTCTTTTCTTTTTGCTTTATTGAGGTAGAACTGGCAAAATTGTAAGATATTTAAAGTGTATAACTGATGATTTGAAATATGTATACATTGTGAAAGGATGCTCCCCATTAAGTTAATTAACATAGTCATCTCCTCACATATTTACTTTTTGTTCTGTTAGAAGATTTAAATTTACTCTCTTAGCAAATTTCAATTACACAAATACAATGTTGGTCACCATGTTATACATCGATCTTCAATACTTAATTAATTTTTTTTTTAAAGATTTTATTTATTTATTTGACAGAGAGAGAGACAGCCAGCGAGAGAGGGAACACAAGCAGGGGGAGTGGGAGAGGAAGAAGCAGGCTCCCAGCGGAGGAGCCTGATGTGGGACTTGATCCCATAACGCCGGGATCACGCCCTGAGCCAAAGGCTGACGCTTTAACCGCTGTGCCACCCAGGCGCCCCTACTTAATTAATTTTATACCTGAAAGTTTGTATCCATTTTACCAACCTGTTCCTCTTTCCCCCATCCCCCAGCCATGGTAGTCACACTTTTCTACTCTGTTTCTGTAAGTTTTATTTTCTTTAGTTTTCAGTTTTTAGATTCCACATATAAGTGATACCATGCAGTATTTGTCTTTCTCTGGCTCATTTCACTTGAAAAATACATCACTTTCTTTGGGCCTCCGCGTTTTCTGATGAGAAATACGCTGTAATTCTGTTTTTCCCTTGTAGGTATGGTGTTATTTTTCTCTGGCTACTTTCAAAAAATCTTTTTTTTTTATCTTTAGTTTTCAGAAATTTAATTATGATGTGTCTCGGTGTAGATTTCTTTGGGTTAATCTCTTTGGCATTCATTTAAATTCTTGAAGCTGTGGGTTTATGTCTTTTGCAAAATTTGCCAAGTTTTCATCTATTATTTCTGTGGGTACTTTTTTAGCATTTTCCGCTTTCCCCTCTTCTTCCAGAATCTGATGACACGTGCTAGATCTTTTGTTTGAGTACCACAGGTCTTTGACGCTTTGTTCTTCTTCTCTAGTCTGCTTCTCTCTGTTCTTCAGAGCAGTGCCTTTTGTTCTTTCTGTCCACTAATTTTTTTCCCCTCTGTCCCCCATCCACTGAGCTTTTTATTCCGTTGCTGTGCTTTCATTTCTAAAGTAATCCATTTGGTTCTTCATATTTTCTTTTTTAAAATAACATTTAAAAATTTTTTAAAGTTCTATTTATTTACCTGAGAGAGAGAGAGAGAGAGAGCAGGGGAAAGGGCCGTGGGAAAGGGAGGGAAGCCTCAAGCAGACTCCCTGCTGAGCATGGAGCCCAACACGGGGCTCAATCCCACAACCCCAAGATCATGATCTGAACTGAAATCAGGAGTCAGACGCTCAACTGACTGAGCCACCCAGGTGTCCCTAGTTCTTCATATTTTCTGTTTCTTTGCTGAAGTTTTCTATGTTTCGTTTGTTTCAAGCATGTTTATAATAATTGCTAATTGAAACATTTTCATCATGGCTGCCTTAAAAGATTTGCCAGATAATTCTATCTCTTTTGGCATCTATTGATTATCTTTTCACATGATTTGAGATTTTCCTGCTTCTTTGTATGATGAGTGGTTTTTAGGTGAACCCTGGACATTTTCATATTGTGTTATAAGACTTGGGATCTTATTTACACCTTCTGTTCCAGCTGGCTTTCTCTGGCACTACTCCAACAGAGTGGAAGGGTGAGCTGCCTCATTACTGCCAGATGAAGGTAGAAGTCCAGTTGGGTTGATACCTGAGTTGGAAGGATTCCTTGTGACTGCCAGGAGGGAATGGGAGTTCTGTCCCTTCCTGTGGTCCTCAATGCCAACCACTGGGGAGGTGGCCTGTTACTGCTGGGTAATGGGAAAAGTCCTGACTCTTTACTAGCATCCCCTGACCTTACCCCATCTGGGAGAGATGAAGCTCTGCATTACTACCATGTTGGGGTGGAAGTCCAGGCTCCCCACTTGGTCTCCACTGACATAGCAGAGATGTGGGGAAGACCTAGTTACCAGCAGCAGGGATGCAAGTCCCAGATCCCTATGTGGCCTTTTTCCGATCCCATCAGGGCAGGTTGCTGAGATGCCTGTTGCAGCCTCACAAAGATGGATGTCTAAGCTTCCCACTCAGTCTTTGCTGGTGAGAGTAGGGATGGGTTAGTCTTCTCTGGGCTGCCTGCTTGAGGTAGGTGGTTATCAGCTAAGAGTTTGCATCTTTCAAGACTATCCCTTTCATGGTCCTTTGGCTAGAGAGAGCAGGCTTTGTTGGCACTTTTTTTCATCTGTACCCATTGGTGTTTCTGGTTTACCGTCTCTTTCAGCTCTAAGTCTGGGTTGTATGAGGTAAAAAGAAAACCTGGGAATTCACCACTGTGCCATTCTATGGTCCCAAGCTCTCTAGCCAGTCTGCCTCCTTCTCTTTACCTTTCACAATCTTCTTATATTTGTTTAATATATAATATCCAGGGTTTTTAGTTGTATTTAGAGGGAGAAATAGGGAAAAGCATGTTTACTCTATACTCCTGGAAGCAAAATTCCCTAGTGTTGAATTTTATCAGAAGCTTTTTCTAAATCTATAGATATGATGTTTCTTTTTGACTTTTTGATGTATTGATTTGACCTATGGATGTATTATTGCTCAGTAACAGATCTTCTAGAATAAATATGTAGTACCAGTTTTTTTAATTTATGAAACAGATTATAGGAATATGTGTATGCAAATTCGATAAACTTTTAGAAAAGAAGTCTGTGTATCTAAAAGAATAATTACCATTTATGTAAAAAATGGTTTAAATGAAGCATTATTCTCTAGTTCTTAAAAAAAATCATTGGCATATATTTTAAAGAGGATTGCTTAGCGGATTTTCGGAGACAACAATGCTCATTTTCTTTTTTTCCTCTTTTCCCTATCAGTTTAAAACTGAATTTTAAATTGAATTTAGAAGAATGGTACCCAGAATATTTTAATACTTGGTTCATTTTTGCTTACATAAGGTCCTCATTAAAATGGCAACCTGATTCTTGCAGTTGCTTGAGGCAGAAATCTTGTAGTTCTCGATTCCTTCCTTTCTCTCTGCCTAATTATCTCTTTAGCTATAGATCCATGTGTCTTGTTCTCCCTTCCTTAGGTCCTCTCTACCCCCTACCAGCCCTGCTCCCAGCCCCCCACATAAAATAGAACTCCCACATCTTTCCCTTTCTTCCTTGCTTTGCTTTGTCTTTTCCTGCTGTACCATTTATCCCTACCTGCCGGGTTCTGTATTTATTCGTTCATACAAACTGTAAGCTATACCAGGGCAGGGAGTTTGTTTTGTTCACTCTTTTATCCTAGGTCTCAGAACAGCATCTAGCATGTTGTAGGGACTCAATAAATATTTGTTGGATAAATGAATTGATAAAATGATGGAGACTATGGAGTTAAATGACTTCAATGAAGATCAGCTGGTCTTTGTGCTTTTCATTCTAATTTGACATCCAAATTTCTTACATTGCTTCCTCCTAATGTTACAAAGCCAAAAATTATGCTTCAACATAGCAAATTAAATTCCCTAATAAGAGAGGCAGACTCTCAGGTTTGTAACTAGCCACCAAAATAAAGGTTTGTCTCCACCTTGATATGGTATGCATTATTGACCATAATTATGGTACATCTTATGGACAATATGCTAATGAAGGGCATGGCAAAGGATGCATGCAGAGTTTAATTGCAAGTCACCACTGCACTTGAGTCCAACCTTTCTGCGTTGAGCCATTCATCATGAGTGACAGCCAGGAGAAGGAGAAGATGCGGATTCTTCCACAGACCACTCTCCCGCCTGCTTGCCTCACCCTGTCATTCCATTTACAGTCTTCTTTGTTGGCTGCAATCATTCCCAGAGGATGTATTTATCACCATGGAAAAAAACCCGAATGACATCAGCAGCAGCACTTACAACTCTGCGCTCTGATCCAATAAATAATGTGTGCTCAGTGTGTGGATGTGTTGAAGTAGCCCCTAATGTTATCAAGAGCCAAGCAGGGTTAGCAAGCACTGGTCTCACCTGTGAGCTGAGTAGACAAGCAGAAGCTCAGACCTCACCCAGACCTGTGTTTTAATGAGATCTCCGGCAATTCGTATAAATATTGAAGTTTGAGAGACATTGGTCTATAGAAGATCTGACTAATGTCTAAAGCCACCAACTCTTTAGGACATGATTTAAACCCCTCATATCACAAATACAATTTAACTCAAGTGAGAAAACAAGGCATTTCACTTCTCATCCAGGAGATGTAAGAGAAACTGAAGTTGAATTAACACACTGAATGGGTGTGTAGTTTCCAAATCTCTTATATGAAACTCTCATTTCCTTTGCTGGAAGGTGTGTATTATCATTACTGTTTTTGGTGGAGCAAGCTGATATTCAGGAAGTGAACTGACTTTCCTAAGGTGACAGAGATAGTAAATGGTATAAAAATTGCCAGGACCAATTTTTAGATAACTACCCCCCCCAACCCCAATCCAGCTCTCTTTTCCCTCATCATAAAACTGCCTTCCTTCCTTCCTTCCTTTCTTTTTCTTTCTTTCCTTCCTTCCTTCCTTCCTTCCTTCCTTCCTTCCTTCCTTCCTTCCTTCCTTTCTTCCCTCCCTCACTTCCTCCCTCTCTCTCTCCCTTCCTTTCTTGGTAAAGGATAATATATAAGCAGCAAAGCACCATCCCCCTTCTCATAACTGAATCCCATATCATTCATTCATTCATTTAATGGCCCAGCTCTGAACAAATCAATTTTTGATGATTCTTTGCAAATCATTTATTTGAATCTATCTGAAAGGCCCCCATCTCTTGTGAATGTTGATCGTTTGGTTAATGTTATATAGATAAAGACTAAGTGTGTAGTTGGGGTCAGCTAAGTGAGTGTTCAGCATTGTAGCAATCTGTAAAGAGATCCCTAATTAAATGGTATTATTTAGCTTTAATTTATGTTCATGAACATTTTTGCTGCTACAAAGAAAAAAATTTAACCTAATTCTGGGAAAGAGGAATAAAATGTAAGGCTTTGAGAAGAGTGAGGGACATATCCAGTAGTTTCCTAAAAAGATCTTTTACAGATATATGAGAAAGAAAGTATCCCTATTTGACTTAAGATGTGTTTGTGGTGGGGGTTAGGGGTGGAGGTAGAGGTGGGGGGAGTTATGGGGAGGAGGGACAGACGGTTATGCTTATACACACACATAATTAGATCACAATACCTACTTAAATATCTTTCTTTGCAGCATTTTAGACAGATCCTATACATTTTAGCCGGTATCATTGCAGAAGACTGATAATAACAGCAATGAGTGGATTATACGCCTGTAAGCAAAATTACCAGTAATTAAGTCCGAGTATACTTAGATGAGCTTGAGAATGTCATGAATACTTGCATTTTTAAATTCTTTCAGCTCTCTTGCAGACTCTTTGCTGAAAATAATGGAACTGCTGAAGGTTTTAAAAGCATTGACTCCTCCACAAACCTCACATTAAATGGCTGTTGGGGAGGGGTACACAAAATATTAAATGTAACAGATTTATAATGTTTGTTTATTTTAAGTGTCCGAACCAGTTGTGTTTGGGAATCTGAAATCCAATTGGAGAAGACACAACTCGGGTAGCATCTGTGCTCCCAACATGCCAGAGGGCTGTAAGTTATGAAAGTATGGCCAAGAAATACCAGTTGGTACTCTCTGTACCTGCACCAGCAGGTCTCAAGGGTCCAAGCAATACATATTGTCTATCCACTGGGTACATCGTGTGAATTCTCTACAGCATCTGTTTTTCCATCGGCCATACTTCAACAGCAATCATTAAATGAAAATTGGAGCACTATAGGAGGTTCATAGCTTATTGCCATTATTTAATATTTGTTTTATGACCATCCAGGAAGGGGTTGTGGAAACCAGCAATTTTTCTCTTGGGGGAATAGATACAATCAGAACCACAAACCCCAAGCATACATAAAACAGGATCTCAATCACATTTATCTCCCACCAGAGAACCAGAAACACAGTGACTATGTCTCCAGAATTAAAAATTAATGGCCATAAAAGGGACTATAAAAGAGGTGAAAAGGATGTAGGTTTTGCAACAATGCACAAGGAGCACCTAGAGGACAATTTATTTGCATTTTGGAGCTAGAAAGTTACAAAGATGGTCAATTCTGTTTAACAATTTTTAAAATGAAAAATGCTTGTTTGCAAAAACCAACTTGAACTCAGTTAAACTGTGTTTTGAAATGAGAGACTTCTAGTCTGAATTTCCTGTTCAACTGACAATGAAATGCAACCAGATACCTGCAAAATCTATTTTATAATGCTTGAATACAGTTTTATTGGAATAATATGACTTTTTGTTCCAATTTTGTGGTTATTTGTAAAATCAAATATTGACTCTTTCTAAGGGAAAATACCTCTTTGATCTTAAAATGAAAGGCAATCACAATCTTTTCTAATTCATTTCATAATATCTTAGCACAAGGTCACTTATTTATCCATCTGGAGATATTTTCACTCTGCTACATTTTTAAAGAAAGAAGACCACATTTTTAAAGAAAAAAGACTTGTCCATTTTATTTAATAAGAGAGTCGGTACTCTGTGCTGGTAAAATTAGTGGTATTTCACAGAATAAAATTCCTTGTATAGTTGTATGTGAGAAGGATTATACTTTATATTTGTAAATACGGTATTTACATCATGTATTTCCTAAGAATTCCTACACTTTGAGATCTTGACAAATGTTTGTTGAATGACTAACCGCCATACATTGCTCTCCCACACAAATGAGTGTCATAGGATGAACTGCATAGTATTCAACCACACTGGCTGATGATGAACATGAGAAAAGAGAGGTCAGATGTTTGCCAACATAATAAATTTAAACCATGCAATATCTTTTGGCTACTAGAGGAACATGAAGTAGAGAGAACGAGGGAACAAGCTAGACCCGAGTTGCAGCTCACCTTTGTCTGAAGGAATGAGAAGCCACTTCTTACCTCAATCCACACAGATCTGATTACTTCAGGAGAGTGGCTGTCAAGTCTCTTACAAACTGCCTTTAGGGGCGCCTGGCTGGCTCAGTCGGTAGAGCGTGTGACTCTTGATCTCGGGGTTTTGAGTTGGAGCCCACATTAGGTGTGGAGATTACTTAAAAAAAAAAAAAAGACCTAAAACTAATTGCCTTTAGATTTATATGTTTCATTTACGGGTCCAAGTGTATGTCTTTCAAACAAAGAAAGAGTTATGGCTGAATCTTTCTTGCCTTGGACAGGATTATTGGTCCTTAAAAAATTTTGTAAAAACTATTTTACAAAGGTCAAGAATTTATCAATGTCAAGAGCGCTTGGATTTAAAACCCAACTATGTGGTTCATCGGCTATCTTGGGGAAAATTACAAAACCTCCATGTGCCTCAGTTTCCTTATCAGCAAAATGGCAGTAAGAAGATTTGCTAGACCATAGGTGGTTGTGGGGATTAAATGAGCTAATTCTTAAAAAGAACAGAATAGGGGCATCTGAGTGGCTCTGTTGGTTGAACGTCTGCCTTTGGCTCGGCTCGTGATCCCGGAGTCCTGGAATCAGGCCCTGCATCAGGCTTCCTGCTCGGTGGAGAGCCTGCTACTCACCTTACCCCTCACCCTGCTCGCACTCTCTCTCTCTCTCTTGCTCTGTCTCTCTCAAGTAAATAAATAAAATCCTAAAAAAATTACAGAATAGTGCCCTTCACATATAACACTGATAAAAGTTAAATATTACTAATATTTCTCCTGACTTTGCTTGGTTGTTCTTACTTTCGGTTGTATTTTTCTTTTAAATTGGAAAGACACATAGACTTATTGCAATGCTTTGTTATGTTTTATTTGCAAAGACAATATTCAGAAAAATTTTCAAAATTCTCTAATGCTAGCACTATAACATAACTATTTTTGTTTGTATATATTTCCTTCTTTTTGTCATATGCATGCATGTTTCTACTAAGTTGAAATTAACCTACAGTCAAATAACAAATTGCATGTTTGTAGTCCCCTTTTTCCACTTACCATAACCTATACACATTTGATATATTTCTATAGGCTTAGTAATAATTTTTAATGGCTACAGAATATTTCACTCTTTCCACTTTTATGGATAATGGTATAATAGACAATTTTGCTTTGTTGAAATATTTTCATAGTAAAAATTCTGAAGAACAAAATAAGTAACGGTAATAATAACAACAACCATCACCTAGCCTTGTATTTCCATGCTGATTTCTGGTTAGAGATTCTTGAGTCCTTATATTCTATAGTCCCCTCCAACCCACACCCCACTTAGGACCAAAGTGCCTTCATAGCAGTCTAGGTATGTGCCTGACAGGGCAAGGTAGTGTTCTGGGTTGAAAGCAAAGGAGTGCTGATATACCGGCTCTCTCAAAAATACAAACCCTGTTCTGTAGCATTTGCCAATTTCTATGGTGTAAATATCCCCTCCATGACGAAATTGCAACCACCAATTGTGTTAACAACTGGCTTATGAAATTCCTGAAAATTTAGCCGCCTCTTTGGAGCTGGTAGGAATTGGCTCCTGCTTAGCAGTGGACGTGGAGTTGAAGCCCTTTGGGAATGACGTAAAACAAAGATATTCAACGGGCCAGTAACCTAAAAGATCACACAGTTAATCCTATTACCTGCACCTTTGCTACTCAAAGTACAGTCTGAGGACCGGCAGCTTCAGCATCACTAGGATGTTGGACAGAAAAGCAGAATCATGGACCCCACCCGGGATATGCGGAATCAGAATCTGCATTTTTATAAGACGCCAGGGTGGTACGTGCACACGTTCATGTTTGAGAAGCGCTGCCCCACCTACGACAGCGGCTGACTATGCGCATCTGAAAGGACTCAGCGCTCCAGAGAGCTTCTCCGTCCAGGCATATGCAGTACTTGGGTTAGTGCAGTACAACAAAGCCAGTCTCTTTTCAATGAAAGAAAAGATGAAGAATTAATCTATTTATTAACACCTCCTGAAGGGTGACAGCTGATATCATACTTACTTGACATCTAGTAAAAAAAATCACACATGGGAACCCTGCTTGAATATTCATTCTAAATAATGAACACTTCATTGGCTGTGTTCCCTTCCTTTTCTTCTCCATTTTCTGCTCTCTACCAGTGTTTCCTGAAATCATGTCCCACGTAAACACTTTGTACATGAATCCTTGACTCAGAATCTGTTTCGGAGGGAAATCTAAACTAAGACCCTGTTGTCTAGTCTGGGAGACACGAAGTGCTACTTTATCTGAGAAGGCGAAATGACTGTCCAGCTGGGTTATGGCTTGAGTTGGCCCTCAGAAACCTGCCAGGATTTCCGGAAGTGAAGATAAGAAAGATGAAGGAATCTCCTATTGAGAAGAGAAGGGGGAACAGCCTAATGTATGCTTAGGAAAAAAGGAGATATGTATGTTTAGGAAATGAGTGTTTATTTAAAAAAAATAGTTTAAAATTCAACCAAGTGTGTATTTTGGGGGCAGTGCTCCTCAAAGATGGGTTTGTGGATTGGCAGTGGTCCTCGAACTGTTACCAGTCCCAAAAGGTAAGTACAAAAAGTGACAGTGTCAGTCTAGAAATGTCTATAGCAGAGTGACATCATTGTGACAATTTTATTGTATTTAACAAAAATATTAGTTCATAGTGAATAAGGGTGGGGGGAGCCTGGTTTTTCACTACAGATGCTTTGAGAAGCACAACTCTACTGTCTTTAACCCTAGGGGAAAAAAAAAAAATCTAGCATCTGAGAACTAAGTTATAAAATGGTTTATTGATAAATACTCAGAGAGGAAAAGTTCCCCAAAGAGCTATGTTCACTTAGGCCTTGCAGAAGGCACAGTATGAAATACATATTAAAAGAAAGAATGTGTCAGTCTGGAAAGGGTTGACAGTTATACCCACTAAAGGAAAGGAGCCCATCTAACTTCAATCCTAGAGGGAATCTCAGCCCTTGGTGCCTCGTCGGTCAGTTTGTCAAGGATGGCTCTTTGGAGGAGATCTGTAAAAATGCACAACATCTAGCTCCCCCAGCTCTGGGTGCACAAGCACCAAACAAGCTTTGGGCTCTAATTTGGTTTCCCAGGTAGAGTACCCACGTGGAGCCCACTCCGGTCAGGCAACATGAGTTACCTTTTTCTGTATCACCATAGTATTTCCCATGGTTTGGTTTTATACATCAGGCTCTGGAGCTCAAATAAAGTGAATCCCCCCTGACAAAACACTAAGTTTCTGAGTTTGAGTCTTGGTGAATTTACCTAAGGAAAATGCTAGATGTAAGGTCTCGTGCAATATGGCTGACCCATCTTCCCCTGAGAGGGTCCCCTGTGCTGAGCCTACCCATCTGAAATTCCTACAGGAGGACAGGATCTCTATCATGGAGGGTCCTGGGTCCTAAGTCAGCTTGTTTAATAAATGCATTCAGATCTGTAGAAAACCAAAGAATAAAATATGTGCTAGAATGATCCATGGCTAGCCCTATGGATTGTAACTCAAGTTTCTGAACCTCTGTCTCCGCTCTGAGGATTCAATCAGATTCTCTATGCAAGAATACTAACTTCTAGCATGTATTAAGGTAAAAATTCTTTAATTATAGCCAGTAATTATTAAGTGCACAGCACTGGTGACAATCATTGTATTTAATGCTCCCAACAATGCTTTGAAATGAGAACTGTTATCTCCATGATACAGAGGAGGGCACTGAAGAACGGAGAGATTAAGTAATTTGCCCAAGTTCACAAAGTTAGTAAGTAAGCCACCTGGGTGGCTCAGTCGGTTAAGTGACTGCCTTTGGCTCAGGTCATGATCCCAGGGTCCTGGGATCGAGCCCCTCATTGGGCTCCCTGCTCAGTGGGGAGTCTGCCTCTGCCTCTCCCCCAGCTCATGCTCTCTCACGTGTGCGTTCTCTCTCTCAAATAAATAAATAAAAGCTTTAAAAATAAAGTAAGTATTGAAGACAAAATTCAAACCTAGGCTCTCTGACACAGTCTTGCTCTTGGCCACTGTTCTGTTCTGCTGCTTGGTTTTCCAATACTAGTTTTTTCTATTGAATCAGAAAAACTGAGGAGCATAAAAGTCTTTGTCTCAAGGAACAAAACCCAGATGATAATGAAAATGGAAACTCTTGTCTTTTGTCTCAGAGTAAGTCAGTTCTGCTCACTGGACTTGAAAGAATTCACTTTGTGATTTTGATTCACATTCAGGTGGGTGAGCATTGGTTGTTAAAAAACCCCAAGTCTAGGGGCTTCATCTAGACAGCTATAGCCACACCCATGGGATTTTTAAAATGTTATACTCCCAGTTTCCTAACCGTTTAATTTTTCTTCAAATTATTAAAGAAACACATTCTTATGATAAAGTACATTTTGAAACAGTATGAAAGGCTATTAAGTGAAAAACAGGAATATCCATTTCTCCCATGTTCCCCACCATCCTATCCCATTTCTTAGTGTTAACTACTGTTACCCATTGCTTATAGGTACTTCTATAAATGTGTCCAGGCATTTACAACTAATGTTTTTTATTACTATTACCACACTATATATGATATCTTACCTCTGTTTTTTTTTTAACAATACATCTCCCACATAATTTCTACAAATATATATAGATTTATTGAATGTTGCATTGCTTGATAGGAACTGGCAAAGCAGGGGCAGATAAAGGAAAGGAAAGGAAAAGGGGTGACTGGATGGCTCAGTCGGTAGGATGTCCGACTCTTGATTTCAGCTCAGGTCATGATCTCAGGGTCCCAGGATTGAGTCCCACATCAGACACTGCTCTCAGCAGGGAGTCTGCTTGAGGATTCTCCCATTCCCTCTTCCTCTGCCCCTCCCTCCCCGCTCCCCACCAGGCTCTCTCTCTCTCTCTCTCTCTCTAAAATCAATCAATCAATCAATCTTAAGGGAAAAAAAGGAAAGGAAAGGAAAGAAGCAAAGAAGGAAGAAGGGAGGAAGGAAGAAACCAACGCTGATAAATTTATACAAAGTGTGTTGCAAGATACTTTCAGAATCTAAAAAAATTCTAGAAAGAAGCTGTTTTGATTTAGTATACAGGCGTTTAGAGTTTCGTGATTTAAATTTATTTTAACTTGGAATTATGTGTTGGGGGAACACCATAATATTTTCAATGTTTAGGGCTTTAAAGTCCTTAAACCATCTCTGAATCTAACTCATTATTTTTAATGGCCCCATCCATTTCACAAGGTACAATATTTATTTAACCAGTCCCTGTTAAGGGGCATGTGCAAAATTTAAAATTTATGGTTACAAACAACATTGCAATGAACATCTATATCTGCATCTGATCATTTTTGCTTACCTGTATGCACACAACTGTATGGATGACTATAAATTTTTGCAAGTCCGATCCCATTTTATTCTGAGATTTTCTTGACAATTCAAACATTTTCTGGAAGAAAGAAGAGAAAACAGAATTTTGTATGAGAAGATCACAATATTAATTAAGGTTTTGGATATAGAGGAGACCATCCCTTTTGTTGCTTTAAAATTTAACTTCAGGATATCTTGTTGCAAGAACACAACAAATTTTCTTGTACTTGGTAGAAAAAGTTAGAGTCTTTCACACAGGTATAGTTGGTGGAATTTAGAATCTTCCAGAAAAACATCACCATTCATTCACCAAATGATTCAGCATTTTCATCAGTAAATACTATCATTACACACTTTTCAATTTGCATATTTTTCATTTTCACTGCACACAGTAGCCCATAGATACTAAGAAACGAGGAGAAAAAGCAAGACTCCTCATTAGCATTTTTGTTTGTTTGTTTGTTTTTATTAGAACAGTCCTGTTGAGATTCATTGGCTTTTTCACTAGAATGGTGTAGGGGCCATTAATTCGGACAGAGCCCTGAGTAGTAAGACAACCTCAGAAATGAGAGTCCCTTTTCCTTATTAAGAGATTCTTGTAAAAGTTCAGCGAACAGGAGCCATTCTAAGACTGCTGTTTGTTCTGCCTTCTGCTGAATTCTACTTTAGAACAAAATACCCATGATAATGCAAGATCCTATTATGTTTTACAAGCCAGCATCGATCTTTTCCTTGGAGAACATGCCACTGTATTAGGCAATTTGGACATACACAGCAGAGGGCAGAATTGGGCTTGGAGTAATTAATTTCTAATTAGTCATCTAAGGGTGTGTGAGCATGAATGCACATGTGCAAATATACTCATCTTCGAATGTTCACCCCGAGCCTCCTTTGTAGATGACACTAGCCCAGCTGCGTGAAAGAGAAAAGCTAAACTGTTAGAATTGTAGAACTCTTAGAATTTCCATAGGTCACCATTTTTCTTACCATGAAAAGACTTTTTTCCAGACTTCATTTTATATTCACTCCCATTTTGAAACTGGATCGCCATGTTGGAGCCCCGCATTTCCTGGAGCATTTGCTATTTGCACAGGGCAAAGGAGCCCTAGATCCCTGATCGCCTTGTGAGGAGCGACTCCCCAAGATTATTTAGTCCTTAGCACACGTAGTTTACCTGCTTAGTCGCCATTAAAGCTAATGTAAGACAAATACTTATCCTGTGAGGAGAATGCCTGTAACTTTAATAATGCCCCCGGGAACATGATGACCTCACACCTCCAACCCAGACATTGTTTAACCCTACCCCACAACTTGTGAATTTCAATTATTTGTTCAGAAGGGCCATTCATAATTGCCTGGCGTAAGCCTGCCTTTAGGATGCAAAGCAGAAGACAATAAAAATGCTACCCTGCGAATTAGGGCAGCGGCACTTAAACATATAAATTAACTAGGCTGCTTTTCACATCTCTCCCCTTCTATTCTGAGAGGTTTCAGTCTGGTGACATCAAAGACAGGATTATGGGAGAAGATAAAAACTTGATCTAATGTCCATGTTTGAAGTCATGAAAGTCCTCCTCTCTCCATGGCAAAATAACCCTCTTCATAACACACACACACAAAAACCAGGGTCCAGGTGCAAAGGGGTTGGGGGCGGGGTGAGGACGGGGAAGGCTGCATGAAGGCCTTGGCTTCCCGAGGTTGTAGTAATAACTGGGTGTTAGAGCCCTGCATTGCCAAATGTGCTAATAGATTGTTTGTAGGCTGGGGTGGGCTTTGTTCAGCAAATTAATATGTTAAGTCTTTCTTTTAAGCCCTTGCGATGTTGGGATGGTTCTTTAATGAGATTTTAACTAGGTTTCCCTTACTACCAGCAAAGACCAGAACAGAAATTTTTCTTAGGTGAGAGGAGAGTGATCTTTAACTTTATCATCATTAACAGATCTTTCCTTTAATGTCATTTGTCAATCAAATTTCTTGCCCCATAGCAAACTGTGGTCTTTGTGTCTACCACACGCTGGGATATAGAGCATACGTATTCACATGAACTAATAGGCTTAAAAATGTTCTGACAAATAGTTTCTTTGGGGGTGAGAGTTTGCAGGACGAAAGTATACTACAATTTGAAGACTTTCTCTTACTTGGGAATTCACAGAAATCGTTTGCGATGAATAGAAACCTTGGCCCTTTAAAAATCTACGCAGCCATAATGCCTGGCATTGCAGCCTGAAAGATTTATTTTCTAAACTCTGCAAGCTACAGCCCCATGACTTTTAAAGTCTTTACTCCTTTAAGCACTAAATCAGCATTCAAGTGGCTGGTTAATCTCCCAAGGGCCAAAATGAAGTGCTCCAGCCTAGTGTATGACACAGACTGACTGTTAGAAAACTCTTTCTTAGCACCAAACCTAGTAAGCATGGAGTATAAACACAGCTTTTGTACAAAATTGCTGGGTGGGCTTCCCTCCTCACTTTCTCCTTTGTTCATACTTTGTAGACTCAGGTACACTTGAACCAAAAAATAGAAGAAAATAAGATATTTTTGTGGGGAGGGAGGTAGTGGGTATTATGAGTTCGTCTTACAAACTTAGTAGTTTGGGTTCAATAACCATGAAAACTCTTAGTTCCTCTCTGTATTCCCAGCCTTCCTCAGGTGGAAGTCTCAGAATCTTTATTACTGCTCTCCATATACCATGACTGCCGCACCTGCAAAGGGAAAAGGCAGCCCATGACAGCAGGTATGTTCCATTCCGGACAATGGCTCTGCCTAAGATTTGAAGAGGTCTTTAATCTCCTTGTTTCCATCCAAGTATAACAGTAAAATTACAACCTCCTAGTTGACCCAAAGGATGGGTCTTTGCGATGTGGTAGTTGGTGTGGGTCTCACTGTTTTCTAGAAAAGACAGCTTTAAAGAAGGAAACTAAAGGAACCCAACAGCTTAGAAGTCTGAGCAGCCAAAGACTTTCACCAGCCTCAGTTTTGCCTCCCTACACACTCCTCAGTTTTATGATTTTATATTTACCTTATGTTATTTGATGAAATGTGATAAAGGTCAATCATTTATTCTCTTGAAGAAAATGTGCCAGGCTCCTAATTTCTATTTCCAACGGCGTTTGAGAAAGTTATCACACACAAAGCTTGAAAATTCATGCAGACAAGTTACAACAATGGTCTACAATTAGTGTTTAGAGTGTAAGTCACATACTAGAAACTGGTAAAATAGACTCTTCTCTAAGAAACACTTAGTAAAGAAACTTGCCTTTTGCTCAGTGCCAAAATTCACAGATTTCTCTCTTACATCTTTAAAATCCTTTTTTTTTTTGGACTGACCTTCCAAGGTACAGCCAGACCTATGTAATTTCTATTTATTTTCCTCAAGCCCCTCCATGGCTGGTATAACAAATGAATCAGTGTGCCTTGAGTGTTGACTATCTCATGGCCCCAGGTAAGTGTTCAGCCTTTGTAGACAGTTCTGTTGGGAACCCACGGCTGCGATGTGTGTCTGTATGCCCTATTGTCAAATCACAACCATGGGTCAGGCATTCTTTCCCAGATGACTCATACACCAGCAAACACACTCCCACCTATTTCTTCTAGGCCTGGTGCTTGATTTTTGCTAATCAGTAAGAACAAGAGAAGATGCATGATGAGATTTCCATATTTCTTGAATCATGGGAATAGGTCTGAGATGTAAGAACTTGAACCAGAGTAATTTAGAGGAGAGCTTCTGGACTTTCTAATTATCATAGAGTTCAATCTTCCATTAGGGCACCCTCTTCCAGTCTGCTTTTTGGCATTATTGCTACTGTGTAAATTCCTGCAGCATTAAAGTCGAAGGTTTTCATTCCCTGGTGGTGTTCTGGAGACCTTGGTAGGTGATTCCCAGGACACTGAAGGAGGGAACAACTTTAATTCTTCAAGAGGTCCTTGAAGGTCCTTGTGGCATGGTAGTTCAGGGTGGCCCTGCTGAATATTTTATGCTGGTGATGGGGTCGCTTAAATGTTCTTCAGTTGGCTCAGTTCTTAGAACAGGTCTCAGTGAAAGTGACCATTTGATTGTTTAACATGTTCTCCATATCCTGAATTGCTGATTATGCAACTTTCATGCTCTTGTTTTCCAAGTTCTCAACCTATCAGAAGCTGAAAGACCACGTAAAGCCCATTCCATGCCAGACGTCAGGAAAGGAGTAGGATTGGTCGTCAGAGCAACTGGAACTTAAGCAGAGAAACAGCAGTTATCATTAATAACATTTGCCTCGCTCGCTGATTCTGTGTGTTTTCTGTCTACTTCATCAATCATTGAGGGAGAGGCATTGAAATATCCAACAATAACTGCAGAATTATCTGTTTCTCCTTTCGGGTATATCATTTTTGCTTTATGTATTTTGGGGTTCTATGTATTTGTTTTGAAGAGCAAATGTTGTTTTCTTAGGTTATATTATCAATGTTATTGGAAAATGCAGATCCAAGTGTAGGAACCTTGACAAGGAGACTAATGTCAATTAGAAATTGATCACTGTTATCAAAATCTAAAATCCTTTTTTTTAAAGGCTAAATATAGTCTGTCTGTCTGTCTGTCCATGTGCACCAGGAACAGTCTTCTCCATTTGAGTAACAGTGCAAATAAAAGTTGCCAGAGATTCTATCGTAGAAAGTTTGAGTGAAGGCACCTGGGTGGGGCATTCGGTTAAACAGCTGACTCTTGGTTTCACCTCAGGTCATGATCTCAGGGTCATGAGATGGAGCTGTTCTTCGGGCTCTGCACTCAGCCTGGAGTCCACTTAAGATTCTCTCTCCCTCTCCCTCTGCCCCTCCCCTCCCAAATAAATAAATAAATCTTTAAAAAAAAGAACATTTGTGTGACTTCCACTGTTTCCATCAATAAGAGGGGATACATTTTATATAACATCAAAAGATATGAAGCTATGAATCCATTTACTTCATTATAATCTTTATGAAAAGGGATAAAAT
Organism: Ursus americanus; assembly: GCF_024610735.1. Classification (NCBI taxonomy): domain Eukaryota; kingdom Metazoa; phylum Chordata; class Mammalia; order Carnivora; family Ursidae; genus Ursus; species Ursus americanus. Next base: position 17,492,131 of record NC_142160.1, on the reverse strand, counting down.
TGGATTTATACCTCACACTCTGTATTATCTTTATGTGTAAGAAAGGAGGGAAAATAGTGCATATATGTAGTTTCTTAAGTTTGTAAAATGAAATTTCAGAAAGATAAATCAGAAATGAATAAAAATAGTTACCTATTAGGATAGAGGGGAGAGGGATGTGAAGTGAGATTTCTCTTAATTATACCTTTTCATATACTTTTTTTTTTTAGAGAGAGAGAGTGAGAGCACACAAGCACATGTGCGTGCAAGTTGAGGGGGAGGAGCAGAAGAAAAAGGAAAGAATCTTAAGCAGACTGGGTGTGGAGCCCCACGGTGGGGCTCAAGGTGGGGCTCAATCTCACGACCATGAGATCATGACCTTGAGATCATGACTTAAGCCAAAATCAAGAGTCAGCCACTTACCTGACTGAGCCACCCAGGCACCCCTTCATATACTTTTTTTTTCTATTTTATTGAAGCACAATTAGTATGTGAAAAGCTGTGCATATTTAATATATACAACTTGAAGAGTTTGGGGACAAGTATACAAGTGGAACCACCACCATCAAGGCCATAGATATATCCAAAACCTCCCAAAGTTTCTTCCTACCCCCTTCATGATGATGATGATGATGATGTGTGTGTGATAAGATTACTTAACATAAGGTCTACCATCTTAGCAAATTTTGAATATGCAATACAGTATTGTAGCTATGGGTACTAGACTATCTAGTAGAGATCCTACTTACTTATTTTGCATAACTGAAACTTTGTACCCTTTGACCGCCATCTCCCCATATTCTAGTCTCCTTAACCTCTGATAATCATTCTACTCTGTGCTTCTATGGAGTATTTTAGATTCTACATGTAAATGAGATTATTCACTATTTGTCTTTCCAACTCTGGTTTATGTTATTCAGAGTCCTCCAGATCCATCCACATTGCTGCAAATGGCAGGATTTCTTTCTTTTTTTAAATGCAGAATCATATTCCATTTTTTATGTATATATTCCATTTTCTTTATCCATTCATCTGTTATTGGACATTTAGGTTGTTTCCATATCTTGGTTATTATTCATAATAACAGATTTCCCTTCAAGACCCTGCTTTTGATTTTTTTGCACATATACCCAGAAGTATGATTGCTGGATCATACGATAGCTCTATTTCAAAATTTTTTAGGGCCCTCCATACTATTGTCCATAATGGCTGTTATCAATTTACATTTCCTCCAACGGTGTATCAGGGACACTGTTTTTGACATCCTTACCACCACTTATTCTGTTTTATTTTTATAAAAATAGCCAACCTTACAGGTGTGAGATGTTATCTCATGGTTTTAATTTGCATTTCCTTGATGATTAATGGTGTTGAGCCCCTTTTCACATCCCTGTTGGTCACACATATGCTCACTTTGGCAAAATATATATTCGAGTCCTTTGTCCATTTAAAAATTTATTTTTATGAAGTTTTTTTGTTGTTGCTGAGTCGTAGGAGTACTTCATATGTTTTGAATATTAACCTCTTTTCAGATATATGGCTTGCAAATATTTTCTCCCATTCCACATGTTGCCATTTCCTTTTGTTGATTTTCTTTGCTGTGCAGAAGCATTTTAGATTGTTTATTTTTGTTTATGTTTTATTTTGTTCATTTTTGCTTTTGTTGCTTGTGCTTTTGGTGTCATACCCAAAAAAATCATTGTCAATGCCAATGTCAAGGAGCTTTCCCTCTATGTCGACTTCCAGGAGTTTTATGGTTTCAGTTCTCACATTTAAGTGTTTAATCCATTTTGAGTTGATTTTTGCTTATGATGGAAGATAGGGCCCCATTTCACTCTTCTGTGTGTGGTTATCCAGTTTTCTCAACACCATTTATTGAAAAGACTATCCTTTCCCCATTTTGTATTCTTGGTGCTGTTTTCAAAAATTAATTGACTGTATATGTGTAGATTTATTTCTGGACTTCCTATTTTGTTCCATTGGTCTAGCGTCTGTTTTATGCCAACACCTTACTGCTTTGGTTACTATAGTTTTGTCGTACAGTTTGAACTCAGGAAGTGCGATGCCTCCAGTTTTGTTCTCCTTGCTCAAGATCATTTTGGCTATTAAAGGTCTTTTTTTTTTTTTTTAATTTGGGGTTCTCATATACTTTCCATACAAAAATAGGATTGTTTTTCTATTTCTTCGAAAAATACCATTGGAATTTTTAGAGATCGCACTGAATGTGTAGATAGCTTTGGGTTGCATGATCACTTTAATAATACTAATTCTCACAATTCATGAACATGGACTATCTTTCCATTTATTTATTTCTTTTTCAATTCCTTTCATCAATGTTTTGTAGTTTTTAATATAAAAACCTTTACCTCCTTGGTTAAATTTATTCCTGAGTATTTTACTCTTTTTGATGCTACTGTAAATGGGAATGTTTTCTTACTTTCTTTTTCAAATAGTGCGTTGTTAGTGTATAGACATACAACTGATCTTTATGGTTGCTTTTTTGTCCTGCAACTAACTTTTTTGTCCTTATCATTTCTAATAGTTTTTTGGTGGTATCTTTAGGGTTTTCTATATATAATACTATGCCATCGTGAACAGAGACAGTTACTTTTCCTTTTCTGCTTTGGATGCCTTTATTTCTGTTTCTTGACTGATTTCTCTGGCTAGAACTTCCACTACTGTAGTGAATAGAATTGGCAAGGGTGGACATCCTTGTCTTGTTCTTTTTTTTTTTTTTAAAGATTTTATTTATTTATTCTACAGAGATAGAGACAGCCAGTGAGAGAGGGAACACAAGCAGGGGGAGTGGGAGAGGAAGAAGCAGGCTCATAGCAGAGGAGCCTGATGTGGGGCTCGATCCCACAACGCCGGGATCACGCCCTGAGCCGAAGGCAGACGCTTAACTGCTGTGCCACCCAGGCGCCCCCCTTGTCTTGTTCTTGATCTTAGAGAAAAAGTTTTCAGCTTTTCACCTTTGAGTATGTGGTTAGCTGCAGATTTATCAAATGTAGCCTTTGTATATTGAGGTACAGTCCTTCTATACCTAATTTGTTGAGAGTTTTTATTATGAACAAATGTCGAATTTCGTCAAATGCTTTTTCTTCATCTATTGAGACAATTATATGATTTTTATCCTTCATTCTGTTATGATAGTGGCTCGCATTTATTGATTTCCTTAATGTTGAATAATCTTTGTATCCCAGGGAAAAATCCCACTTGGTCATGGCTTATGATCCTTTTAATGTATTGTTGAATTTGGTTTGTTAGTATTTGTTGAGGATATTTGCATCTATGTTCATTTGGCAGGGATATTGGCCAGCAATTTTCTTCTCTTGTAGTGTCCTTGTCTGGCTTTGGTATAAGGGTAATGCTGGCCTTATAAAATGGGTTTGGCAGTGTTCCCGCCTCTTCAATTTTTTGGAAGAATTTGATAAGGTTGGGCTTTAATTCCTTAAATGTTTGGTAGCACTCACTGGTAAAGCCATCCTGAGTCTGTATTTTTAATTTAAATTAATTTAAATTCAAATTTAATTTTTATTTTTAATTTAATTTTTTATTTTGAACTTAACATTTTTTAAAATTTGAAACATTTTAATTTTGGTAAAATACATATAATATAAAATTTACCATCTTAACCATTTTTAAATGTATAGTTCAGTAGTGTTAACTATTTTCACATTGTTATGCATTCAGTATTCAAAATTCTTTTCATCTTGAAAAACTGAATCTGTATCCATTAAACAACTTCTCATTTTCCCCTTCCCCCAACCCCTGGCAACCATTATTATACTTCCTCTTTCTATGAATTTTTTACTTTAGGTACACCTCATATAAGTGGACTCATACAGTATTTATCTTTTTGTAACAGACTTATTTCACTTATCATAATGTCCTCAAGTTTCATCCATGCAGCACTGGTCAGAATTTTCTTCCTCTTTAAGGCTGAATAATATTCTATTGTATGAATGTACCACATTTTATTTCTCCATTCATCCATCAGTGGGCATTTGGTTCCTTCCACCTTTTGGCTACTGTGAATAATGCTACTATGAACACGGGTGTACAAATATCTGTTTGAGTTCTTGCTTTCAATTCTTTTGCTATATGTATTTTCATATACTTTAAACTTCGAACTCTATAAGGGTTTTTTATATAAAAAGGAAAAACTCTAAAATTGAAATCAAACCCCCAAATTAAAAGCACATGAACCTATTAAGTCGGTGTCATAATCACATGTAGAAAAATAATTATTTCAAACTCTATACAAGAATGAAAGCCAGTCAATGAAGATGGAATGGTAGATGGAAGGACCATCAATGGATTATAAAGCCATTAAATGAAAAGATGTAGTGGAACAGTGTATTCAAATGATGCCAAAGTATAACCCCATGGATTTCTTGCTAATGTTAAAGAGAAAGAAAAAAATTTTTTTTCTCAGAGAGAGAGAGAGTGTGTGTGAGCTTGAGCTGGAGGAGAGGGGCAGAGGGAGAGAGAGAGAATCCTAAACAGACTCCATACCCAGCCAGAGCCTGACACAGAACTCAATCTCACAACGCTGAGATCATGACCTGAATCAAAATCAAGAGTCAGACACTTAACCTACTGAGACACCCAGGCGCCCCAAGAAATATCTTTACAAATGCAAGATCTCTGTTAGATTAGAAGGAATGACACACCTGACATCATGCAACCCAAGTCCAAAAGCATCACCTATAAAGTACTTCAGCCAAAATCTATTCAGACCCTTAAACTTCTCAGTTTATAGGAATTATGAGGGCTAGAGGAAAAAGTTAATGACTCCAAGAGTAAGCAAACACATACGGAATGTGGAACATCATACAAAAACTTCTTACGTTCCTTAAAATTTTGGTGTCACACACCAAATAGGGAAAGATTCTTCTAGAATAAAAAATACCAAGTGATACAACAAGCAAATGCAATGCATATACATTGTCTTAATGCTAATTTTTAAAAATCAGCCATAAGAAACAAGTTTGGAACAAATGAGGGGGTTTGAATTTGGACTAGGTATTATATGATATTAGAGCAATAATGTTAATTTTCTTAGATATGTTAAGGGCATGTGATTATGTAAGAGGATGTTCTTATTCTTAGAAGATGTACACTACAGTATTAAGTAGCCAAGGGTCAATATAAATAAATATGTTTAAATATGCCAAAATATGTTAACAACTAGGTAGCAGGTATATGGGTGTTGAATCTAGGTGGTGATGGGTCGATGGCAGTCCATTGTACTATTTTTAAAGATAGTTTCATCTTCTCTGTATATTTAAAATTTTTTATAATATACAGTTGAAAAAAGTAAAAGATGGAGTTTTGAGAATAAGCACAAAAGACTATATACGGATCACGTGCAGAGGCTCCGCATTGAAACTCCACATCAGGGAACTGTCTCAGTTGAGCTGTGGAGAGGGAACTTCAGACCTAGTGATGGATCTTCTTCCCCAAAAAAGAGACAGGATTCAGTGACTAAGTTTTAATTCTAGGCCCCCAAGCAAAAGTTTCAGAAAGGGACCTTTTAGCCTTCGCTAATTATAAATTAATCAGCTCTCCAGTGGTGAGAAGGCCCCCTTCTCTCTGCACCCATCCCCCACTCCCCAGTGTTTATGCCTAGAGCAAGAATGAAATATTTTATAAAACATAGAGAAGCTCTTAGAGAAGATGATATGGTTACTGAGTTGGTAGTGATGAAAAAACACTGGCATAATTATAATCTATGACATTTTCAATGATGATTAATACTTTTTCCTTTATTGAGTAGAGTGCTTGGTAGAGCAGTGGTTAAGATAGTGGGCTGTGAGTTAGACTGCCTGGGTTCAACACTGGACTATGCCACTTAGCCCCTGTGTGAAATAGGATCTAGCTAAATCATTTTTTATACTTGTAAATGAAGATAGGAGAACACCCAGCTCAGCGTCATATGATAATAAAAAAAATGATAAATAATGCACGCAGCATTATCAGCACAGTACCTAGCAAAGAGTAAGACCAAAAATGTTACTGATGATGATGATGATTACTCACAGAAGGGAAGTGAACATTTAGGAACAAGTTGAAAGGTAAACCCCTACCGGGGCTGCAGAACATCCACAGGCAAAAAGGAAATTTGTGGCCACTCAGTAACTTGAATCAGGTTTACTGTGAATTTAACTATTTCTATGAGTTTCCTGAGAATTCTTTCAGCACGCATCTGGCACCAGCTGTCCATCTCCAGATCCCAAGGAAAGCTGGGATCAGGAGCTGGAGAGAGCTAAGAACCACAACTGTCCTTTGTCACTATAGACCAGTGGTGCCCACAAAGCAAGCTGTTAACCTCTCTCAGTGGTAGTACTCCTTCCCAGAAGGTGCTGAAATGTAAAACCATTATTCAATTAGCTGATGGTCATTGGAAAACAAAAACTTTCCTTAGATATGTTTTTTCATTTCTTATCTGAGACACTATGTCAAATGCTTTGGTGTTCCTGCCAGTTGAGATGTGATTTTACTCTAAGACACCACTTTAGCTTCTAAATTTACTTAATGTATTTTTAAAAATTTTAAGTGGCCATTGACACCCATATATTTCAGAGACTGGTGAAGTTTTGTTTGAGGTGGAAATTACTTAGTAAAAATCGTTAATGTAAGGGTTATCTGAAAATCTGAGACCTCTCTACTTGGTCGTTAGCCTTTGAACTTCTGAAGATGTCTTTGGTAGATGATGAAATCTATGGAAATCATTGATGATGAAAGAAGACGTCTCCTTGTAAATAATACAAGAATTTAACACTAAGATAAAATCCAACTTTTCAAAGAAAGTTGAGTATCAGAATGGTACTAGTAACAGAATGGTAATTCTGTGATCCTTAGACTGCGAAGGCCTGATTATAAATCCAAATTGAATAGGACCACCTCTTTATAACTGTCTTGCTAGAGAAAGAAGGGTTATATATGATAGAAATAACAAGAAAGCTGATGTTTAAAAAATTATGAAGAGTGCTAACGTCAATACAATATAATTACTGTAAATAAGTTGCTAATTTTGTACAAAATGTCCTTTCTTTTCAACAGTTATAGATTTAGAGTCTGGCTTCTCTCAAGTGTCCTACATTAAGAAAGTACTTTTTGTATATCAATGGTATCAAATGGTATCATTTGAAGGCTAGTTGTATGTTACACTTACAATTTTCTTTTGTCCGCCTTTCACACCACAATCAGAAGGCTGCTGGTAATTCTACTTCAAGAAGAGAAAGCACACTTATAAATGAGTTTATTATATCATCTCTCTGGCCACAAACCCAGTAAAACCTGCTTCAGTGTAAATACAGACAATTCCTAAGACTATATTTTCAAACTTAATTTTGAAGACGAATGTTCATAAGAAACTTTGATGATACTAGATTTGAAAGCCTTATATTCCAAACCATGATGGGTTGGCCAATTTCCTTTCATCTAAGCAACTGAAGAGTAAAACCCTTAAGACTGACATAAGCTTTTTTTTGGTGTTTTTTTTTTCTGTAAAAGACAAATACTACAATAAAGTACTTAAATATCACACCTTGTCTTCTATATCTTTACTATACTGCAAATGCAGTACTTTTAAAAATTTTGCCAACTGAAGCCTGAAACTGTCGATAATTTTGGGTGACTATAGTTTGATCACATAACTATGTGTTTTGTTCTCGAACTGCTACTGCTGATTTCTTTGAATTATAGCTGGAAGTCTAAGCCTCTGCAACAATAGAGTCTCTGGTGATTTAAACGCAGCAGTTAGGAAATTTAGCTGAATCTGCTTCTTTTTGGTATAAACGAAAAGTTTGTACTCAATGTCTGCCATTTTGGTCAATAAATGTATTTGAACTGATGATGTAAAGTCCATTCTAAGTCAAAGAAGAATATTATGTAATGCCAACCTCTTCAGAGTATTTCTATGAGCTGTGGTAAGGTCTTGATTCAAAATCCAGTCCTGAGTGTTGGCAAAATCACACTTGAGATGGTGTTCCATATACAGGTATACATTCTGTCCTACCCCCCTCCCAAAAACCATGTTGGTGCTCTATTAGACATGAAGAGCCCTTCACATACCTCCACTGAAAAGAACTACAAGTGCTTTCAGTCTACTTTCACTTATGGCAACTTTCTCTCTTTAGATATGTCTTACATTGGCAACAATGAGTTCTGAAGTCAGAAGACTAACTTGGAACATTATATACCAGGACTGTAATGCAAGGAAAATCTTCAACAGAGAGTTACAAATGAGGTAGAATATGGATCCTTCATAAATTTCTCAATTACTCTACTTTAAGCATTCTCAGTATCTGGAGTCATGGCATTAGTTAGCCTCTAATTTTAAGCCTTTCTTAAACATTGTCCTGTGCTGGTAAAGTACAGGATTGGTCCTGGAATGATATCTATTACTGCAAGAGTAAGTTGCTGTTTTTTTTTTTTTTTTATCTTTGTATAATAGCTTAGCATGGGCTAGGGTTGTCTTTCCTATCCCTGGAGGGTTATTGAGAAGCAGATAGGGCAATCAAACTTCATTGACAAGTTTTTGAATGTTTCTCAGGATGTCCTGATGAGAAATGTGGGTGGTATTTTTCAACGCAGGTCAGTTTCCTACTTTTGTCTGCCATGGAGGTAACCAGCTCTGAGGCTCCAAGGGGAATTGTTATATCCCTAGCATGTCTGCACAGCTACAAATGAAAATCTGACTCTGGAAAGTTCATATTAGTGTTGTTATACATTTAGAAACATTTGTTATTATACAGTACTGGTGGCTTACAATCATTGTAAAAAAAAAAAGTTATATTGATAACCAAACAGAAAATAACCTCTCTTGAAAGCCTACTGCCCAGAGATTGCCATTGTAAATATTTTGTTATATATCCTCCCAAAATTTTCCAAATAACAGTTGACTCACATTCTCATGCTGTTCTATTACCTTCTTTTTCTACCAACATCTCATGAACATCTATTAAAAAATGAGTATGCATGATAATTTTCATGGTTATATAACATTCCCTTGGGTCACAATTAATTACTAATAACTAAAACTTATTGGGAGCTAATAGTCGTGTCTGATTAGCTAATATGTAGCTGTCTACCTTGAAGAAAGTGACTACCGTGCCTTCAGAGAAGTCCTGCTCCTCACTTTCCTGGGGTCACCTTCCCAATATTTATCATGTCTTTTTGCCCATCCAACAGGACACAATGGAAAAAGGTATTTCCAAGTTTGGCTCCAGAAACTTCTGTCATAATAAGACATAAGCTAAAGTAACTGTAAAATTAAACTATTTTATCTCATTCTATTTTTCATCTTGATTTATTTTTTTAAGATTTTATTTATTTATTTGACAAAGGGAGAGAAAGAGAGCATGAGCACAAGCAGGAGGAGCGGCAGGCAGAGGGAGAAGCAGACTCCCCACTGAGCAGAGATCCATCAGGACTCTGGGATCATGATTTGAGGTGAAGGCAGACCCTTAACCGACTGAGCCACCCAGGTACCCCTCCATCTTGATTTATTTAAAATGATTTATTTATTCTACTCTTCCATCTGGAGTTATGCCTGTTCAGTTGTCCAGTCTAGCTCTCTAGGAATATTGTGTAAGTACAGCACCAGAGCATAGCACAGCTAATGCAACACCAATAACACAAATGTCCCCAAGTTTGAACATTCCTAGGGAAGAATCTGTTTCTTTGACTTTACCAGCTTCTAGAGGCCACTCGTATTCCTTCGCTCATGACCCCCTTTCTCCTTCTTCAAATCCAGCAATGTTGTATCCCTCTGACCAATCTTCTATAGTCATATCTTCTTATCACAGCTGGGAATGGTTCTCCACTTTTAAGGACCCAGCTGATTAGATAATCCAAAATAATCTCCCTATCTCAAAGTCCTTAACTTGATTGCATCTGCAAGTTTGCTTCTGCCATATAAGGTACCAGGAATTAGGTACTAGTCACAGGTACCAGGAATTAGGACATAAGCATCTGGAGGTACCATTATTCTGCCTGCTATAATGGCCGTGAAGAGCATGTAGCAGTAGTCAAATATATGCTTATTGTGTAATGTCCAAGGGAAAACTATTATGTATACTTTACTTTTATTATTATTGCTATTATTTTTGCTATATGATGACAAGTATTTTTGAGATAAAACACAGTAAAAATAAGACTAGAGGTAATTATACCAAACGGAACTCAAAGACACATACTGGCGGTGAAAGTGAGCGATCTCACTGGTTTGGAGAACTGATATGCACCTTGAAAAATTCCTTCCACATGAAATATTAATGTGTTTTTTTCTTCTAAAAGCTGCTCTGCCTCAAGGCTTCAGGTGTTTCTTCTGCTCAGGTCAACAGCAGGAATTTTCAAAACTAGTGGGTTTAAAACTGAGATAAGCTTTTAGAAAGCAAGCTGCAATTTTTTTTTTAAGCAATTGGGAATTTTGGTTATTCACTTTGCTTTAAAACTTCTTCTCTGCCTTGCGAACTACAATCCATGGGGGAAAAAACAAAAACTTGCATCACTTAAAAATTTCACTATGAACAAGGACACTTTCGGTTCCAAATGATCCTCGTTTCCTTTTAACATCTAGATTAGCTAATTTCTTTGAACTGTAAATTTTGAACAATAAATAAATAAAAAAGAACAAGAAGAGAAAGTAAATGCAAACTAATGAGGAATTGTAGGGACCCAACTGAAGGTATAGTTCACCCAGGTGCCTTTGTGTGGTTTAATTTGTTTTGTGTGTCACATAAAAATGTGGTTCTCATTTCCAAATGACAAGTGTAATGGAGTGCTTTGTGAAAAACAACTGCATTATAAATGGCGCTTTATGAGAGAATCTCACTGACAACTCATAGTTATCAGACAAAGTATACAAGTATAAATTAACAAATATTTTAAAAATATACATTTGGGGGAGGAGGTAGCTTTGAGCTTGATGAAATCTCTGACACCATCCACCTTTTAGCCCAACTCTAGGAGTTGAATGGATTGGAACTTGGGAGGATACACGTAGGGGGGTACTTCAAATATGGTCCTGTTTTGGGAGATCCTGCCAAGACTCAGGTCGTCTACCTCTCTGGAGGGGGAGTAGAGCTTGAAACATTGAAACGTTTTAGGAAATTTTTTCATGGACAGCTGTTGATATAGAGTAGGGCCTCAACGAACATTAGCTGAATAGAAATCTAAATGTATAATGATCATCTTTCCAGTAGAAATGCAGCACCTCAAGATATTATAATGGCTTAATCTGTAGTGGTCACAAGTACAGACTTCATCACCAAGTATGAATCAATTTCTAATGACTTCCTATTGCTTCTCACTCAACAGAGTTCTGTGTTGTTTTCTCTGCTTCTGCCAATATCTTATTGTATTCCTTCCTTGCCATTACAGTGGTCAGTGGCACTTGCAGGGAGTTCTGTCCTTTATGGATGATTCTCATCATCAGAAAGATTGCTGACCCTTTGTTTGGTCATCAGATAATGGAGCGGGGGGTGGAAGGGAGTGAAGCCCAGCCAGGGTGATTGCAAAAGTTGAGGAAGTCTCAAGCTGCTATCTCATTCAGTGATTATGCACAATGTCACATACAAGTAAGAGTTAAATTTCATAACTTAAGTTCTGCTAGAAAATGAGCTTCATAATTTATCAATCAACAATCAATATTATTGAGTGTTTGCTATAAACAAGATCAGGTACTAAGCCCTCTGAAGTTTACAAAAATAAATAAGGCAAGGGGAGGGGCACCTGGCTGGCTCGGTTGGTAGAGCATGCCACTCTTGATCTGGGGTCATGAGTTCAAGCCCCATGTGAGGCATGGAGATTACTTTAAAAAAAATAAAAAGTAAATAAATAAGACAAGGGGGAAGTTCTGATCAGATTTGCAATGTAATAACATTGTTTTTGCTGCATTTCAAGAGAAAGATTCTGGTTGGGAGAAAGAAGGGATTGATAGGGCATTGGTTTGGTTATTTTAATGGAAGCCAAATAATCATGGCTTCCATAAGATGAATTCTTTTTCTCTCTCATTAAAGTTTGAGGTGGCAGAAAGTCCAAGGAGATAAGTTTCCTTTTATCTTGTGGCTCCTTCATCCCCTAAGGTTTTCACTTGTAAGCCCGAACTTGACTCACACTATCTTGTCACAATCCAGACTGCAGAAAGGTGAAAGAAGAGGAAGACAAACATCTCTATTTTACGAATGTGGTTCAGAAGGTGCACATGTCACTTCCGTTCTCAGGTTATTGACCAGAACATCCTTGGCCGGGTGACATTGCAGCTTGGTCATATGAAGGTGCCAGGGAGGTTGGGAAATGTGGTCTCTAGCTGGGAGGCATGGTGCTCATTTCTATCACCAAAAGGAAGAAGAGGATGTGGGTATTGGATATAATTAGCCATCTCTGTTGTAGGAGACAAGACTGGAGGCAAAGAGATTAATTAAGATTAATTAATTAATTAATGCAATTACAGTGGCCTGAACAAGGTTATTATTCATGATAATAGGAAAGATTAAAAGAGTATTTGGAAGGAAGAATTGACGGGACTCAGTAATTTATTGAATGTGAGGAATAAAAGAGAGTAAGGAGTAATTAATTCATTTCTTCACTATGTAATGAGTCCCTACACTGTGCCAAGCATCACCATCACTGTTGTGAACAGATACTATTTGTGCCTTAAGGAACTTAGACACTGAAATGTGATGTTCAGATTTGTATTAAAAATTACACTGCCATCTATTAAGATACAGAACACAGAAGAAAGAGCAGTTTGAAGGAAAGTGATAAGTGTGTGATAATCTTAATAAACTTGAGGTACCTGTGGGACAACCAGTTAGTGATATTCAAGAGATGGTTGAATATGTGAGTCTGAATCTCAAGAGGGAAATTGGAGTTGAGATACTTATGCACTGGGGAGCATTTGCAGTCATACGAGCAGTAAGACTGCCCAAAGAGAGCGTCAAGAAAGAAGAGAGCCTCAGACAGAACAGCTTAGAGCATGGTAGAAGTAACATCTGAACTGGGCCATAAAGGATGGACAGGTTGGAAATAGATTAGATGGAAATAAGATGACTTATTTTATCTGAAAGCAATAGTATTGTTTTGGTCTGGATGGGTAAATTGGGTACAGATTATAGAAGGCTATGAGAGTAGTAATAATAATAATAACAACAACAGTTACTTTTTTTTTTTTTTGGCGCATTATGTGCCAGAAACACTAGGCATTTAATAAATCACAGAGATTTCTTCTTGTCATCTCCACTTGAATTCCACAAAGGAACTAAAATTCAGCACACCTATAAGTCAACTCTTGATCTTCCTCCCATATCCCACACCTGGTCTCCTTCTAGGGTTAATTTCAGGGAATAATGTACCTACCATTCATCCAGTTGGACAAGCCAAAAACCTAGGAACTGTTCTCCACACCTCCCTCTCCCTAATACACGAGATCCCATCTGTCATCAAGTCCTGTTGAATTTTGCTTTTAAATACCTTCCTCCATTTTATCTTTTTTCCACACCTCCTTAATCCAAACTATCATCATCTCTCCATTGATCTACTTCCACGATCCCTTGATGAGTCTCCCTGACATTACTCTTTGTTCCCAGTGGATTCTCCCCAAGGCAACCTGAGTGATCTTTTCAAGATACAACCAGACCATGTCATTCCCTTCATGTCAAACCAAAGAGGTCTCCATTAAGGTCTTCCCTTTGCTCTTAGTTATCCTAAGGGACCAAAATTCTGAACATACCTACAAGGAACTCCCCCCTGCATGCTCCACTCCAGTGACTTTCTTTCAAACCTCCTACTTGAAGTTGTCCCTCCCAACACTGAAATGGCGTCCTCTCTTATATCATTTTTCCTAGCCCCCCTCATCTGTAAATTCTTCCTCTGCTTTCATGTCTCTGATCATTTGTCTCTTCTCAGAACTCCTTTCCTGGCTCTTATAACCACTTTCCTAACAACCCTTAAGGGGAGGCATTTTCATTTTCATTCTACAGATAAAAAAAAACCGATGCTAGAGAAAATCCCCAATGTAGAGCTGAGGATACAGCATTTGACTCTAATTCCTGTGCTGTTATAATTATATATTCAATGGTAATCCTACGTTAATCAACATATCCAGTTTTAACCTTCTTTTGTAAAGAAGTTTAGATCCAAGGGAAGGTAGAGAAAACAAGACTCCTTTACTAAAAAGGATCTTTTCTTTTTAATGTACCTAAGGGCCCCCCCCCACACACCCACTCTAGCAGCTCCTGTTCTGCCTGCATACTTGTCTGGAGATGCGACACTAGCAGAGACATTTATCTTTCACCAAATATCCATGTGCTCTGACACATTTCCCAGCTCTAACAGATAGGCAGAGTCGTGTAACTAGCTCCAGCCAAAGGCCGTTAAGTTGAAGTGATGTGTATCAATTCTGGACTAAAGCATGTAAATGAAACCCTCCAGTTCTTTCTTCTCCTGTGTGGCAAGCTGGGGGTCTCATATTCCAGATGACATAGGAACAAAATGAAAACTGCCTAGATCCCTGAATCACCACTTGGAAGGGAACTGGTCTGCAAGATGCTGGACCCCAGCCGATTTTGTGAGCCGAAGAAAAAGATCTATGCGTTAACCACGCCCATGTTAGAGTTGCTTCTTAGTCCAAATAGGCCAAAGTATGCTGCACTAACACAAGCTCTGTAACGAAAGAGCTCTCTGGCTATGCAGAATTCTACTTGTTTTCTGAATCACTAGAAACTATTCTGTTAGCCATATCCCTGACCTCAGAGTTAGAAGTTGCTGCCCTGGGGTGCCTGGGTGGCACAGCGGTTAAGCGTCTGCCTTCGGCTCAGGGCGTGATCCTGGCGTTATGGGATCAAACCCCACATCAGGCTCTTCTGCTATGAGCCTGCTTCTTCCTCTCCCACTCCCCCTGCTTGTGTTCCCTCTCTCGCTGGCTGTCTCTGTCTCTGTCAAATAAATAAATAAAATATTAAAAAAAAAAAAAAAAAGAAGTTGCTGCCCTGAGGTGTTATTGCTGTTTAACACTGATTAAATTTCTAAATTTAAGTGCTTCCACCGCCATGTTGTTCCTGTCGATCATGTTCATGCATGATCTTCAATGGTTGCCTAATCTGTTTGCCCTTAAGGTTTATTAATTGGGGAAAAAAACAGAACAGAACAAAACAAACTTTGACCTACTTTGAATAGTTAACGAGAGGAATCACTAGTAAAAGAATGGAAAGGTGCTTTGAATTGAAAGGATATGAAGCTGCTAGGTGCGTTATTGATGGGTGCCACAAGAAGGCAGATCATTTCTTTCTCTTTGAAAGTTCTCAATACTTTAATGATAAAACTAGCAATTATTACTCTATCTTAACACTTGCTGCAGGGTCTGTTGGAGGGATGGGTTTGAGATGAAGTTGCATTGGTTACTTCACCGAAAATTTTAAACAATGTTCTTAGGAAAAACTATAACATTTTGACCTCTAAATCTTAGACTAGAGCATAAAGAAAGACATTTCTTCAAAATTACTTATAAAATAGATATAGATAAAAAGTGGTAAAATCAAACCATTTGGTAAGTATTAAGGGCTCTTGGAGTTCGGACAGGAAATTTTGAGCTACAGGTTGGTCTTCAGAATTTCTTTCTGGGTAAATAACCTTGCTGGACCCACAGTAGCTCTCTTAGTAAATATCAACTTGATGTAGGTCTGCCAGGTATCTTGCATTTGCTCCTCAGCGTATAATCTTCATTCTTGTCTACCCCACTTCCTTGCCCAGGAGACTACTGGGGGGATCTGTGGATTACACAAACCGACTCCCTAGCCTACTGATTTCCTGTTGGGTTTGGCCAGCGGGAATCCTTCCCAGGAGACTAGAGAAAAAAAAGTGAGGTCAGATATTTAGTTTCTCTTCCTCTCTCTGCAGGCAGGCCTCAGTCTGGCTGTGTCCCTCCATCCAAGGTCATTACTCAGGTAAAGGTGGCTGCTCAACG
Organism: Ursus americanus; assembly: GCF_024610735.1. Classification (NCBI taxonomy): domain Eukaryota; kingdom Metazoa; phylum Chordata; class Mammalia; order Carnivora; family Ursidae; genus Ursus; species Ursus americanus. Next base: position 17,476,176 of record NC_142160.1, on the reverse strand, counting down.
GAACTCCCTCCTTCAGGGTTCTGGTGACCACTGCCTTCCCTTCAGGCCAAGGAGGGTTGTAAAAGTTCTGCTGCTACTAACCCCAGGTTGGTGTATTATTCCTTGTGGTTCCCTTAAGCTCCCTATAAATATCTAGTCCATTTATAAATAAACGCTCCGAATTACCTTATTTAAAATGTGTGATCTGTTTCCTATTGGACTTTCATTTGACATTTTATGCATCCTCCAAAGCACAACACTCAACGTTCTGCTCCTGTTTGTTTTCAAATGATTGACAATGGCTTCTCTCCTATCTTCTCCCAGCCACAGGCAAAGACCCAGGGTAAGAGCCAGATGATGTAAAGCAAGAGATGACATTAAGGGTGGGGTACCAAGAGATAGGATTGGTCTTCGGAAGGCAGTGAGCATTCAGGTTGGGGTGGGATTCAAAGATTAAGGTTAATATATTCTTTGCTAATAGAAATAAAATGTTTACATTTTGGAGAGATCTAGATTGAGGTAGTACATAAAAATTCACATCCTCACCTTTTGTCCATAGCATTTTAGAGAGCTGGAATAGAATTGTCATTAGAGTATGAACTTCGGAATCGATCTTCCTAGTTTATTTTTTATTTTGCCACTTACAAGCTATTTGACATTGGACAAGTTATTTAACCTCTCTCTCCGATTCCTTATTTGTTAAATGAGGGTACTACTACTACTTACTTGTTAAGATTTTGTGAAGATTAAAGAATTTGGTATATGGAAGTGCTTAAAACATTGCCTAGCCCACAGTAAGTGCTCTGTAAATATTAACTATTAATATTTGGAACCAGAATAAATCCTAGAGTTTATTTAGATTAATTCATGAGACAAAGAAATACAGGCACAGAGATCAAATTGCTCAGCCAAGTTCAAGTAGCAAAGATCAATCTCAGGTTTGTTCATTGATTTATTTGTGCAGCAGATACTTATCTCACCGGTACGGAACAAAAGTTCCATTAATTTGGCCACATCTATGTTGAATGGTTAGAGCCAGAGTGAGAACTACGCAAACACACGGCAATAACAACAAGCACAACCACAACACAAAGCCCTGGTTCCCACCTGTTCAGTTGTTTCTCTCCTCATCATGCTACCCTTGGGGCTGTCTAGCGGCAACAATGCCCACTTTGGATTTTAATCAGTTCCTTGTGTAGCACCCTTCGGAGAATCACCTACTTCATATGTGGGGCTTATGATACTATGTTTGGCGCTTAGATCTTGGTTTTTGGCCGATATGCAAAAATGAAAAAGAGCAAGAAATCTCCCCAGAGACTCCACAGCTGTGCATGTAAAAGCACACAAATCTTTCCAACGAAGATCTAGCAAAAAAACCAATCAAAACTAGAAAAAAAAAAATCCTCAAAGTAACTGATGCTCTAAGATTTCCCCCTGGATCTGCATTTTCTGAAAGTCTCATGTATGTTTTATGTGTGCGTGCTAATTTCACCCTTATTGGTCAAACCATCTTCTTCGGGGAGTGCAGAAGTCCTCTGGTTGGGGGATTCTCTCCACCACCCGGGAAGGCAACGTCTCTGTAAATCCTCATTTAACTGTGAAGACAGCTGTAAGCCCTTTAAATTCATAGGTGAAATTAAATTGCAGAATTCTGTAGGGTGGGTTTGATGCTACCCAAAGATTCCCCAAGTGCAAAGCTAATCCTTGAGTTTAAAAGTAGCAAATCTGAATGTTTCTATTCAGGATAGAAGATTCCCTTGACTGCCAGGGAAAAGGGTTGGATGAGACTTAAATAATAAAACAAAACAAAATCCATTGACAACTAAGTTTGGGTCAACATAGGACAGGAAGAAGTGCACAACTGAAGTAATTTTCCAGGGAATTTGTGTTCGAAACAATGTCATGGAAGACCAAAGAGGATTAATCTTTTTTAACATTTTAAATTTGCAGTTAATATCTTAATTTTAAAATGTTCAGCTTTAGGGAGGGAAGTTAGTATATTTTTCATGATTTTGGTTGGAGGTCCAAAGTCTGATGTCAGTTCACTGTGCTAGAATTGTCTGCTGGTGTTTTGGGCCAGCCACTCATTCATCTTGTGCCTCAGTTTCTCCATTACTGGAAATAATGTATAATCTTTGTGGGATCTGCTTTTAACACAAGCACACCAATTTCTTTACATCGTGGGAGTTTGGGATTATTAACATTCAATTTGGGTTATAAAAATGTAGTTTATATTTTAAGAACACAACTATTGAGACAAATGGAGTATACCATCCCATACGATTATTGGAAAAGATATTTAAGATTGTTTTGGGGAGGACCGTGACACTTGGCTGCTTACTTGGTAGAGTGTGCAACTCTTGATCGCAGGGTCGTGATTTCAAGCACCATGTCGGGTGCAGAGATTACTTCAAAAAAATAAACAGATAAATAAAAATAAAATTGTTTGGGGGGGAATCCTATTTGGAATTCAAAACACTTTCTCCACATGCCCAGTAATGACAACAGTGGAAAACTGAGATTTAAGTTAACTTTTAGATGCACAGATCTGTGTTACTTGAGCACATGTCATAAATCTTCTGGAAAATAAAATAGCCTCCTGCACAATTTTATAAGATAAGGTTTGCCTTATTACAGACATCTGCTTGTCATATGGTTTATAAAGGAGTCACCAGGTATTAGCACCTGAACCCCTGAAATTTATAATTAATATTAACACATGCATAGATTTTCTTTAAATGAGGAAATGTGAAGATCCTCAGGTGTTAACAGTGTAAATCTCTACCTTTTCACTGAAGCGAGGAACAGTTACCTTCACCAGTTTTTCCTTGAACCTTGCTACTTCTCTGCATATCAATACTCGGGGTGGATCCGTGGTTCTCAATCCCACAGGGATTAAAGGCAGACTTCCCCCTCCTCCAGCCTTCCCCCTGTCTCCCCCGCCCCTTAAAGGGATGAGATCCTAAAAGCTGGAAGGATCAAACTCTCCCTGTCTTGTAATCTTCACTTCAAAGGTCAAATGAAGATTTCTCCTGTGATAGATTTGCATTTGCCTAGCAAAGTGAAATATCTATTCTTCACCTTAAATTAGGCTGTTAAGGGCGCTTTCAAATACATTTTATGGTTATACTGACAGACTAGTCAGATTGTCTACACTTGGTCTAGGTATTTGAGGACGCATCTCAAATATCTAGTTTAAGGAATTAGCTATTCCTGGAAAATTGTATTTCTTTTTTAGGAGATTGTTCTGAATCAGATTTCAGATTTGACTTTTTTATATTATGTTAGTATCAAAAACTGAAAGAAAATTGTTCCAGGAGGAACCACCTGGATAAAGAACTAATACATCTCCACTGAGTATCTCTTGTTTTGTTTACTCCGGAAGATTTTCAACACGGGCTGGCTTTCATTGGCTTTGGGTGTGCTTTTAATTAAACATATGGAGATTGAGGGCAAGCGAGGGATCTCTTCAGAGATAAAATCATCCTGTCCTCAGTTAATCTAAGAAATATACAATGGGATTTTTATATTTATTACTTTCTTTTTTTTAAGTTTTATTTTTAGGTAATCTCTGCACATGGGGCTTGAACTCACCACCCCAAGATCAAGAGTCACATGCTCTATGGACTGAGCCAGGCAGGTGCCCCAACTTTCTCTTTTATTCTATTTATTCCCTCTCATGATCTTGAATGCCAGCTGCTCTAGTTGGAGTTCTCCATAGAACTCGCTGTTATAAACAAATCAAGACATGGAATCAAAAGCTGTTTTATCATTAGGAAGTCTGGGTGAGGTCCATACAAGCCCTCAATCATGAGTGATGCATCTGGTGATAGACAAACTGCTCCCCAACATGTCCACATCCTAATCCTCAGAATCTGTGAGTGTTCATTTACATGGTAAAGGGGATTTTTGCAAATATGACTAAATAAAAGATCTTGCCATGGGGTGACTATCCTGGAGGATCTTGAGATGGGGATATATCTTTATGATAGTATCATTGTAAGTGTCCTTGTTAAGAGAGAGGCAGAGGGAAATCTGACTACAGGAGAAAGTGATGTGATAAAGGAAGCAGGCTTTGAAGATGAAGGAAGGGGCCATAAGCCAAATACAGGTGGCTACTAGTGGGAAAAGGTAAAGGAACACAATCCTAGTCAGAGCCTCCTGAAGGAGCCAGATCTGCTAAATACTTCCACGTTAGCCCTGTGAAACTGATTTTGGACTTCTGACGTCCGGAACTGCATGGTTTTAAGCCACTGTGTGGTGATCTGTTACAGGAGCAATAGGGAATGAATATATCTGGCATTAAGCCCTTGGATTTGCATTTATACAAATAATTTTGAACTCTTATTTTAGATTCTTATCCACACTGATTATATCTACAATGACACATCGTTACACAAAATGAAGCGGATATTTGGCTGCCGAGTTCTGAATCTTGGCTTTAGTACAAATTATGATATGATACACATCTAGCTGTCTAAGTTAGAAATTCAGGAATCTCAAGTACGTTTATTTAAAGAATGACAGTAATAGAGTGCAATGACTTTGGGATTCTTTTTAGAAGCTGTATTGATACCACGTGAAAAAAATGAGAGATAAAAATTTCTCATGCCTAGATTTTAATCTCATTTAACTCAAGGAGCAAACTAGCGTGGATGTCAAGTATTTCACTTTGCTCTTTTACGGCAACGAGCACTCAGTGTACTAAAAATAACAGTATGTGGAGGGGCAAGTTATCAGTTCCGGGACTGTTTTTTCCAGTGAGATGCTCTGAAAATTTTCAGCCTGTAAATTCCATTGAGCAACTTAGAAAATTACTGAAAACACAGCAGACCCTTTTATGTCTGAGTTTCTGCCTAACTTTGCCTGGGATCTTGTCTGTAATATGTGTTAAGCTGCTTACTGACACATGTAACTGAGATCTCAGGAATCTAATCTCTAAGAACTTGAACTCAATGTTTGTATATGTTCTGTAGGTTCCATGGAGCAACGTTCTAGTAGATCAAGGCTGACACTTCCCCCATTTCCTAGCCCATGCCCATGCCCATGCCCATGCAGGTTTTGTTTGCCTCTTTGAAACCCTTGGCAAGTCCAGAAGAGCTGCATCAACCCTTTCCTAAACCCAGGTTGGTGGTGATTCTCAGCATCCTCCTCCTCATGGCCATCACTGTTGCTACCCTCATTACCAAAGTTGGCCTCACTAGTATCTTTCACACACTTGGCAGTTCACAAAGAGCTTCCGTTTGCATGACCTCATCAGCATAAGACTGACCAACCCCTGGAGCTGAACAAAGCATTTGAGCACTTCATCTTGCAAAGGTTTTATAAAGGAACCAGGGCAACATTATCCTCCTTGCACACCTCCCAGCACACTGTGTGTTACATAAAGAGTGCTTGATAAATGTTTGCACAACTACCATTTGTGAGTGAGGATACGACATTTCAGAGAAATTCTGTAATTTTCCCAGTGTCGCATAGGCAGAAAGGGAATTGCACACACAAGAATGAGGGTCCCCTCATCTATTACCTGAGGGGAATATACATAGAGAGAGAGAGAGAGAGAGAGAGGAAGAGAGAGAGAGATACATGATTTTATATATATATATCTCTCCACGTCTTCTCAGTTGAATAAGAGTTGGGGAAAGGATCAAAAGGAAATGATTCAGCAGAAAGTGTATATTCATTGGCCTTATCTCACCATATGTGAAGAATAAAGAAGAAAGAAATGAAAATTGATGATGTACCAGCTTTTAAAAAAAAATCAACATCAGAATGTTGTCACTGGTTGTTGGTCGTTTTTACAGAAAAAAAGGAGGGTACTATAGGTCCTTTGTACTTTCTTTGTCCATTATTTTTCTCAGTGGGAAGCAGGAGTAAGATTTCCTCTTCTTTGTGAAAGACAGTTTCCCTGCTAGACCTTAGTTTTCCTCACCAGTGTCCTACACAGCTAACCCATCTTGGGTTGATACATATGTAAATTCACACAATTGTTTCTATTTGTGAAGAGAAAAGCTATTGTCAATAAAATGTGGCAAGTGCTCTTTTAAAACCCTCAATCATTCACAGCAAATGTGTTTAAATTGCTGAGGACCAAGGAAGGCATCTTGCTCCCTGTTGGAGACCCAATTCTGCATCCACTGAACATCTGGGTCATTGGGAAGTCAATAATCAGTTAGAAAAACACGGGGTGGAATTTAGGGCATTACATGGAAGGTTCCCTTGTTTCTACCAAAGATCTTAATTTAGATAGATGTAGGTTGATGAAGTTCCACAGATCCAGGTGAAAGGAAGCTAATGTTCATTGGACTGCTGTCTCAACAACCCCATGAAATAGAAATTACTTCTTTGGTTTTTAAGATGAGAAAATTTAGAGAAGCTAAGGAACTTAATGAAGCAGTATCACTTGAAGAGTTGGGGCTTGAGTTTCATTGCCTTGGTTTCCACTCTTGGTACAACCATTAGCTAGCCACGTGACGTTGGGAAGAAAGTTGACTCTCTGGGATTTGGTCTAGACTAACTGCCTTCAGTTATTTTGAGGATTAATGGTAAACTATAAATATTCAATCAATTACTATCATTAAAGCAATTGAGGTAGTAAATTTCAGATATGGGGTTCAAAGCTTAAGTGCTTCTCATTGTACCATGTTGCCCTTTGGATGTTCACAAAGGTCAGAATTTCTCATAGTGAGAGGTCTAGGGTTAGAACTTTAAAATGATCTTCCTGGTCAATTTAAATCTGCTATGGAGCAAGTTGCCCACCTACAGTTGGGGCACCTGTTATGTTTTAAATTGAGCACCCTCAGTGGTTACAAGAATATGAGATGGAGACCATCAGTCCCACATAATTTCAGGTTGCAGGACATGGAATGGATATCAAGAGATGTCCAAACAGAGTTGGACAAGAGAGAATTTACCTGTCTCTTTAGAAATCAGCTTTGAAGGAGACCAGCCAAGAGTAATTCTCTTATCCACACACACATTAATTGAGTACATACAGCATGCAGTGAGAAATAGGAAGATTTCCATAAAGATGAAGTCCATCCTATTCTATAGTTCATTTTGGCAGAAGAACCGGCGACAAACCCAGCCCAAATCAAGGCACACTGTGTCATGGATTTAAGAAGCTCCAAGAATGAGGAAGAGAGATTAATAGCAGAGACCAGAGGAAGGTAGAGGAAAATTGATAAGACTCCTTGGAAAAAAGGAAAGGAAATACTGTGTTCCTGCAATCCATTAGGCACTATAAGAGTTGGTTTTTAGTTGGGTTTTGAAGGAAAGACACAATTTAATAGTTGGATATAGAAAGAATTGAGAGCCCAAGAGATGAATAGAAAAAAAATATGCCAGGGGTGCTGAGAGCGGTTATGATTTATATGGAACATTGTCGCTCATCATCTTGGGTGAGTCCATATTTTCACATGAACTTTTAATTATGGTTGGTTTCAAGGTTCGCCTTCTTGCCATGATATATTCTAAAATTTCATTCTAAATAATGTTCAAATCATTTTACAATTTTCCCGTTAGTATACTTTTAATATTTTCGAAACAAGGAAGAGTTACTTTTAAGTAAATACCATATAATACCAAAATTAATTTTAAAGCCAGGAAATTGTTTCTATAAATATGGTTTTAAAATCATCACATAGCTTTGAAAAGTTGTAAGAAATATTGCCTGGATTTAGTTTAAAAAAAAAAAAATACTGTCCAAAACAATTTCCCCCTTTCAGCTGTCCTCCTTTACTAAATCATACTAATTTTTAGGAGAGTTTTTTTCCCAATCTGTCTCCAGTTACTAAGAAACATTTCTCAATTGGTTTTTGAAAATAGGAATTTCAATTTTGATTGTCAACAAACTCGATTTTATTTATTGGTTAAATTAAACCTAATTAGGTAAGTATTCTTTGTCCAGTTTTACAGATGTGAAAACCAAAACACAAAGAGTTTCAGAGACTTTTTGAGGCAGTTTAAGACTGTGGATAAGAGGGGCGCCTGGGTGGCACAGCGGTTAAGTGTCTGCCTTCGGCTCAGGGCGTGATCCTGGCTTATGGGATCAAGCCCCACATTAGGCTCTTCTGCTGTGAGCCTGCTTCTTCCTCTCCCACTCCCTCTCCCACTCCCTCTCCCACTCCCTCTCCCACTCCCTCTCCCACTCCCTCTCCCACTCCCTCTCCCACTCCCCCTGCTTGTGTTCCCTCTCTCACTGGCTGTCTCTATCTCCGTCCAATGAGTAAATAAAATCTTAAAAAAAAAAAAAAAAGACTGTGGATAAGAACTTGGTGTGAGTTTGGCGGCCCTGAGACCCAATCTTGGCTCTATCACCAAGTAGCTAAATGACCTTGGCAAAGTAGCTGAATCTCAGTCTCTCTTGAAGCAATTTCAACTTACTAGGATTTAGTTATCTAAGGTTTTGTTTTTGTTTTTTAAACAGTTAGGCAGATGGTCTACACATCTAAATATTCATTAAATCAGGATGGTGGAATGTATTAACTAAATTCTTCTTCCTCTTCAACAAACCTTTAAGAACTTACATGAGTCAGGTGTTATATTAGTCAGTAGAGATACAAAGATGAAAAAGATAGCTTTAGAAACTTTCAAAAAGTTTCCACAAATATTAGTATCAAAGCAGCAAAATAGTTGGTAGTTGGCCAACTTGTTCTCTGACATCAAAATAAATCTGGCACGGACCCTATAATGCTCAAATTTCTCTTACACTCCTCAATAGCTATTTGGTTTGTAAAGCACTTGAATACTCTGTCAGAACTACTATTTCTAAATATATCTTTGCTGCTCTAATAGAAAACCATACAAAATTCCCTGATGTGTGTTTATTCCAACTTGCTAATTATTTTATGGGACGTTCTTAAGGGGCTTAAGGTGAGCCAGTATCCTTCCAGTGAAAAGCTCTGGCTTTGGCTGCTAACTACTTACTTTTATTATTGTAACTAGTTTAAAAATTCAATATCCTCATATTACATCTATAAGCAGAATTATCAAATTCAGAAATTTCAAAAAACACTCTATTTACCTTCGACCTAATCGATTAGTTTTGACCTTATTTGATTGATTGTTTGTTTGACCACTTTGTCTCTCTAGCCTCCTACCTTCCCGGGAGCATTGGATCATTTTGTTCCTTGACTCTTGGAGAGTGGAGATCAAACAGTGTGGTCTGGAGAAGCCTCATCCTGGGGAATTAGCTGCTGGACTGGGTCTGTCACACTGCAATCACAAAAGTTCTCTGCAAATCCATGCCACTTTTCAAAGCCATGTTGCAATGAAGTCCTGCAGGGAACACAAGGTTATGCTACTATAAATACACACTTTAACAATTTTATTTTAAAAGAGTATATTTTATTACTCGTAAAAGCGAAGACATTTTAAATGTTTTTCTTCGTTGATATGTATTAGCATATCTATGCCTATGCATATGGTTTCATATTATAAATTTGAACCTGAACTTTTTCCTCCATGCTTTCCTGCACTTACTTTGTATCCACCTTTGTCAGAGGAGCCGGTCTACTGCTTCAGACTATTGGGTTCTTTGGGGCAGATGCATCAAAATCCAGCCAGGAGACAGAAACCATTCCAGTTATTTTTACAAACAGAATTTAATATAACAATAGTTAACTAGGTGTAAAGATATTAATAACTGTGTAGAAAGAGAACTCTAAACTATCACAGTCGTAGCAAGGCAGAAAGCAGCTACCACACCTAGACTGGAGAGTACAAAGGGAAGAAGTTGGAATTCTTAACACTTAGAAACTCAGAGGCGAGCCTTATGGAGCTAAGCCTCAGAACACAGGGGGCACCTGCTGACTGGTGATGGCGTCTCTGAGGTGGGGCGTGATGAGGCTGCTTCTGCAAGCGTTGGGAAAACTTCCAACTGGATTCAGCTGCTGCTATAGGAAGAAACTGCAAGGTGAAGAAGTTTTGCTGCACGATGCTTTCGGGAATCACAAATAGAAAGGAAGCCCCAGAAGGAACAAGCAGAAAGGAGCAAATCCCTTCTTCTTTTTCTACTGTTGCTAACTACCACTAGAGCCCCATATTACCAGGACTCAACATATAGCCAGCAGGCAAAGCAGAAACATGGTTTGCAAAGTCCCAGCTCCAGCATCCCAGAGCAGAGTAGGGAAGGGTAGGTTTGGAGATGAGAGACAATAGCTTAATAGTTGACGCAGCAGGGAACATGTCTTTTTTTTTTTTTTAAAGATTTTATTTATTTACTTGACAGAGAGAGAGACAGCCAGTGAGAGAGGGAACACAAGCAGGGGGAGTGGGAGAGGAAGAAGCAGGCTCCTAGCGGAGAAGCCTGATGTGGGGCTCAATCCCAGGACTCTGGGATCATGCCCTGAGCCGAAGGCAGACACTTAATGATTGAGCCACCCAGGCGCCCCGGGAACATGTCTTATAGTCAGCACCTGGCATAGGTCCCGCCCTAGAGTATGGAATAAATGCTGTGGGATGAAGATGTGTGGGTAGTTAGATTTAAAACTGTGATTTTAATAGCTAACTCGTAGCCCCTCTTATAAAAAGAGCTGTCTTCATGTAGGAAAAGAACTTGATAGACCACTTTCACTGTAGAAGACGAGGTCCCAATGGTTACAGTCTCCAAAGAGAGAAAGAGAATTAAATGGTCCCTCATAAGAAGTTAGTGGGAATTGGGGTGGAGTAGGGTGAAGGGCAAAGTAAACAGGTGGAGAGGAGGGGAGGGGGGGTCAACTAGATCAAGAAGAGAGTCAAGGTCAAGCAAACTGTCAGACGAGACTGGATGGCAAAGACGATCAGAGAAAGCCTGGCTAGATGATAGAAGTACTTTTAAAAATAATAAATATTTAAATTCAGTGAAGTAAGGTAAACTCAAATCTTCAAGACATTGGTGTTTGCTTCTCATGCCCTTTACCCCTGGAATGGTTGCAAATAAAGGAGGCGGAATGCTTTTATGTGGAGATGATCCAGAAAGTGAACCAGGTCTCTGGGAGCTAGAGTTAAACGTCAGAGATAACAAAGCAACAAAGCCTCTATACCTTCTAAAGTCACGGACTATAAGTCCCCAAAGAGACAGGGGTGTGAGTCTGGCACAGAACATGGGATAAGACTATAGAAAATTTCATGAACTCTCAAGGATTAGAGGGGATGCTAGCTTGAGTCCTGGTAACATTTGTTTTGTTAGCATGCGCACTATTGTGTTAGATTGCACACTGTGAAAACAACGCAGTTTTGTAAATATTTGGCTGAATGGTTCCATTTTTAGGCAGAGTGTGAGTTCACTAAATTGACTCCTCATTCGAACATCTCCATGAGGTCCATCCTCCAAATTTTAGACATAAGCCTGCGTACATATAAACTCGGAATAAAACCTATCTCCCCTATATAAAATAGTAGACATAAAGATAAAGCATCAGGGGAAAGTGTGGTCTGTGAACATAATTGCACCACATTAAGGAAGTGAAGTGGCAGCTCCTTAAGCCCATTGATTAAAATGCTTTTGTAAAGGGGTTGGCTTATGACGTAAAGATGGGAATAGCAAGAAGACAACTGACTTCTTTTTATTTATTTAAGATTTTGTTTATTTATTTGAGAGAAGGAGGGAGAGCACAAGCAGGAGGAGAGGCAGGCAGAGGGAGAAGCAGACTCCCTGACTTGGGACTTGATTCCAGGACCCCGGGATCATGACCTGAGCTGAAGGCAGACGCTTAACCGACTGAGCCACCCAGGTGTCCCATGACAACTGACTTCTAGCTCTAGTGTTTACTAATTTGCTTTTTAAGTAGCTGCCACCTCAGTCGCCTCCTAGATGAAGAAGACGGCTGCTTTCCAACCTGACTATTCTGTCCTCACGTGACTGACGGTGGGGAGTGCTCCAATTCTGGGGCATGTGGGGGTTTTCTGTTTCCCTTGTGCATTAGTGCATAATACTCAGACAGCTGGGAAGGGGATGGGTAAGTCTGATAGGCACCAGTGAGTTGGATTTTTCCCCAAAGATTTTATTTATTTTAGAGAGAGATCAAGCGAGAGCAGGAGGGGTAGAGGGAGAGGGAGAGAGAATCTCAAACCGACTCCTCGCTGAGCACCAGCCTGACTTAGGGCTTAATCCCCTGACTCTGAGACCACCACCTGAGTCGAAAGCAAGAGTCCAAATCTTCACCGACCGCGCCACGCAGATGCCCTGGGACCCGAGAGTTCTTGAGAGAAAAAAAGGTAGGGATCTTAACTAATGTTCCAAGTTATTTGGGTATCGCTGATGGACTGAGATGGCTGTTACTGAGGTAAACTGATGAAAAAAAAAAAAATCTCTTTTAGCCAAGAACTTGAGTGTGGTCTGGGGCCCAGCGACATCAGCATCACCTGGTAGTTCATTAGAAATATATAATCTCAGGCTCCGCTTCACACCTGCTGAATCAGGATCTTTGCAGGTGGGGGTGGGGGGGCAGCGGAGTGTGTTTTAAAAACCTCCCCCAGAGATTCACATGCATCTCAAGTTTGAGAGGCAATGTTAACAGACTGATTCGACTTTACATTTTTTTCTTGGTAAGGTGGGAGTAACCAGGGCTGAGTCAGCCTGGGGTTCCCTGTCAGGGAAAAAGATGTTTTCCAGGAATAACTGGGAAGAGGGTTCAAAATGTTTGTATACCAAAGAAATAGGATGTGATTTTGTTCTCTAAGCTGGTGAAATGAGATATATTTGATCATACTTTCATTCTCTGGCTCTCTTGGGTTAAAAATTCAGTCTTACAATTTCAACAACTTTAATCTCCAGTGCAATTATTTAAAAACCCAAATCTCAGTGCCCTGTGGCCATTTTTAGAAGTAATCAGGCTTCTGGCATAATAGTTGAGGCATGTTTAATCTTCTGAAAATGTGCATATTCTGGGTACTTGCAGACTTTTGCATTTTTTAATTTTAAAAAATTTTTAAAAAGTAATCTCTACACCCAACATAGGGCTCGACCTCATCACCCCAAGATCAAGAGTCCTATGCTCTACTGCCTGAGGCCAGCCAGGTGCTCCAGACTTCTGCATTTTTTGGAAAAGAAACAACTTCAGTGTAGACAGGGAAGACACAATACGGGTTTACTTGAACTAGTACAAATAGTATTTAAATGTTCCCATTTTTTAAATTTTATTTATTTATTTGAGATAGAGAGTGAGAGAGAGAGCATGAGCTGGGGGGCAGAGGGAGAAGCAGGCTCCCCTCTGAGCAGGGAGCCCAACTCGGGGCTCAATCCCAGGACCCTGGGATCATGACCTGAGACCTGAGCTGAAGGCAGACGCTTAAACAACTGAGCCACCCAGGCACCCCTCAAACATTCCTCTTGAAAACATTGTGACTACACAAAAAGGAATTGCCAACTAGGAAAAGGGGGAAATTATATTACTATTTTGGAAAACTGTATATTATTTTTCATTTTGGGGGAAATGCCTAAGCTAGCAGAATGTACTTCCTTAGCGCCCATTATCTGCCTAGTTTCAAGAAGACTTTGAGGCTACTACAAAACTTCATGCAATGTGGAAGATGAAAAGAGAGAAAGCTAGTAGAAAAAGGAACAAAAGAACACAAGATCTGGGGCGCCTGGCTGGGTTAGTCAGAAGAGCATTTGACTCTTGATTTTGGGGTTGTTCGAACCCCAGGTTGGGTAGAGATTACTAAAAAAAAAAATTTTTTTTTTTTGGTTGTTGTTTTTAGCAAGCCCTCTTTGTAATTTCAACTATTTTGCATTTTCCCATTGTAGTTTTATGGGACAGCAATTTTCACAAAATTCCCCCAGAGTCAAAACTTAAAAGTGACAGCTCCTTTTCTTCCCAGCAGAAGGATCTGCTGCAAGGGGGTCTTGTCAAAGGCATAGCAGGAGGACAGCGAGATGTGTGTGGTTCCATCTCCTCTGCAGCTCTTTGCCTTTAAAGTACATTTAATCAGTCAGTTCTTCACCCCTCCCCCACACTTAAGATGCTACATTAAAAAAATAATAATTTCTGTTTTGTTGAAATGCTAGTTGTACTGCCTGAAGAGACCTTTGAGTAATCTCGCCCCTGGTTATAAAAGTAAAACACGATCGGTGTAGGCAGACAATCCAAAACAACCAAGATCATATGGAAAACAAGAAAAGAAGATGACTTAACAATTTCACCAATCTCAACATACCGCTGTTTACAGCTGGTGCATCAACATTTTCTATATGAGTAAAATTTCACAAACATTATTTGTGATGGCTGCATGATATTCCATAGTATACAAATAGCATCACTTAAACATTTCCCTGTGGGGATATAGGTTAATCCCTATAAAATAAATTGCAACAAAATTAATGGTGCAAAATTCTCCCCTGAGATGAATTCTTAGGGAAGACTCTAGCCTCTTCTTTTTAGGCAATAAATAAGGTTGCCAGCTAGTGATACAGTGCCTTGTCCTCTCTAGCTAAGAAACATGTTTAAGAGAAGACGGATATTGCTTTTAAGCCAAGATTATTTCAGGTAAGTAGTGTTACAGACACGTACGTTGGAAAAATTGATCTATAGTTTCCTGAGATAAAGCAAAGCAATATTTGGTCAGAAAATTATAATTCCTTTTTTTTTTTTGCTTTGTCAGTATTAGATGCTTACATCTGCCTCTCTCTCTCTGCTTCTTTCCTTGCTTCCTCCCTCTCTCCCTATCCCCTCTCCTTTCACCATTTTTTCTTTTTCTCATCTGTGTGCTTCAATGTTGTGGATCCTTTCTGGAATGAATCTAGCTCAGCTGGGCCTGGACTACAGCTCTCCAGCTCCCTTCTTACTAAGCATTCATCCGCAGTAACAGTAAAAACACGCTGTCTGTGAAGGTGCTGACAGGGCTGGAAGTGGCTCAGATGGGAAAGCTTATTTCAATGCATTTTTTAAATGATGCCACAGTAATGAGATCTGTGACTTACAAGCAAAGCCTGGGTGTCTCGTGCACACAAAAGACCTGCTCCTTGTGGCAGGAAACAACTATTTGGATCACAGTAAGCATAATCAAAATACCTTCTTAGCAGTATTCTTTTAAAAATAGTCTCATGGGTCACGAATTTCGCTTCTCTGAATTTTTTGATAATTTTATAAAATCCTTTTTTAATATGACATTCTCAGCATGGTTCTTCAGTCTCAAGAAATGTTACTATAATAATACAACTATAGTTCTCAGATGCTTTATTTTCTGCTTAATGATATATGTGCATATCATGTGACTGTGCTGTAGATCATATGAATATATTATAGCTTAAAACTCAGAATTTGAATTTCATGGACCATGCTAAAATTCAATAAAACTACATTTGGATGCAAGGGGGAAAGAGCAACATGTGGCTTAAATTTTCCTTAAAATACACAGGGGATAGTTAAGGGGGAAAAGTGCTTGGGACAGAGTACATCTGGAGTTTTGCCAGACTCATACCATTTAAACAATGGTTTAAGACTGAATTGAAATCCCAAGCAGATCTCTTCAATCTCCCCCAAAGTGTATAAGGTAGCATTTCAGCTTTGACAGATAAAGTTAATGAAAATACTTTAAATGAGCAAAATGAAAACGTTGGACTTGAAGAAACTGTTTTGCCCTTTGGAATTCAAGGACTTCCCACCTCCACTTGAATCTGCACTCTGCCTTTTGACCTACAAAGAGGTTATCACTGGCTTTTGAAACCCTTTCTTTACTCTCCCATTTCCAATGCCACCCCCACCCTACTCTTACACCCCCACGCAGAATCGCATCCCCATAGTCTGCTTAACACTACCACCACTTCAAACCTTTGCCTCGTCATCCAAGCCAGAGTATGCCCCCAGACTATCTTTTTTGCCCATTCCATAGTTAGGTACAATGAAGAACGAGAATTCTTGTCCAGTGGTGGAAGCAAATCCCGCCACAATTTACCAAGATCTCTGTATAACTTTGTGGATATCAGAGATGGTAATTTTTGTCAGTGAATGGAATTTAAGGGAGAATTGGTGGTTTTGAGGATCAATTTTCCCCCCCTCCTAAGGCATTCTGTTTCCATACTCTTCTGGAGTCTTTCTGTACTAGTGCCAAGCAGGCAAATGTCACCTTTGAATCCCAGGAGGACATGTGTTGATCAGCCTTCCAACCGACCACCCCCCCCCCCCCCCCCGCCCATGCAAAGATGCTTGGAGTTCAGTGGTACCCCTGCCAGCTGACTGGCTCTGATTCCTCTGGATGCTACCAGCCCTCCTCCCTGACTGGACTAATGCCAGTCTACTTAAGGAGATAATTGACCACAAGCCAGCTTGACTGACAGGCTTCCTAAGTGCCAGATGCCAACTGTGCCGATCCTGGCCTTTGCAGGAAAGCCTGTTCTCCTAGAGACCACAGCTAAAATAGCTTTGTCCTCCCTCCGCCCTTAGCTCTTGTCTCAGCTTCCCAAGGAAATACAATCAAATGGGTGATTCCAAGTTGTTTTCCTCTTACCTTTATTGTAAAGATATCTACACTGAAATCTTTCTCTTCTCTCATTGCTTCTTCCCTTCTCACTCAGGGTCCTGTGCATTCAGATAAGTGGGATACAGGCTAAGCAAGCCCATTCTTTTCTATCATCCTGGAAAGCAAGAATGGAAGTTCATGTTCTCTCGCCTAGTATTTAGCATACCAGGAAGGATTTTATTAAACATTTGAACTGAGATGGTCATACATTTCTAAGTGTCTCTACTTGCATCTCATTTGTATCCAGAATTTACTTTCCCTCTATCTCAACCTGTCGCTAGTGAGAAAATACTGTGAGATCAGAGGAGATCACATACTCAGTTCAGAGGGTTACCACAATATTACCATCAGTTTATTATTCTGATTAGCTTTTGTAGTTCTCTGTATACTTTGATTATTACCAGGCCGATACTTTTTTTTTTTTAATGGCTTGACCTCTATTAACATGTTTAAAATAAGCACTGAATCTGGCTCCAACATCTTTGAATGGATGTTTTACAGCACATAGGTATGAAAATCTGATTCTGGTGATGAGCAGTGAGCCTCAGGCCCAGAGTCCTCCCAGTCCTGGTATCTCAGAGGTCTGCCAAGACTAATCCTGCCAGTTTCCTGGCTTGGGAATGGGGTGGTGGATGCTTAAGGGGATAAAGCCCCACACAATAGTCAGACGGGCGATCCCATTTTAGTTAAGAGGGGTCTTCAGGACGGTATTAGTGTCTGGGGCTTTAATTGGGACCTCTCTTGGGATCCGAGTTTGGGCAGAAAGCTCCCCCACCCTTGTTATTTGCATGAATGCCCAGGTTCTCCACTCTCAATGCCATGAATTGCTTCCTTTGGGTATCTGGATCTCCTCCTGGATAAAAATTTGGGTAGAATCATCTCTAAGTTCACTTGGCCTTCCTTTCTTCTTTTTCTCTTTCCTTCCAGTAAATACAAAACACCCTTGTTTTCCACACAGAGGTAGGAGGGGGTTTAAGGGACTTTGCTAAGAGGGTCCAGGAAAACTGTGAGGATCAATTGCTCATTTCTTGCTGCGGTGGCCCACAGGCTCCTTTCTTCTCGGGAGGGGCTATCACTAAGGCCAGCTCTCTATGTGCTAAAGGAAACTTTGGGCTGCACCCCTTTCCTGGAAGTGGGGCCCTGGGCACCGCTAAAAAGCACACCTTTTGGGCAGCTGGATCAGAAGGAAGGGGTGTTCTTTTGAACAAACCCCTGGGATCCAGTGCCCCCCTTCTTCCAGCCAATTGACTCGCCTAAACTAGGGGTCCTTTTACCCTAGGACTTCTAGGCACCCATTCAACCAGAGAAGGACAAAGAAGCCAGACTCTCAAGTCCCTCCAAATCTGTGACCCCCGTGTCAGTGTCCCCCCTTCTTTTCTCTCTTTCGACAGCATCAGACTAGTGAAGAGGAAAACCCGGCAGAAAACCTCAGCGAGTCTCAAGTTGAAAGAAAGGGAGACACTGGAGTTGTTTCAGCTCTCAAGGAGTTAGTGACCTAAACTGAGACCTTCCACGGAGAGACCAAAACTAAGCTGCACGCTGAGATGCAACTTGAAAATAAGGGATACGTGGAAACACCTATTTTAAGATATAACCAAAATTCCCCCGTCCCCTCCCTCCCCTCAGTGTCATTACTGTGTGCCGGTCATCTCGCTGGCCCTTTATTTTTTTCTGATGAAAGGTTAGAGGAGGCTGCCGTTCGGCCTGGCTGGGCAGAGGGAAGTCGGTTCAAGATGGAGCGCTGCGCGAGGTTGGAGAGCAGAGAGTGGGCCGTGGCTTCCCCGCTCCAGCCGGGTCCCCCGCACCGGGCCGGGCCGCCTCGCCAGCTCCCCGCGCAGCTCCGCAGCCGCCGCAGCCCGCAGGGTCCCTCCGGGAAGAGCGGACTGCGGGCCCGGGGCCTTTCGCCCACCCAGCGCTCTGAGGCTCCGGGCCCCAGGCTGACGCCGCCTCCCGAGGCCCTGCTCGCCGAGGACGCGCCCCGAGCGGGTGCGCAACAGGTCCCCCAGGCTTCGGTGGCGGGGCTCGCGTTCCTCGTCAGTGTCGGCCGCCGTGGCAGTGCCAGAGACCTGGCCTGGCACCAACTTCCCCGCCCGGGTCTGCCTTCCAGACTTAAGGGGGCGCCGCAGGCACCTACCCAAGGGTACGGAGTCCCCGGTGTGGCCCGCCCTCCAGGCCCTCAGGAAAGGGAAAGGGTGTTGGGTGGTGGTGATGGTGTATTGAAGCGAACCTCAAGTGGGGACAAAAAATTCCCTGTTGCGGGTTTTTGCTAATGCAGTCCCCTGCACTGAGGCAGGCTAGAGCCCAGGAAACCAGCGTAAGGACGGGTGGAATTCCAGGAGGTAATCGCGCCAACGGATAAAAGGAGCAATGGAGGAAGCTTGTCCCTGGTGGTGGTTCTCCTGTGAACTCACCCTTATGAAGCTTTGAAGTTAAGAAATAAAGGGGAGGGGGAGGATCTGTAAAGTCCCTTGACCGCCCCGTGAGCGCTCAGACTGCCGCCTCCTCTCCGGAGAAGCGAAACATCCCCACACCCGCAGCGGCATATCCAGAGAGAAGCTTTAATGGAGAACACCGCGTACAACACCGGCAGACATGAACTTGTCACAAAGTCACAACCCGAACGCGGCGCGGACACAAGCCCAAGATGAGTTAGAAGATGAGGCAAAGGGCAGCTGCCTCCTCCCTACCCGCCCCCCTTCGTTCCCAAAAGTTTGTTGCGAGTAAAGTGCTATTCCTGGGGCTCAGAAAGGGGGAAGGGGCAACAGCGGCAAGTTTCTTTCCCATTCACGAACTGAAACCGAAGAATTCGCCTGAGAGTCGTAGGCACCCAAACAGCACTGGGAATACCAAATCGACCGCGGCGCGCCAAAGTGACGGGGTCATCCTCTCGCATCTGTCCGGAGGCTGGAAGCCAACCGCCAAGAAACGCTCCTGGAAGCGCTAGGAGCAATACTGTCGGGTGATGTGGCGGGGTTTCTTGCGTTCATGATTAGAGGAACAAAATCCCATGATGCAAGTGATTTTTTTTTCCCCTTTAAAATTCCGAATGGAACGGAGCGTGGGAATTAACATTATTTTGGGGCTCCTTAACGGCCTTATCCGATTGATACACAAACGAATTGCAGGTAAAAAGCTGCCTTTATTGTCTCTCTTTGGTTGTGTTTCTCCGAACTTTACTTTTGGAATCTGGGGCTTTGCTCTTTAAGCCGCCGCCATTCTGTTTTGTGCAAACTAATTGCTTTAGCTGTTCCTTCTATCCTTCTCGACCCCCAGGTCAGAGCAAGAAATTGAACTGTTTCCCAAGATCCTTCGTGGAGTCCCTGCTGCCGCCCCCCGCCCCAGAGCGACTTTATTCATGACACCGTGTCCTCGCCCGTTTAACTGACCAGCAAGATAATGATATGAAAATGCTCTCTCTTTTCCTTCTTAATAAAACGAGATTTCCTTAGTGAATAGCACTTTTGTCTTGGATGTTCACGAGAGGCCGCTGCCCGAGGTGAGAAACTTGGTGGCTGAGGTCTGTTTTAAGCGTCATTCTCTGTTGGATTTCTCCCCGGGAGGTTTAGCTCCGCCAGCTTCTGCTCCCAGGAATGAGGGTCTAAATCCATTTCCAATTTGCCAGCGAATGAGGCTTCCCAAACTCCTTCGCTCCCTCCCCCCCCATAACTTATTGACTTACAATATTAATTACAATAGAAACTCTTACCTGAAAATTGCCTTTCATTAATCTGATTGTACAACATGGTATAAACACAGACACCAAAAGTGTTATATTTATTCAGACCACTGGAGAATCCGCTTTCGGGTTTGTCTGTTCAAAGACCTTCCTTTGCCGCAAAGGCTCAGGCTCGCCAGATCTGCCCAGCCCCAGGGCGCCTTCTCCTCCCGGGCTGACCAGGGCCGGGAGTCCCTGCACGCATTCGTCTCCCCCGCCCGCCGTGTCCCCTAGGAGTGCACCAGCACCGAGTGTAGGGAGCTGCCCTTGCTCTCGGCCGCACTCGGGGCGGTGGGCTCCAGAAGGGAGGCGGCAGGCGAGGCCGCAGCAGCAGGGCACACGGTGGACGGCGCAGGTGGCTGCTGCGCGGCCGCGGGGACAGTGAGCGTCGGAGGCAGCGCGGCCACGGGCGGCAGCGAGGGGGTGGGCTTGATGGGCACCGGCACCGCAGGCAGGCTCTGACTTGCCGAGTGGCACAAGGCCTTGACCGGCACCCCGAAGGCCCCGTACTCAGGGCCCACAGGGACTCCCGCCGCGGCTGCGGCGGCGGCCGCCGCTGCCACCGAATCCATGACGCCCACGTGCGGCCACACCGAGCTGACGACGTTACCTAGCTGGCCCGGCACGGGGTAACCCAGGTGGTGCATGACGGACGCCAAGGGCAGCCCGCCCGCCTGCAGCACGCCCTTGTAGTCCCGGCTGATGATGTTCTCGATAGCGAACGGGTGCTTGAAGCCCGACGTGGATGCCGCTGCTGCTGCTGCGGCGGCGGCCGCTGAGCCCAACCCGTAGGGCGGGAACTGCGACAGGCGCCCCACGCTGCCCACGGCCGCCGCCGCCGCTGCCGCCGCCGCCGCCGCCACCGCTGCCGCCTCCTGCATCTTGCCCGGGTGGGACGGCGGCTGAGGCTGCGACTGCTGGGGCGGCTGCTGCGGGGGCTGCGACGAGAGGTGCGGCGGCGGCTGCGGGGCGGGAGGAGGCTGCTGATGGAAATAATGCACCATGTGCGGCGGCGGCGGGGGCGGCGGCGGCTGGGGTGGGTGGTGGTGGTGGTGGTGGTGGTGCGCGGCCGCATGGTGGTGGTGGTGGTGGTGGTGCGGGTGGTGCGGGTGGTGGGGGTGAAGGTGCCCTCCGGGCCCGGCGCCCGATGCACCCTTGGTGCTTCCCGCGTGCAGGTGAGTGTGCTCCGCGCGCAGCACCTTGAAGCGCTTTCGGCGCCGCAGGAAGCTGCCGTTTTCGAACATGTCGCCGCAGTCGGGATGCAGAGCCCAGAAGCTGCCCTTGCCGGGCTGGTCCGGACGCCGCGGGATCTTGATGAAGCAGTCGTTGAAGGAGAGGTTGTGGCGCAGGCTGTTCTGCCAACGCTGCGTGTGCTCGCGGTAGTAGGGGAAGCGCTCCATGATGAACTTGTAGATGTCGCTCAGCGGCAGCATCTTCTCGGCCGAGTGCTGGATGGCCATGGCGGTCAGCGAGATGTACGAGTAGGGCGGTTTTTGGTCGCTGTAAGAGCTCTTCCCCGGCCGCGGCATCGCCCCCGGCGCCTCCACCGCCCTCTGGCCCCTACTGGACGGCAGTGTCGCTCCGCACCCGGTTGCCGGGCCTGGCTGTCTCCACTAAGCCCCACTCCGCCCGCCCAGCCCCGCCACCCTGCCCTCTCTGTCCCCAGACCCTCTCGCCGTCTCTCTCCGGCCTTCTGCCAGCTGCTCGGGGGGCTCCGCGCCTGCTGCCCTCTCGGGCCAGCTCAGCTCTCCGCTGCTCGCAACTTCTGGCCCGACGGTGGCCGACCCGCGCGCAGAGTGGCGGGAGGGGCGAGCCAGCTTCCCCGCCACACCCTCCCGGCAGCTTCCCCCAGGTGGTCAGAGACCGAGTGCTGGAGCTGGCGTTGGAGACCTCGGCAGGGCCCTGTTCCCTTCCGGCGTCCTCTTTGCTTTTTCTCGGTCCGAGGGAAGCTCAGGACCAGCGGGCTGGGAAGGACAGGACAGGCGGGACTCTGGCCCTTTAAATCCGAGTTGGCTCTCGAGTTCCCGGAGGCCGGGGCGGCGAGACTTGCAGCGCCGGGAGGCTGCCCCCTGGTCGGGCACCTAGCCAGCCCGCCCCGGAGTTGTGGTTTTCCTGGAGGCGAGCGGCGAGGTAAGAAGGAAGCTCAGCTCCTGGCAGCCCGCGTCTCCCTGTTCTCTGGCCGCTCGCAGGGGAGCCGGGGAGAGAGCTGTAGGCAGTCGCTGGGGGCGAAAAGTTTGGTTTCTGCAGCAGCGGCGCGGGCGGGCTCCGCGGCGGGGCGGGGCGCTGGACGCGGGGCGCACGCTGCGGGCCCGAGGGGGCGGCTGCGAAGGCCGGGAGGATGCGAGGCTAGCCTGGGCCGGCTCAGCGGTCCGCGCCGCAGCTGCCGCCGCTCTCCCGGGCCCGTCTCGAGCTGGAGAGGCGGCGGCGGCGGCTGTGGCAGCGACGCGCTCTCCTGGCTGCGTTTTGTAATGGTCCCCGAGACGCCGGAGACCCCCGCAGCTCGCGCTTCGAGACTATCACATGACCGAGGCTGAGGGACTCCGCCGCCGCCGCGTCTCTCGCTGAAGAAGGGGCACCAAGGCGCCGCGCCTCGCCCCCGCCCCCTCCTCCGCCACAGTTCGGGCGCCCCCACCCCCAGCACTCACCGCCCGCCAGGAGGGGCGGGGAGCGCAGGCAGTTCGCGGGGAGGGGCCCAGCGCCGGGTGCGGTCCCCGCGGCTGCACCCCACCCGGGTCGCGACGCCCGGCAGAGGGGGACAGGACACCAATTTCTTTCTCCTCTCATGCATCTCCCGCCTGTCCCCGCCCTTTCACTTTCCTGTTTCCCACCTACCTGCTCTGAACTAATCGCTCCTTACGCTACCTTTTTCCTGGACTAGTCACTCTGGGCCACGTTCGGGGCACCGTGGCCTCAAGGCCTCTTCTCTGCAAGAAATCCCAATGCCCAGAGGGTTGGAGGGAAAAGCTAATGAGGAGAAGAGCCAAGGGCATTTTCGTCAAATGCCAGCTTCATCACGATTTTCTTGCGCACCAACTGTATGTCTGGCCCGGTGATCCGCTCCAGGTATAGGGAGGCAGGAGACGGCTCTTTGCATTCCACGACCGCGGCCTGGAGGGGGAGAGAGACAGTAGTCAGGACATTAGGATAGATAGTAAGGGCTTGGTGGATCGAGGCTCCACCGCGCTTCTTAGGAGCGGGTAGATGGGGCAGAGTGAGGCATTCCTTTGGGGTGGTGACGTCTGAGCTGGAGCCAGAAGTTGGGAGCTCACAGGTCCCCTCACCTGGGTGAGTCCTAACGCGGCCTTTGCTATCCTCAGCACGTTGAGGGAAAGCGAGCTGATTGCAATTAAATAGGAGGTCAAAATGATCAACCCACAGGGCCCTGGTGTGACCCGTGAGAGAAAGCTGGATGAGCGGCAGCCAGGAGGGCTGGGTGCTGGCTGGGGCCCAGGAAGCAGGTTCCTGCTCTGCACGCATGGGGACACCCATGGGCAATCCCAATTGACCACAGGGAAGTTACATTCTGGTTTTGGCTGCCTTTGCCGGTTGGCTGGGAGGAAAAGCAGAGTTTAGGAGGAAAATATACCGTCTTCCCGTCTCTGGGCCTCAGTTTCATTATTTGTAAAATGAGGTATGTGAAGTTGGAAATTTCACGGGTGCTTCAGTTCCGCCATTTGAAGAGAAAAGAGCAACTAGGGGCTGTGTCTCATTGGGTTTTTAATTTCTTCTTTTCCCTACCTAAACCCGAAGGCAGAAGGCTGTCGGCCCACCCTGCTTGGGAGCCTTCTTTTTACCCTCCAGCCTTGGCGACACGAGGTCTCGTGTTTTTCCGCATCCGACTTTTGGTGAGCTGCCCGAGGGCAGGACCATGAGAGGGACTGTCTGCCTGTCGGGCGCTTCCTCTTCATAGGAGTGCAGTGAGTGGGGCAGATTAATTTTCATCTTTAGTCAGGAGCTAGATTTCCGGCTAGTGCTATTTGCCCAGTTTGTACTAGGCCAGCTGACGTTTTAGAATGGGCGTTAAGGTGAAGAGTGCAAGAGAGCCCCCGGGGAAAAGAGCAGCCTCTCGGCCTGTCCTAAGGAGAGGAGATGATCTCAGAGGAGGATGCTTTCGCTGTCACTCCGTGCTGGGAACTTTCCTTCCACCAATGGAATTTCTGCGGGATTTTTAGTCCACTGAGGTAGTTTAAGGAGCCAAGCGGCAGTCGGCCTCCTGGGCTCACGAAGCCACGGAGGAATTCCACAGTTAAAGCGACAGCTAAAGCCAGGGTGTCCCCTTCTCCCTTGCCCGACGTGGTGCGAGAACAGCCCTATCCAGGCCCAGGAGCCGCCCAGAGGCCGCCGGTGGGAGCTCAGCGTGCCGAGTGCCCTAAGCGCTCTAAGGCTCTGGCCCTGAACGCAGCGCGGGCAACGGCGGCTTTTGTGGACGCCTTGTGAGAGTTTGTTTTCCGCCGGCTCCTGGAAAAGCAGCGCCTCCTCTTTGGGAGCAGCTCCGGGACGTCCCCGACGGGCCAATGGGCTCCGCGGCGTCTGGGGACAGAGCAAGGGGAGGGGCCTTTCAGGGGCGCGCCGGGCAAGCCTTAGCTGCGCCTAACCTGAACTCGAAAGCCGTGAGCTCGTCGCAGACCCGGGCCACCGCGTCGGGCTCGGCCCTGGGGACGCGAGCCGAGTGGCCAGAGCCTCCGGCTTCGGCGAGCCAACTGCGTTCAGCTGGCTGAGCGGCTCCGCGCCACCTGGACCAAAGCAGCGCCGCCAAGGTGGAGAGAAGCGCTTCACGCCCCAAGCTTTCGCGTTGCTCGTGGCCTGGGCGAGGGTAGACGGCGCTCTCCGACGCCGAGGCCCCAGCTGGCCGCGGCAGTCGGGGCTGCAGTTGCAGCGCTGACAGGGAGCGCGGGACGTGTGTCCATTTTGGAGAGGGGCCGGCTGCCGCCGCCGCAGAGTATTCTGGGGGATTCTCGGTGAGGCGCAGGGCCCGGCTGGCGAGCTTGGGCCGCGGGGGGGGGGGGGGGGGGGCGGGGGGCGCTCTCCCTCTCTCCCCCCTCCTTCCCGTGAGGTTGATTTAATTCCGACAAGTTTTGCAGGCGCGTAGCAGCAGCAGCGGGGGCGGTACGCGCGCGCTCCAGCTGCCTGCAGACCCCCGTTCTAGGAAAACAGATCATGTAACCATCCTGGCACCAACCAGTCGGTTTCAAGTTTCTGCGAGTAATTTTTTTTTTTTTTAAACAACCCCTACACTATCCAAATATTGGCTGGCGCTGAGGACCCTGGCAGGCAAATCATTGCCCCGGGCTTAGTGTAATTATCTCAGGCGTATTTGGTTTACCCCTTAGGCAATTGTTGGCGACGCTTTGCTAGGAAGAGGGACTCCAAGCAAGGTTTTATTGCGTTTAATTGGCTCTATGGAGGGGAGTAAAAATTTGCCAGAAAAAGATGTGGAACTTTAGGAGCGACTATTTATTCATTCTCTCTCCTCCCCCCTCTCCCCCCGGCCCAGTCCCGGAAGGTCCCTCACACTCCTCAGCCTGGATCTAGGCCAAGCGGTCCCAAAGCTTCCGCGGACAGCTGTGCCCAGCGTGAGGAGGAGCGCAGGTCGTCGACGGGGCTAGGACGACGTGCAGAACTAGGAAGAAGGTAAAGGTTCTTGTGCACATCTCGGTTTTCATGGGTTCTGTCTTTATCCGCTGATCTTTGACGTGGGGAAAGTTGCCGGGGTTAGTTACGTTTGGGATTCTCCCAAGCATCTTTACTGTCGTCGCATCCGGCCTCTCGCCTGAACCCCCTGACTCCTCCGCCCATACCTTTCCAAGCCTCAGCCTCTAACGTGAGCTTGAAGAGGCTGGGAGGAGGTCGGCCCGGAATACGGGACACGTGCTTTCCAGCCCCAGCCCTGGCATCACTGTCTGGGTGACCCTGGAGGCGCGTTACTTCTCGCTTTGGGCTTCATTTTCTTCCCTGGAAATATGCGGGAGTTGGAACTGCGCCTTCGAAGGCCGGGCGCCCCCAAGGAGCTGAGGTTTGAGGTTGTGACCTCGATAGGTGGTG